>NC_057797.1:243037072-243361940 GCF_018294505.1 Triticum aestivum | reverse complement strand
GTGAGCCACTGCTACGGAGGTTGCAGTGCCTCGGTCTTAAGCGGAGAGCCAAAAAAGAAACGGGAGTGGATGTTTGCAATTTTTAAGAATTTCTTAGTAAGTATGGGAAACGCGTCCCTATCCTGTAAAATTCCTATGGCCGTTCCCATGAATCAAACGGCACAAAGGGAAAATTCCCCATGTGAACAGTATTCCTTTGCTTTTTCTGTCGTTTTCCCGTGAACCAAACATGGCCTTATCAATGAGAACAGAAAACCATGTGTTCAACCATATAATAACTACATATGCCAGCAATTCTAGAAGGGTACAAAAAAATATCCTAAAGAATAACACTCCCTTCGTTCCATAACTATTGTCGTGGTTTTAGTTCAAATTATGGAACAGAGGGAGTAACAAACAGCTGCACAGTAGAGCATGACAAGCTGGACAAAGTTCAGAAATACAATATCAAAAGAAAAAAGTTCAGAAATACAATCTCGAAAGAAAAATGTTCAGAAATCCCAGCATTAAACCGTCCCCACAATGCACCGATGAGTAACAGGTGCTTAAAGAAATCAACAAACCCAAATAAGAAACAACCGATAGCACTATATCGATGGTTTTGTCTTCTGAGGGATTGTATGAATTTCTGCATTTGAGGTCAGTAAAACCAATACTGCCGCGGAGGTGGACGAATTAGCACCAAAAGCACAATTAATTTCCTGAAACTAATCGATTAAGTTCCACTATGGGCAAAGCTATCTAAAACCCTAATCTGAAAAGGAATGAAAACTAAAAGGTAATTAATAAGAGAAATAGCATTGCAAAACCTGAAACCACAATCCCAATCTAAAAGTCGCAAAACACAAGCTCTAGACGCATCATATGCAGCATTCAGCATTACCAGATCCCTATTTTCCTATGTAACACGCGAATCCACAAAAATCTCGCCATCTGCAGCACAAAGGCCCCTAACCCCTAAATCTGCGCAAAGCATGCCAGATTCTCTCGACCTAATAACCAAATAAAAACGTGGAAGGAAGGAATGGGTCTAGTTACGGACCGGACTCCTGTAGGTAGCGGAAGACGAGGAAGTTGAGCTCCGCCGAGGTTATCGCTCCCATCGTCGGCCAACGCGAGAGCGCCGCCGGATGTAGCGGGCGCGCAGCGCGCGGTGATGCGGTCGGGGGTCGGGAAGAAGGAAGATGTGAGAGAGAGACGGAGAGGGGACGAGGCAAGGAAATCGATGGGCGAAACCGGGGATGAAGCGGAGCGGGATGCAAATATGAAATTACTCTTCTGGCTCTAGGGCTTGTTCGGAAGTGCTCCACAGCCGCGAACTCCGCAACTCCTCACCCAATAGTCCAACGCCGTTACGCCAGCTTTATACTAGTATTATACTCCTACTAAGAATTATTTGTACATGGTTATTTTATTTATCAACCGTCATATAGAACGTTCTGAATTAAGAAAAAAACAGTAGATTTAAGCTCATCAGTCATCGGATTCTGCGTGCCAACGCATCAGATCGCTTGATCACCCTATTATGCACACAGTAGTATATTTATCATGTCATCATGTGCGTTATAGTTGTCCCATGTCTTTGGGCAGCTTCTCCGATGATCGACCCGGATGCCTTCTCGTTTAATCGGTCCGATAAATGGGCTTCAGTTTCTCTGCTCTCACGAAGATGGTCTGTGGTCATCAACTCATCATTACTTCATGCCATTCTCTTCCCTTTATCATTGTAGTGGACAGCTCTTTCTCGCTTGCCTAACTTCGCTCAATTCATCTTCATATTCTCTGCTCTCACGGAGATGGTCTGTGGTCATCAACTCATCATTACTTCATGTCATTCTCTTCCCCTTATCATTGTAGTGGACAGCTCTTTCTCGCTTGCCTAACTTCGCTCAATTCATCTTCATATTCATCTTGCTTCCTGATGTGCCCATGTCTGATGTGTAGGTTCTCTCTTCTCGCCTATCGATGTTTTGGTTGACTACATAGGTGTTAATCTTTACGTTCTGGTGTGTGTGTGATTGTCTCGTGAATCATAGCGACAGCCGAGCTAACGGATCTATGGGAACGTGGGGGCAGACGATGTGAAGGAGGAGGAGGTGGCGGCAGTATCAACGGTTAAGGATGGGAACAAAGAGGAGTAGTGTGTGAACCAATCCTCGCTATGCTCACCTTTCTAACACAATTGCTTGGAGAGAAAGACCTTCTCATCTGCCATTGTTGCACCTCCGATCTCTCCGCATTCACGCTTTTCGATCGAGGTGATATTTTGTGGTGAATTGTTTGGTGGGATTCCTGCATAATATAATTCTTTGTCTTGCTTAATTCATTCTCAGATTTAGCAATTTATATCGTGATCTCTTTGCTACAAACTCCATGGATGCAACCGCTCAACTCCAAATTAAAGGTCTATATGCTTTCTCAACTTGAGCAGGAAACTTCCAACCAAATAGAAGGGATGGGGATTCTCAAATAGGAATGCAAACATAAAACGCGTGCTCTTGAGTGCCAATCCCTCTTCTGACCGAAGTGAACAACAAACATCCCTTCCATCTGGACACCGAATAATGAGAGAATCGTATAAGTTATCAGAATCTGGGGCTAGAGTCTTTGGTTGAACATCCACACATCGATTCCCTGCGCTAGCAACTATGTGCTTAGTTACCAAGATAATAAAAATCTTGGTTGCCCACGTTTTTGCTAGCCTCTCTTGCACATATTTTTTTCTTCAGATTGCCTATTCAGTTTAATTTATTTAACTTAAATCTACATAGTAAACAATTAGTTCTCTTGATTAGTAACTAGCACTTTCATATCGTGTATGTCTCAAAATATTTGTTCTAACTTTCCAACATTGGCATTCTCAGGATCTTACAACATTGGAGAAATAAGAAGATGATAATTATTACGCGTATTTTATTTGCTATAAGGTGAACTTTAAGCCATACTAGATGACCTGTTGTGCCCTTGGCGCAAAGACCAATTGCAGCCAAGAAGCCAAGCAACCTATGAACAACATGTTTTATGAATGACTCGCAAAGGGGCAAAAAAATGAAACGAGAGTAGTTAGGTGTGACGGTGCGAAATGCTGTCAGATCCCTCGGCAGGGGTCCAAGCGCAGCTGCAAGTATTAGATCGAAGATCACACGAGGGTTTTACCCAGGTTCGGGCCTCCGAAGAGTAGTACCCTACATCCTGCTTGTTTTGGTTATTCATGGTGTAGGGATACCTCGTGCGAGGGGTTACAATGGTGTATGGGATTGCTATCAAGAGTCTCTATCTTAGAATAGATTAGAATGAGGGTCCCTTGGCATCCCCTTATATAGGAGAGAGAGGCCTAGGTTTACAGACAGTTAGATGTGATCTCCTCTGTCACCGCCCTTGTCTTGGAGGGCAAGAAGGTCTCTGGCGCACTCCTGGGGTTTTGTCGGATTCGGGGTTCTGCAAACCCTTGAGAGGTTCGAACACTGAGGTGCGTGCGAAGAACTCGTCCTCACCAGTCTGCCTACGCTCCGATCCCACGGCCTAGCTCGACGAACCCAACAAACAAGAGACACGGCAATTTACCCAGGTTTGGGCCACCTTGCGGTGTAAAACCCTACTCCTGCTTTGTGGTGAATTGGCCTCGAGGGGCTATGGATGAACTAGTACAATGGACGAACTGCCTCAGGAGGTGAGGTGTTCTTGGGCTCGATGAGCTGGTGAGGAGGTCAGGGTGGAATGGATCTGATCCCCTCTATGGTGGTGGCTAGGTCCAATTTATAGTGGCCTTGGTCCTCTTTTCAAATGTATGCGGGAAGGGATCCCACAACGGCCAAACTCAAAGGGAGACAACTAGTACAAGTTATCCTGACAAAAGTAGTTTTCGCGTGCAAAAGCCTCTGGTGGTGACGTCGCGGTGGGCTCTGCGATGACCTCCGCCCGCCGTCCTGGCGGTCCTGGTCTTGTTGCACCGAAATGGAAAACTTTGCTTAACGCATCGGGACTCCGCACATGCGCTTGCCTCCTTATCACAAAAGAGGAAACTGGTACACTGCGCCCGCTGGCGCCCGCCTGACCTTGGTCATCATGGCTCACGTCACATGAACCTCGCGAGGTGCACCTTGCATTGATATCTCCGCTCCTCCGGAGGCAGCCTGGTGAGGCTGCCCCCAGGGAGGTCTTGGTGTCATCTGCCTCGCGAGGCTTGGCCCCTCGTGAGGGTCTTGGATTGTTGTTTGTTAAAGTTGGGTCGTACCAGGTCGTCGAAGGAGCCACGTCATGGGCTGTAGGCAGGCAAGTCTGGGTACCCCCGTTCCCAGAATGCCGACCGTAGCCTCCGGACCCAAGGCGCACTCATACTTGGCTTCGAGGTGAAGCCAAAGGGCAAGTGCGGAGTGCCGCAGGCCCTAACTGCCTGCGGCCTTGGTCGAGCATGGCGATTAATGGGGCGTGGGCGCCTACGCTTCCGCACGTCTCCTCGGCAATCGTTCGCCTTGACAATACCATGCTGCATGCAGAGAAAGCCATCCTTGCGTGGGATCATGGAGGCCGAGGGTTGGCCTCCCTCGGCTATAAATGAAGAGAGGGGCAGAGCCATGTTGCTCATCTCCATCTTCTTGCCGCCTGCTTCTTCTTCCTCCTCTTTGCCTCGCCACCTTGTTGTAGTCCTTATGGCGCCGACGAGGAAGTTCTCCGCCGCCGAGAAGGGGAAGGCCCCCAAGGAGGGACCTGACTCGCCACCTCCCAAGAGAGGGTGAGGCCGCCCCCGCAAGCACACCGCGACTCCTACGGTGGCTCCTCGGGGGCGCGGGCGTGCCTTGGCCGGCCGTGGCGGCGTTTCTTCTCGTGGCAGGTGCCGCCAAGGACGAGGCAGCCCCTGCGACGAGGGGAGGCATGCCATGGTCGCCCAGCCTCCTCGATCACGCCTCCACTCGGCCGAGGTGCTCCCGGAGTTCGTCGTGTGGTCAAAGAGGCCAACCGGCACCTGGCTCCCGCTTCTCGGCTTCTTCGCGGGCGAGCTGCCAGCCGCAGGGCCTGACGGCCTCTAGCTGCAGGCTAATGGCTGTTGCAGCAAGGCCTCGTGGGTCAGGGTCAAAGTTTCCGCTGGCGGGAGCGTGTCCTTGGCCCGCGACTGGTAGGCGTTTGCCCGCGCACACCGCCTGAGCGGGAGGTGCACCATCCACTTCAAGTACGACGGCGTCACGACCCTCTATGTGATGGTGTTTGGGGAAGACAGTCGTCGTGCAAGGTGCTGCCCCGAGGACGACGGCAGCAACGATGAGCTCGGCCTTGACGACAGCCGCGACGACGCCGAGAGTGAGCTTGCCCTTGGCGACGGCCGCGGCTCGTTCAGCGGCAGTGGCTCCTCCAGCGAGAGCTCAAGCAGTGGCGACTACGACCAGCCGCCACGTCGCCGGGCTCACTTCGAGGATGGTGGCGGATTGTTTTGTCGCCACGCTCCAGTGAAGTGGGAGGAAGGCTCGGGCTGAGCCCGGGGGGCCTCCGGAGCCCGGCCTCGAGAGTTGCCGTGGCCGCGTGGGCCACTTTTGTTTAGCCTTTTCCTTTTTCCTGCATTGAAAAAAGTAGGGGACCCTGCTGGGGCGTGTAATGAACCATGGTACTTATGCCACTATGCTATGCTTATTGCTCTGATGTATGTCGTGATGTTCATGTTTCAGGTAGGTGCGGTAGGATAACTTAGCTTGATATACTTGCGGTAGTCTCGCACCTCACGAGGCGCGCCCTCCATCACCTCGTGAGGCCTCCTCGCTGCTGACTCAGGGGTCGCTGGCCTCGGGAGACATCGTGAAGCTGCATAATTTTTAGAAAATTGGATGGGTGTCCTGTTCTTCCTTGCGCAAGCCCTCAGGCATGAGCTAGTCGTGGCTTAGTGCATCGCGTCGCGGTACCCAGGGGGCACGGACTTAAGAAGATGCACAAATCACAAGCTCGTTCGAGAGTGTATCGCGAGGATAGAAAAATCCATGGCCCTGGGGGACAGGGTTGTGGCGAAGTTTGTTCACATCGCGGGGCGGGCTCGACGCGCACGCACACACCTGCCTAGCCCCCGCGCGCGAGATGCGCAAGGAAGAGCGACGGGTAACTGCCGCTCCTCCTGGGCCGAGACCGACGACCAAGAGAAAAGACAAGGGAATCCAACTTGGCAATCCAAAATGCAAGAACTCCAAATTCCATTAAAAGAAAGGGGGGCAAACCAACTACAAAAAGCAAGCAAATGAATAGTCGCATCCGACACATAGACTAGTCTTCTCACCAGCGCGGAGCTAAGTGTTGCCACTAGGACGTGGGAGGGAGCCCCCGAGGCCCGAGGGCGGCTCTCCGGAGACTCCGGGGTGTGTACAGCCCCACTCATTATTACGTGAGAGTGTCACGAGCGGAGACCTTCACAGGCACTAGGCCTTGCTTCATGGGTAGAACTTCCGGAGGTGCTGGATGTTCCAGGCGTTCTGGATGGGGATCCCATCCCGCGTCTCCAGGCGCGCGGCGCCAGGCCTGGAGACGCGGGCAATCCTAAATGGGCCCTTGAAGGAAATATGCCCTAGAGGCAATAATAAAGTTGTTATTTATATTTCCTTATATCATGATAAATGTTTATTATTCATGCTAGAATTGTATTAACCGGAAACTTAGTACATGTGTGAATACATGGACAAACAAAGTGTCCCTAGTATGCCTCTACTTGACTAGCTCGTTAATCAAAGATGGTTAAGTTTCCTAGCCATGGACATGTGTTGTCATTTGATGAACAGGATCACATCATTAGAGAATGATGTGATGGACTAGACCCATCCGTTAGCTTAGCACTATGATCGTTTAGTTTATTGCTATTGCTTTCTTCATGACTTATACATGTTCCTATGACTATGAGATTATGCAACTCCCGAATATCGGAGGAACACTTAGTGTGCTATCAAACGTCACAACGTAACTGGGTGATTATAAAGATGCTCTATAGGTGTCTCCGATGGTGTTTGTTGAGTTGGCATAGATCGAGATTAGGATTTGTCACTCCGATTGTCGGAGAGGTATCTCTGGGCCCTCTCGGTAATGCACATCACTATAAGCCTTGCAAGCAATGTGATTAATGAGTTAGTTGTGGGATGATGCATTACGGAACGAGTAAAGAGACTTGCTGGTAACGAGATTGAACTAGGTATGGTGATACCGATGATCGAATCTCGGGCAAGTAACATACCGGTGACAAAGGGAACAACGTATGTTGTTATGTTGTTTGACCGATAAAGGTCTTCGTAGAATATGTAGGAGCCAATATGAGCATCCAGGTTCTGCTGTTGGTTATTGACCAGAGATGTGTCTCGGTCATGTCTACATAGTTCTCGAACCCGTAGGGTCCGCACGCTTAATGTTAGATGACAATTTGTATTATGAGTTATGTGATTTTATGTACCGAAGGTTGTTCGGAGTCCTGGATGAGATCAAAGACACGGCGAGGAGTCTCGAAATGTTCGAGACGTAAAGATCAATATATTGGAAGGCTATATTCAGACATGGAAAAGGTTCCGAGTGATTCGGGTATTTTTCGGAGTACCGGAGAGTTACGAGAATTCGCCGGAGGAAGTAGTGAGCCTTAATGGGCCATACGGGAAAGAAGAGAAGGGCCTCAAGGGGTGGCCGCACGCCCCATGGCAAGTCTGAATTGGACTAGGGAGGGGGCGACGCCCCCCTCTTTTTCCTTCTCCCTCTCCTACTCCTTCCCTCTCTCCCCTCTTGGAAAAGGAAGGGGACTCCAACTAGGATTAGGAATCCTAGTTGGACTCCCCCTATAGGTGCGCCCTAGGCCGGCCTCTTCCTCCTCCCTCCTTTATATACGGGGGAAGGGGGCACCCCATAGACACACAAGTTGATTTCTTAGCCGTGTGCGGTGCCCCCCTTCACAGATTTCCACCTCGGTCATATTGTCGTAGTGCTTAGTTGAAGCCCTGCGTCGGTAACTTCATCATCACCATCAACACGCTGTCGTGCTGACGAAACTCTCCCTCGGCCTCATCTAGATCTAGAGTTTGAGGGACGTCACCGTGCTGAACATGTGCAGATCGAGGAGGTGTCGTGCATTCGATACTTGATCGGTTGGATTGCAAAGACGTTCGACTACATCAACCGCGTTACTTAACGCTTCCTCTTTTGGTCTACGAGGGTACATAGACACACTCTCCCCTCTTGTTGCTATGCATCTCCTAGATAGATCTAGCGTGATCGTAGGAATATTTTTGAAATACTGCGTTCCCCAACAGTGGCACCCGAGCCAGGTCTATGCGTAGATGTTATATGCACGAGTAGAACACAAATGAGTTGCGGGCATGGGTATATCATATTGCTTGCCGTCACTAATTGTTTCTTGATTCGGCGGTATTTTTGGATGAAGCGGCCTGGACCGACATTACATGACCGCTTTCATGATACTGGTTCTACCGACGTGCTTTGCACACAGGTGGCTGGCGGGTGTCTGTTTCTCCAACTTTAGTTGAATCAGATTCAACGAACAGGGTTCTTTCTGAAGATCAAAAGGCAATCACTATACCATGTTGTGTTTTTTATGCGTAGGTAAGAACGATTCTTGCTAGAAGCCCGTAGCAGCCACGTAAAACTTGCAACAACAAAGTAGAGGACGTCTAACTTGTTTTTGTAGGGCATGTTGTGATGTGATATGGTCAAGACGTGATGAGATATAAATTGTTGTATGAGATGATCATGTTTTGTTAAAGTTATCGGCAACCGGCAGGAGCCTTATGGTTGTCTCTTTATTGCATAAGATGCAAGCGCCATACAATTGCTTTACTTTATCGCTATGCGATAGCAATAGTTGCAAAAGCAATTGTTGGCGAGACGACCATGTGACGACACATTGATAGAGATCAAGATGATGGAGATCATGGTGTCCTGCCAGTGATGATGGAGATCATGACGGTACTTTGGAGATGGAGATCAAAGGCACAAGATGATGATGGCCATATCATGTCACATATTTTGATTGCATGTAATATTTATCTTTTATGCATCTTATTTTGCTTAGTACGACAGTAGCATTATGAGATGATCCCTCACTAAAATTTCAAGGTATAAGTGTTCTCCCTGAGTATGCACCATTGTGACAGTTCTTCGTGCTGAGACACCACGTGATGATCGGGTGCGATAAGCTCTACGTTCACATACAACGGGTGCAAGCCAGTTTTGCATAAGCAGAATACTCAGGTTAAACTTGACGAGCCTAGCATATGCAGATATGGCCTCAGAACACTGAGACCGAAAGGTCGAGCGTGAATCATATAGTAGATATGATCAACATAGTGGCGTTCACCATTGAAAACTTCTCCATCTCACGTGATGATCAGACATGGTTTAGTTGATATGGATCACGTGATCATTTAGATGACTATAGGGATGTCTATCTAAGTGGGAGTTCTTAAGTAATATGATTAATTGAACTTAAATTTATCATGAACTTAGTCCTGATAGTATTTGCATATCTATGTTGTAGATCAATTGCTCGCGTATAGCTTCCCCGTTTTATTTATGATATGTTCCTAGAGAAAACTATGTTGAAAGATATTAGTGGCAATGATGCGGACTAGATCCGTGATCTAAGGATTATCCTCATTGCTGCATAGAAGAATTATGTCCTTGATGCAGCGCTAGGTGACAGACCTATTGCAGGAGCAGATGCAGGCGTTATGAACGTTTGTCAAGCTTGGTATGATGACTACTTGATAGTTTAGTGCACCATGCTTTACGGCTTAGAACCAGGACTTCAAAACCGTTTTGAATGCCACGGAGCATATAAGATGTTCCAAGAGCTGAAATTGGTATTTCAGACTCATGCCCGAATCGAGAGGTATGAGACCTCTGACAAGTACTTTGCCTACAAGATGGAGGAGAATAACTCAGCTAGTGAGCATGTGCTCAGAATGTCTGAGTACTACAATCACTTGAATCAAGTGGGAGTTAATCTTCTAGATAAGATAGTGATTGATAGAGTTCTCTGGTCACTATCTCCAAGTTATTAGAACTTCGTGATGAACTATAATATGTAGGGGATAACGGAAACAATTCCCAAGCTCTTCGTGATGCTGAAATTGGCGAAGGTAGAAATCAAGAAAAAGCATCAAGTGTTGATGGTTGACAAGACCACTAGTTTCAAGTAAAAGGGCAAGGGAAAGAAAGGGAACTTCAAGAAGAATGGCAAGCAAGTTGCCACTCCCGTGAAGAAGGCCAAAGCTAGACCTAAGCATGAAACTGAGTGCTTCTACTGCAAAGGGAATGGTTACTGGAAGCGGAACTACCCCAGATACTTGGCGGATAAGAAGGATGGCAAAGTGAACAAAAGTATATTTAATATACATGTTATTGATGTGTACTTTACTGGTGTTCATAGTAACCCCAGGGTATTTGATACTGGTCCAGTTGCTATGATTAGTAACTTAAAGCAGGAGTTACAAAATGAAGAGAAACTAGTTGAGGGGAGGTGACGATGTGTGTTGGAAGTGATTCCAAGGTTGATAAGATCACCATCGCACACCCCCTTTACCTTCGGGATTAGTGTTGAACCTAAAATAAATGTTATCTGGTGTTTGCATTGAGCATAATATGATTGCATCATGTTTATTGCAATATGGTTATTCATTTAAGTCAAAGAATAATTGTTATTCTGTTTACATGAATAAAACCTTCTGTGGTCATACACCCAAGGTGAATGGTTTATTGAATCTCGATCATAGTGATACACATATTCATAATATTGAAGCCAAAAGATGCAAAGTTAATAATGATAGTGCAACTTATTTGTGGCACTGCCTTTTAGGTCATATTGGTGTAAAGCACATGAAAAAACTCCATGCTGATGGGCTTTTGGAATCACTTGATGCTTGCGAACCATGCCTCATGGGAAAGATGACTAAAACTCAGTTCTCCGGAACAATGGAGCGAGCAACTAACTTATTGGAAATAATACGTACCGATGTATGCGGTACGATGAGTGTTGAGGTCCGCGGCGGGTATCGTTATTTTCTGACCTTCACAGATGATTTGGGCAGATATGAGTATATCTATGTAATGAAACACAAGTCTGAAATGTTTGAAAAGTTCAAAGAATTTCAGAGTGAAGTGGAGAATCATCGTAACAAGAAAATAAAGTTTCTACGATCTGATCGCGGAGAGAAATATTTGAATTACGAGTTTGGCCTTCAGTCGAAACAATGTCGAATAGTTTCGCAACTCACGCCACCTGGAACACCATAGCGTAATGGTGTGCCCGAACGTCATAACCATACTTTATTAGATATGGTGTGATCTATGATGTCTCTTACAATTTACCACTATCGTTTTGGGGTTATGCATTGGAGACAGTTGCATTCACGTTAAATAGGGCACCGTCTAAAAATCCGTTGAGATGACACCGTATGAACTATGGTTTAGCAAGAAACCTAAGCTGTCATTTCTTAAAGTCTGGGGTTGCGATGCTTATGTGAAAAAGTTTCAGCCTGATAAGCTCAAACCCAAATCGGAGAAGTGCGTCTTCATAGGATACCCAAAAGAAACTGTTGGGTACACCTTCTATCACAGATTCGAAGGCAAGATCTTTGTTGCTAAAAATGGATCCTTTCTAGAGAAGGAGTTTCTCTCGAAAGAAGTGAGTGGGAGGAAAGTAGAACTTGATGAGGTAATTGTACCTTCTCTCGAATTGGAAAGTAGCTCATCACTGAAATTAGTTCCAGTGATGCCTACACCAATTAGTGAGGAAGTTAATGATGATGATCATGAAACTTCAGATCAAGTTATTACCGAACCTCGTAGGTCAACCAGAGTATGTTCCTCACCAGAGTGGTACGATAATCCTGTTCTGGAAGTCATGTTACTAGACCATGACGAACCTACGAACTATGAGGAAGCGATGATGATCCCAGATTCCATGAAATGGCTTAAGGCCATGAAATCTGAGATGGGATCCATGTATGAGAACAAAGTATGGACTTTTGATTGACTTGCCTGATGATTAGTGAGCCATCCAGAATAAATGGATCTTCAAGAGGAAGACGGACGCTGATAGTAGTGTTACTATATACAAAGCTCAAATTGTCGCAAAAGGTTTTCGACAAGTTCAAGGTGTTGACTACGATGAGATTTTCTCACTCGTATCGATGCTTAAAAGTCTGTCTGAATCATGTTAGCAATTGCCACATTTTATGAAATCTGGCAAATGGATATCAAAACTACATTCCTTAATGGATTTATTAAAGAAGAGTTGTATATGATGCAACCAGAAGGTTTTGTCTACCCTAAAGGTGCTAACAAAGTGTGCAAGCTCCAGCGATCCATCTATGGACTGGTGCAAGCATCTCAGAGTCGAAATATACACTTTGATGAGTTGATCAAAGCATATAGTTTTATACAGACTTTTGAAAAAACCTGTATTTACAAAATGTGAGTGGGAGCTCTGTAGCATTTCTGATATTATATGTGGATGGCATATTGTTGATCAGAAATGATACTGAATTTCTGGATAGAATAAAAGTATACTTGAATAAGAATTTTTCAATGAAAGACCTCGATGAAACTGCTTACATATTGGGCATCAAGATCTATAGAGATAGATCAAGATGCTTGATAAATTTTTCAGTAAGTACATACCTTGACAAGTTTTTGAAGTAGTTCAAAATGGAACAATCAAAGAAGGAGTTCTTGCCTGTGTTGCAAGGTGTGAAGTTGAGTAAAGACTCAAAACCCAGCCACAATAGAAAATAGTAAGAGAATGAAAAGTCATTCCCTATGCCTCAGTCATAGGTTCTATAAAGTATGCTATGCTGTGTATCAGACCTGTTATATACCTTAGCATGATTTTGGCAAGGGAGTACAATAGTGATCTAGGAGTAGATCACTTGACAACAGTCAAAATTATCCTTAGAGGACTAAGGAAATATTTCTCGGTTATGGAGGTGATAAAAGAGTTCGTCGTAAAGAATTACGTCGATGCAAGCTTTTTACACCGATCTAGATGACTCTAAGTCTTGATCTAGATACATATTGAAAGTGGGAGCAATTAGCTAGAGTAGCTCCATGCAGACTATTGTAGACATAGAAATTTGCAAAATACACACGGATCTGATTGTTGCCGACCCATAGACTAAACCTCTCTCACAAGCAAAACATGATCACTCTTTGGGTATTAATCACATAGCGATGTGAACTAGATTATTGACTCTAGTAAACCCGAGACTCCGGGGTGTGTACAACCCCACTCATTATTACGTGAGAGTGTCACGAGCGGAGACCTTCACAGGCACTGGGCCTTGCTTCATGGGTAGAACTTCCGGAGGTGCTGGATGTTCCAGGCGTTTTGGATGGGGTTACCATCCTGCATCTCCAGGCGCGCTGCGCCAGGCCTGGAGACGCGGGTAATCCTAAACGGGCCCTTGAAGGAAATATGCCCTAGAGGCAATAATAAAGTTTTTATATCATGATAAATGTTTATTATTCATGCTATAATTGTATTAACCGAAAACTTAGTACATGTGTGAATACAGAGACAAACAGAGTGTCCCTAGTATGCCTCTACTTGACTAGCTCGTTAATCAAAGATGGTTAAGTTTCCTAGCCATGGACATGTGTTGTCATTTGATGAATGGGATCACATCATTAGAGAATGATGTGATGGACTAGACCCATACGTTAGCTTAGCACTATGATCGTTTAGTTTATTGCTATTGCTTTCTTCATGACTTATACATGTTCCTATGACTATGAGATTATGCAACTCCCGAATTCCGGAGGAACACTTAGTGTGCTATCAAACGTCACAACGTAACTGGGTGATTATAAAGATGATCTACATGTGTCTCCGATGGTGTTTGTTGAGTTGGCATAGATCAAGATTAGGATTTGTCACTCTGATTGTCAGAGAGGTATCTCTGGGTCCTCTCGGTAATGAACATCACTATAAGCCTTGCCAGCAATGTGACTAATGAGTTAGTTGCGGTACGATGCATTACTGAATGAGTAAAGAGACTTGCCGGTAACGAGATTGAACTAGGTATGGTGATACCGACGATCGAATCTCGAGCAAGTAACATACCGATGACAAAGGGAACAACGTATGTTGTTATGCGGTTTGACCGATAAAGATCTTCATAGAATATGTAGGAGCCAATATGAGCATCCAGGTTCCGCTATTGGTTATTGACCGGAGATGTGTCTCGGTCATGTCTACATAGTTCTCGAACCCGCAGGGTCCGCACACTTAACGTTCGATGACGATTTGTATTATGAGTTATGTGATTTGATGTATCGAAGGTTGTTCGGAGTCCTAGATGAGATCACGGACATGACAAGGAGTTTCGAAATGGTCGAAACGTAAAGATTGATATATTGGAAGGCTATATTCGGACATCGAAAAGGTTCCGAGTGATTCGGGTATTTTTCGGAGTACGGGAGAGTTACGAGAATTCGTGGGAGGAAGTAGTGAGCCTTAATGGGCCATACGGGAAAGGAGAGAAGTGCCTCAAGGGGTGGCCGCGCCCCCCCATGGCAAGTTCGAATTGGACTAGGGAGGGGGCGGCGCCCCCTCTTTTTCCTTCTCCCTCTCCTATTCCTTCCCTCTCTCCCCTCTTGGAGAAGGAAGGGGACTCCAACTAGGATTGGGAATCCTAGTTGGACTCCCCTATAGGCGCGCCCCTCCTAGGCCGGCCTCCTCCTCCTCCCTCCTTTATATACGGGGGAGGGGGCACCCCATAGACACACAAGTTGATTTCTTAGCCGTGTGCGGTGCCCCCCTTCACAAATTTCCACCTCAGGCATATTGTCGTAGTGCTTAGGCGAAGCCCTCCATCGGTAACTTCATCATCACCATCAACACGTCGTCGTGCTGAGAAACTCTCCCTCGGCCTCAGCTGGATCTAGAGTTCGAGGGATGTCACCGAGCTGAACGTGTGCAGATCGCGGAGGTGCCATGCGTTCGGTACTTGATCGGTTGGATCGCGAAGACTTCGACTACATCAACCGCGTTACTTAACGCTTCCGCTTTTGGTCTATGAGTGTATGTAGACACACACTCCCCTCTCATTGCTATGCATCTCCTAGATAGATCTTGCGTGATCGTAGGAATTTTTTGAAATACTACGTTCCCCAACAGCCCTCCCACATGGGTGAGAGCTTATGCAGCCCTTCCCTGGAGAGCACCCGTCTCAGGACGAGATCACCCACCTCGAGCATCCTGGAGTGGACGTTGCGGCAGTGGTACTGCCGCAGCGCCTGCTGGTACCTTGCCGCCCGGAGCGATGCTTGATGGCGGTGTTCCTCCCCCAGCACGAGGTCCACCCCCACGTGGCCTCCTGGCGTGCCTCGTCAAACGCCAAGACCCGCGTGGAGCGATGCTTGACCTCGTGAGGGAGAACCGCTTCGGCTTCGTAGACGAGGAAGAATTGGGTCTCGCCCGTCGGCTTGGTGGTGGTGGTGCGAATGGACCACAACACGGACTGGAGCTCGTCGATCCAGCCCCTGCCGCAAGCCTCGAGCTTCTTCTTGAAGGTTCTTGTCACGCTCAGCTTGGCTGTTGCTCCTGGGGTGTGCCACTGAGGCGTAGCATATCTGCATTCCAAGGTTATCACAATACATTTTGAAGAGGTTGCTAGTGAACTGCTAGCCGTTGTCAGTGATGACACGATTAGGGACCCCGAAGCGGCTCATGAGGCCCTTGATGAACTTGACTGCCGAGCTGGCCAGGATGGTGCGGACGGCTTCCATATCCGCCCACTTGGTGAACTTGTCGATGGCGACATAGAGGTGGCGGTAGCTGAGGGAGTTCTGGACTAAGGGGTCCTCGGGCGTCCGGCCTGTTGGACATGGGCCGGACTAATGGGCTATGAAGATACAAGACTGAAGATTCTCACCCGTGTTCGGATAGGACTCTCCTTGGCGTGGATGGCAAGCTTGGCATTCGGATGTGAAGATTCCTTTCTCTGTAACCGACTTCGTACAACCCTAGTCCCCTCCGGTATCTATATAAACTGGAGGGTTTAGTCCGTACAGTCAATCATAATCATATAGGCTAGACTTCTAGGGTTTTAGCCATTACGATCTTGTGGTAGATCCATTCTTGTAACCCCCATTGTCGGTGTCAAAACCGGCGGATCTCGGGCAGGGGGTCCCGAACTGTGCGTCTAGGCAGATGGTAACAGGAGACAAGGGACACGATGTTTTTACCTAGGTTCGGGCCCTCTCGATGGAGGTAAAACCCTACTCCTGCTTGATTAATATTGATGATATGGGTAGTACAAGAGTAGATCTACCACGAGATCAAGGAGGCTAAACCCTAGAAGCTAGCCTATGGTATGATTGTTGTATGATGAAGTTGTCCTACAGACTAGAACCCTCCGGTTTATATAGACACCGAATAGGGTTAGGGTTACACAGAGTCGGTTACAATGGTAGAAGATCTTGAATATCCGCATCGCCAAGCTTGCCTTCCACGCCAAGGAAAGTCCCATCCGGACACGGGACGAAGTCTTCAATCTTGTATCTTCATAGTCTTGGAGTCCGGCTGAAGGTATAGTCCGGCTACCCGAACACCCCCTAATCCAGGACTCCCTTAGTAGCCCCTGAACCAGGCTTCAATGACGACGAGTCCGGCGCCCAGATTGTCTTCGGCATTGCAAGGCGGGTTCCTCCTCCAAGTCCTTCAAGAAGATTTTAAACACCAAGGATAGTGTCCGGCTCTGCAAAATAAGTTTCCACATATTGCCATAGAGAGAATAATATCAACACAAATCTAATCTGCTGATGTATTCCGCAGCGTGACATCACACAACGGCCAAGTCCTTTACTCGAATCGTTTTTACTTTTCCACCTCAGCACATTTAGAGAGTGTAACACCCTCGATGCAGCTATATCTCCCACGTGTCGAAGCACGACTTAGAGGCATAACTGCATTGAAAGCAATGTCGCAAGTGAGGTAATCTTCACACAACCCATGTAATACATAAGGGAAAGAGATACATAGTTGGCTTACAATCGCCACTTCACACAAATACATGAATAAAGCATTACAACATCCAAATACAATCAAGGTCCGACTACGGAACCAAAATAAAAGAAGACTACCCCAAATGCTACACAGATCCCCGATCGTCCCGACTGGGCTCCACTACTGATCAACTAGAACGAAACAACACGAAGGACAAGATCTTCATCGAGCTCCTCCTTGAGCTTGGTTGCGTCGTCTGCACGGACTCATCGACACCTGCAAGCTGGTTTTGGAAGTATCTGTGAGCCACGGGGACTCAGCAATCTCGCACCCTCGCGATCAAGACTATTTAAGCTTATGGGTAAGGTAAAAGGTATGAGGTGGAGCTGCAGCAAGCGACTAGCATATATGGTGGCTAACTTATTCGCAAAAGAGAGCGAGAAGAGGAGGCAAAGCGCGAGCGAGAAACTAGAGAACAACCTGCGCAAACATTACTCCAACATCATGTCCACTTCCCGGACTCCGCCAAGAAGAGGCCATCATGGTAACACACTTAGTTGATTCATTTTAATTAAGTTAAGGTTCAAGTTATCTACAACCGGACATTAACAAATTCCCATCTGCCCATAACCGCGGGCACGGCTTTTGAAAGTTCAAATCCCTGCAGGGGTGTCCCAACTTAGCCCATCACAAGCTCTCACGGTCAACGAAGGAATAGACCTCCTCCCGAGACATTCCGATCAGGCTCGGTATCCCGGTTCTACAAGACATCCTCGACAATGGTAAAACAAGTCCAGCAAGACCACCCGCTGTGCCGACAAATCCCGATAGGAGCTGCACATATCTTGTTCTCAGGGCACACCGGATAAGCTAAGCGTACAGGAGCCAACGTAACCCAAGTTGCCAAGGGATGGCCCTGCACGGTGCTCTGGGTTGGACCAACACTCAGAGGAGCACTGGCCCGGGGGGGGGTTAAAATAAGATGACCCTTGGGCTGGCCTAACCCAAGGGAAAAAGAGGCTAGGTGGCGAATGGTAAAACCAAGGTTGGGCCTTGCTGGAGGAGTTTTATTCAAAGCGAACTATCAAGGGTTCCCATTATACCCAACCGCGTAAGGAACGCAAAATCCGGGAACATAACACCGATATGACGGAAACTAGGGCGGCAAGAGTGGAACAAAACACCAGGCATAAGGCCAAGCCTTCCACCCTTTACCAAGTATATAGATGCATTAATTAAATAAGATATATCGTGATATCCCAACAAATATCCATGTTCCAACATGGAACAAGCTTCAATCTTCACCTGCAACTAACAACGCTATAAGAGGGGGTGAGCAAAGCGGTAACATAGCCAATCAACGGTTTGCCAGGACAAGGTGGGTTAGAGGCTTGGTTCAACAATATGGGAGGCATGATAAGCAAGTGGTAGGTATCGCAGCATAGGCATAGCAAAAGAGCGAGCAACTAGCAAGCAAAGATAGAAATGATTTCAAGGGTATGGTCATCTTGCCTGAAAACCCGCAAGGAAGAAGAACGAGTCCATGAAGAAGACAAACGGACGTAGACAAACGGTTCCTCACAAGCACGACGTTACCGGAACCAACCCGAAGAAGCAAACACCGGAAAGAAGCACACAACATAGTAAACAACCAACACATAAACATGGCATGATGCACAACCAAGTATGATGCATGTCCGGATTAAAGAGGCATGGCATGGCAAAGAGCACAAGCAACCCTACAAATTAAGTGGAGCTCAATATGCAACAAGTTGCATATTGACAAAACACCACGTGAATTGTTTAGTTCGATCTTGTTTATGTACTCAACAATATTAAATGTTGTTAAACATGGCAAGAGGGCGAAGCAAATGAAAACTACCTATCTAGGCAAGTTTAAATGAGGCCGGAAACAACGAACAACAATTCCGGTAAATCCCCATATGCATATATTAGGTTTGGTACTGTTCTGCCCTAAACCATATTTTTAGAGTTGTTAAACATGCAAAGTAAGGCCACCATGTTAAACTAGGCAAAATTCTACCCCATTTTCATATAAAGATCATTTAATTCGGAGCTACGGTTGAATAGTTATGAATTAAATCATTTTAGCATGGGATAGGAGCAAATTTAAACAAACATCATTTTAGACATTTTAAACATGGATGAAAGTCACATATTATTAAACTAGACAAAATTCTGAGCAAGTTTCATATATAAATCATTTTAATCCAATGCACGAATTGTGAGTTATTATATGCATGAACATGAGGGTCTTTTCTGTAAAACTGCAGTCTCAGGATAAATGGCTAAAACGCAGATCTGAAAAAAACAGGAACTGGGCCGAATCTGGCCCGAACTAGGCTGCACAGGAGCAAACAGGAGGTGGGCCGGGGCTCACCTAGCTGGGCTCGGCCCAGGTCGGTGGTGGATCGGGTTGGCGGGATCTGCGCCGTGGGGAAGCCCACGTGGCCGGTGGCGCTGGAGATGGGGCCCACATGGGGAGGCGCTGCGAGCGGGCAAGCTCGTCGCTGGCTCTGTGAAGAAGACGGCGGCGGTGGATGGAAGAACTCCAGCGGGATCTGGGACTCCAGCGACATGGGAAGACGGTGGGAATGGGAAGATCCGGTCCCTGGGCACCGGATCCGGCCGGAGGTGGACGAGGACGGCGAGGGGCAGCACGGATCCGAGCGCAGGAACGACGGGGGTCGCGAGATCCGGCGAACTCCATGCGGCGGCGCGACGAGGCTCCGGGGTCCTGCGGAACATGGGGAGAGAGGGCTCTGAGAGAGGAAGAGGAAGAAGCAGAGGCAAGGGAAGGAGAGAGGAGCAGGTGTCGGGATTCAGCCTGGTGGTCGTTGGCGGCGAGGTGCTGGTCGCCTGCGGGGATCGGGCGCGGGCAGAGCGAAGGTGGAACTCAGGGCGCGGGGGAGTTGCGGGCGTGCAGCGGCGGCTCGGGCCCGCTTCGGCCCATGGGCGGGCCGCGGATGGGCCAGGCGGGCCGTGGTGAAGTGGGGGCACTGGGGAGGCGACGTGGCACGCTAGGGTTGGCTGTAGGGCGCCCGGAGGCAACGTGTCGCGCCCGGATTGGTCCGGGACGCGGCGGCGGCGGTGACAAGTGGTGGAGGTGGAGTGGGGCGGTGCTGAATCCGAGGAGGAGGGGGGTTGGCTGCGGCAGGAGGTAGGGGAAGGGGTCTAGGTTGCCCAAAATGGACTAGGGGTGTCCATATATAGCAAATTTGCTAGGGTTTGGGGGTTAGGAGGGGTTTTCGAGCCGTACGATCGCGATCATGCGGCTTCAGACAGAGGGGGGACTAGGTGGGCTGTGAAGAGAGGCCTCGGGCTGAGAGGAGAGAAGAGAAGGAGGCCCGGCGACTGTTTCCGGAGACCGAAAACGTCCGACGTTAGACCGACTACTATTGCCGCTATATTTAACGGTTGGACTATCAAACGAACTCTGGATGCGATGAAACTTGACAAGCGGTCTATTTACACTAAAATAAGACCAAACGCCAACTTTCAACCCATTCCGAGAACATTTTCCGGCCACTTATAAAATACTATTTCGGACATGCCGCGGGCGCGTGCAAGTGTGTCTGGGCTCAGAACGGACAACGGACGGAACTGGGGGAACCCGGACGGATGCAGGTTTTGAAAACGTGATGATGCAATGCACATGATGGCATGATAAGATGCAACATGCAAGCAAAAGACCTGACAACGACAGCGAATAATTGACGGACACCTGGCACATCGGTCTCGGGGCGTCACAGCGAGGCGGTTTCCTTGGCACGTCTTGTCAAAGCAGAGATCGTGTGCCCCCTTTTACAGGATTCTCATCAATACGGACGTGGGTAACCCAACTGCTTCATTTATCACGGTGCTTGGGAGGCAAGCGAGTTTTACTAGGCTGGTGGGGACGCACAACCGCATCCGCCCATATAAGGGGATAAGGATCCACCTTTTTACCTACGCCTTCTTCCTCCTTTGCCTATCCATCTCCTGCGCGCTCGAGCTCCAGCGCCCAAGTCCGCACTTCCTACCTCGACCTCCTCCAGCAATGTCCGGAGCGGGAGGCAAGTGGATGGTCTCCTCCGTCATGGAGGGCCATGTCAAAAAGCTAAGGAAGGCCGGATACTTGTCCAAGGACATCGCGCACCGGCTTCCCGAGGAAGGGCAGCTTCTCCCCACCCCAAGGCCCCATGAGAGGGTAGTATTCCTTCCCCACTTCCTCCGCGGACTGGGTTTCCCACTCCACCCATTTGTCCGGGGCTCATGTTCTACTATGGCCTGGATTTCCACGATCTGGCCCCGAACTTCGTCCTCAACATCTCGGCGTTTATCGTCGTGTGCGAGGCTTTCCTCCGCATCTGCCCCCATTTCGGCCTCTAGCTCAAGACCTTCAACGTCAAGCCCAAGGTGGTGTGCGGCAGCCAGGCGGAGTGCGGAGGCGCCATGGCAGGCAAGATGGCCAACGTCCTATGGCTTGAGGGCTCCTTTGTGGAGACCCTGAAGGGGTGGCAATCGTGGTGGTTTTACATCACCGAGCCGCGCGATCCGAAATGGGTCGCAGCCCCCGAGTTCCGATCTGGACCCCCCACGCGGCTTATGTCCTGGAAAGAGACGGGCCTGTCGTGGGGCGACGAAAAAGAGGTGACCGGATTGCAGACATGCATCCAGTCCCTGGTGAGCAAGCCGATCAAGCTTGTCAATGTAGTCCAGGTCATGCTCGTCCGCCGGATCCTCCCGTGTCAACAACGGGAATTTACTCTATGGGAATTCGACCCGGCGCAGCACCAAACCCTTAACATGCTCTTCGACATGACGTATGAAGACGTCTGGAAGGTGCTAACCAAAGGCGCCGAGGCTCCCACATCCGCTTCCGAGGACCGCGGATACAGCTCACAGCGGCACGCTAGCGAGGTAAGCTATTTTCACCTTTTACAGGATGTCAAGTTTTTCCATAGTTTGACTCTATGCGGGATCTAAACTCCCTCACCTTTGATAGGCTTGGCAGGCGCAGTCCGGATCGATTAACTGTGCGGCTCCCTTGCCCGAAGACCCAGCCCCTGCTCTCCTAGTGAAGCTGTTGGTTCCGGCGCCTTATGTGGTGCCGGAGAAGAAGGCCAAGAAGAAGAAGGCCACGGGGACTCGAAAAAGTGCCCGTAATGTGGTGGTGTCGGAATCGTCACCGACGAGTCCGAGACGCTCTCCTCCCATGAGAACAAGGAGGAGGAAGAAGAAAACTCTCCCCCTCCAGCGGGGGGAGGAAATAAAAGGAAAACCGCCCCAACGGGGGAGGCCGAAGGGTCCAAGAAGAGGAAGACCCCTCCGCCGAACTACTCCCCCGACGCCGAAGAGGACGAAGAGGAGTGGCCAGATAGGGCCAAACGTCCGGCGAAATCGTAAGTATTCGGATATCAGAGTAACTCATGACGTTCCTTTGTCGCATAGCTTTCCCTAATGTCGAACATAATTATGCAGCCCGCCCCGGGCCGAACTCAACGAGTCGTCAAGCGGCTCCCTGGATTCATCGGACGTGAACTCAGTTCCGCCCGCTGTCTCCCCCCGCACTGCGGATGATGCCGAAGTGGCGTCGCAACAAGCTCCAGGGCAGGAGGAGGTGGTCCTGGAGGAGCCGCAAGGCGACCTCCCGGACCCCAGGAGTAAAGGGGACAAGACCCCCCAGGGCTCCAAGTCCGGCTTTGTGTCGGACACCGCGCCGGAATCTTCAACAGTTCCAGACCGCGGTAGGCGAACTCCTTCCAAGAGGAGCAAGCCTTCTGAGCCGGCGGCCTCCGTCCAACCGGAGGTGCCGGACAATCTGCTGGAGGTGCTTGACGGCGCCTCCATCGACGAGGAGCACCGTACTATTATGAGTACGGTATTCCAGAAGGTTCAGTCCGCCAAGAGCGGACTGAGTGAAGCTTGCGCTAGCCTTCTAACAGGCTTCGAGGTAAGTAAAAAATATGTAAGAATATAACCGCATAGACAGTAGCCCCTGATGCTCTGTTTGGCGTTCGGATAGAAAAGCAGAATAGAGGATCTACTAAATTTCGCAGGAGTCTAACAACAAAGAATCAATATGCATATGCAGGCATCGCTGCTAGCCACCGCCGCACTGACTGTGGAGGTGGGTGCCCTGAAACAGGGCCTCGAGCGGACCGAGCAAGAGCTCGGCCTTGCCAAGCGGCAGCTCGAGGAGAAAGAAGGTAAGAAAATACCTTACAGAAAAAGTGCCTATAAAAAGACGTGATTGCAAAAAATAACAGGATTGTACTGCTTATTGTAGGGGCCACGACTGAGGCGGCGACCCTCAAGCAGGCGCTGTCCGAGGCCGAAAAGAAAGTGGCCGCGGAGCGCACCGAGCGAGAGAAACTTGAGGCCCAGGACGGTGAGGTGCAGCAAGAGCTTCAGGCTCTCATGAAAAAACATGAGAGTTTGGAGCTTGAGTCAAAGACGCAAGCGTCCGAGCTCACGGCGGCCCTTGAGACTACCAAGTCTGCCAAGGCTGAAGCCCAAAAGGCCCTCCAAGAGTTGGAGGAGATGAAAAAGATAGCAGCGGGTAAGGCATTCTTTATGCAAAGCAGAAATATAAAAGTAAACTACTTGTTACTTACCCGAATCCGGAGCTCTCCAGGGGCATTCACAGATCTTCCCCGCAGCGTATCCGACGCCACCGCATTCTACCAAGCTGAAGAGGGTAGCTCGACGGAGAAGGTGTTCTGGTCTCAGTATACTGAGGCCGGACACCCTGTGCCCTTGAGCGACCAGCTGAAACAGCTGGTCGAGCTCCACAAGGCGGCCGAACAGGCCATGAAGGGCTTCATAGTTCGGCTATGGCCCGAAGAGGCCCTGCCTGGGAGCTACTTCGGGCTGATGCGGCGGCTGGTGGAGGCCTGTCCAAGGCTCGAGGTCATCAAGCGCTCCATCTGCATCAAAGGTGCCCGTAGGGCCCTTGCCCGTGCAAAGGTGCACTTGGGTAAGTTGGACAGTGAGAAGCTTGTGAGGGACGGGCCGCCGCCGGGGAAGGAGCATCACCAGCCCGAGAACTATTATAAGGATGTTCTTGCGGGTGCCCGCCTTGTGGCGGATGAGTGTACCAAGGATGTAATTTTTGAATGAACTCGCTCGTGTTTATCCTGTGCGCTGAAAACTTGTTCATATGCGCTAAGCAATGCTTGTTGAATTTAAAATATTACTTTCTGTGCGGCCGTTTATCAAAAAATTGAGAGATGGCCAGTCGTCGGCTTCTGCCCCCATGCCACTAGTGCTGGGGTGTTCGGGATAAACCTGAGCGCTCTTTTTCCCATAGTTGGGTCCTTCGAGGGAGGCGCTCAGCACAACGAACCAGGCAATCGGACTATAATGCTTGAACACTCTCACTTAGCCATAGAACTCTATAATTTTAAATTTCGGCGAAGCCCCTAGTTCGGAAGACTGAGTTCGGGGCGCTATCCACGCCTTGGCCGGACAAAGCCGGCTCCTCGCTCGAAGCGGCATAAGTCTTTAGGGACTCGAAAAACCTCTCGAACAGCGACCGGTCTCTCGCCTCATTATGGCAGTCAGTTTTAGCTTTCTCCACTGAGGTGCTTAACCCAGCTCAACTGGGGCACAATCGCAGTGGTTCTCCTAGTGCTATCTTAGGCGATATAGCGGAACGTAAGGCACCAAAACATAGGAGCCGGGCAAACCCAACTATTGACCCAAATCATGATTCGGAGCCGATGCATATAGTGCTATAAGTTCGGGGTGCCGCACTTGTGAAAGTGTACGGGCTTCTCACACCATATTGAGGGGTACTGAAGCCCCTGGCGTGTTTGCCGTACCATGGTGTACGGGTGCAACATGTCATTTAATAAACATATATATGAAAGGAGGATAATGCAAAAAATAGACAAAAAGCTATGCATTGTTAATAGAAAGGCTGCTATCAAAGCAGAACGATACAAGTAGTGCAATAAGCAAAAGATATTGGGTTATTTAACATGTCCTGGCCAGGAGCAGGCCGTGGAATTGTATGCCAAAACAGGTATACTGCTCGTAACAGAGACCACCTGGGAGTTCCATAATGCGGCATGGCTTGTCTGCTTCCCTGGATCTTGCATTGTTTGTGCGGCAGTTGAATTGCCGAACAGGTCGTCCGAAGTATGGAGTCCTGAAAGTAAGAGAAAATTAAAAAAAGAATTCGGCAGCCCCTAGTACGTTTTAAGCCGTATTTTGGGTTTGCCGTTATTGTGCCCCTTCCCCTGCGCCCATGGTATTTCAAGAGCGTAGTTATGTACGCGAGGCACTGGTTTCGCTATGTCGCGAGGGCTGGGGTTGGGGCCGCATTGCTACGCCTGCTCAGAACGTGCCAGGCAGTCTTGTTGTAGGTTACTCTGGGTGCGCTTGTTAGTGTCTTCCTTTTTAACGACTGGACTGGAGAATTGCCTAAGAAGGCTGCTTTGTACTTCCGCTGCGAGGGCCGCCGTGTGCTCCTCCGTACGGAGGGAGCGTTCGGTGTTTCCATTGACCGTGATTACTCCTCGAGGGCCTGGCATCTTGAGCTTGAGATATGCATAGTGCGGTACCGCATTGAACTTTGCAAATGCGGTTCGCCCGAGCAGGGCGTGATAGCCACTGCGAAACGGGACTATATCGAAGATTAACTCTTCACTTCGGAAATTGTCCGGAGACCCGAAGACCACTTCAAGTGTTACTGAGCCTGTACAGTTGGCCTCTACACCTGGTATAACGCCTTTAAAGGTCGTTTTTGTGGGCTTAATCCTCGAGGGATCTATGCCCATTTTCCGCACTGTATCCTGGTAAAGCAGGTTCAGGCTACTTCTGCCGTCCATGAGGACTCTTGTGAGATGAAATCCGTCGATAATTGGGTCGAGAACCAATGCAGCAAAGCCGCCGTGATGGATGCTAGTGGGGTAGTCCCTTTGATCAAAAGTGATCGGGCAGGAGGACCATGGGTTGAACTTTGGGGCGACTGGCTCCATCGCGTATACGTCCCGTAGCGCACGCTTCCGCTCCCTCTTGGGAATGTGGGTTGCGTATATCATGTTCACCGTCCGCACTTGTGGGGGAAAACCCTTCTGTCCACTGTTGTTCGGCGGCCTGGGCTCCTCCTCGTCATCGCTATGCAGCCCCTTGTCTTTATTTTCGGCTCTTAGCTTGCCTGCCTGCTTGAACACACAACAATCCCTGTTGGTGTGATTGGCTGGCCTTTCGGGGGTGCCATGTATCTGGCACAAGCGGTCGAGTATTCGGTCCAAACTGGACGGGCCCTGAGTATTCTTTTTGAATGGCTTTTTCCGCTGACCGGATTTATAGCCTCTGAATCCGGCATTAACTGCCGTGTCTTCGTTGCTGTCGCTGCTAACGCGGTGCTTTTGCTTATTCCGACGTGTCTTGCCACTTTTGTCCTTGATATCCGAATTACCAGGGTTCTTTGCTAAGTTGTTACTGCGAGCTAGCCAGCTGTCTTCTCCCGCGCAAAAGCGGGTCATGAGTGTCGTGAGGGCTGCCATGGACTTCGGCTTTTCCTGTCCCAGGTGTCGGGCAAGCCACTCGTCGCGAATATTATGCTTGAAGGCTGCTAGGGCCTCTGCGTCCGGACAGTCGACTATCTGGTTTTTCTTTGTTAGGAACCGTGTCCAGAATTGCCTGGCCGATTCCTCTGGCTGCTGAATTATGTGGCTTAAGTCATCGGCATCCGGTGGTCGCACATAAGCGCCCTGGAAGTTGTCGAGGAATGCGGCTTCCAGGTCCTCCCAAGAACCGATTGAGTCTGCTGGCAAGCTGTTAAGCCAATGCTGGGCCGGTCCCTTAAGTTTGAGCGGGAGGTATTTGATGGCGTGTAGATCATCGCCGCGGGCCATGTGGATGTGTAGGAGATAATCCTCAATCCATACCGCAGGATCTGTTGTTCCATCATATGATTTGATGTTTACGGGTTTGAAACCCTCTGGTATTTTATGATCCATTACTTCGTCTGTGAAGCATAATGGGTGTGCGGCGCCTTTATACTGGGCTATATCACGACGCGGCTCGAAGGAGCTATGTCTGTTGTGTTCGGCCCGGCCGGATTTGTTGTATCCGGAATGAAGATCACCGTCACGTGCCGTGGGGCGCCTGCTCGATCCGTAGATCGATCTTGTTTGTCTTGCCTTGTCCTCCAGTACGTCTCGTAGGTCTGGCGCATTTTCCCGTGCCTTGGTTGAACGGTGCCGGGGCATGGCTTGGGTGGAGCGCCGAGAGGCCTCTCTGTCGCGGCCGCGAGGTGGCCGGTCGGCCATGTCGTGCGCTGGTGATGTATGTGCTTCCTCCTCTGATTGGGGTAGCGGCCTGCGCTTTGGGTAACTCTTGGAGGGGCGCTCGAGTTCATACTCTTCGGCTGCAAGGACTTCGGTCCATCTGTCGGCTAGCAAATCTTGATCAGCTCTAAGCTGTTGCTGCTTTTTCTTGAGGCTGCTTGCCGTGGCTAAAAGCCTGCGTTTGAAACGCTCTTGTTCGGCGGGGTCCGATGGTACGACGAATTCGTCGTCGTCGAGGCTTGCCTCGTCTTCGGAGGGAGGCATATAGTTATCATCCTCAACCTCTCGGTCTGCCGCTCTCTCATGAGGGCTGGCTTCTCCATCTTCCTGTGCCGAATCTTGCTGTAGGGGGTGTTCTTCGACGCTATTCGGGGTAGTATTATCTCCCGTGCCGGAATCACCATTTTTGCTTTGGCGGGATTTAGAGCGGCGCCGCTGACGCCGGCGCTTTGGCTGTTTCTTGGAGGTGTCATCCTCCGTTGTTCCATCGCCATCTCCATCTTTTGGAGTATCCACCATGTATATATCATATGACGAGGTGGCCTTCCAGCGCCCTACAGGTGCTGGTTCCTGTTCATCTCCTGCATCGTCGTCCATGCTGTCGATGTCCGCGGATTCGAAGTTGAGCACGTCGTTTAAATTGTCAACAGTGGCTACCAAGTGGGTGGTGGGTGGGCTTTGAATTTCTTCATCGTCCGTATCCCATCCTTGCTGACCGTAGTCCGGCTAGGGCTCTCCTGATAAAGAGAGAGACTTTAGAGAATTCAGGATGTCGCCAAAAGGCGAGTGCTGAAAGATGTCCGCGGCGGTGAACTCCATTATCGGCGCCCAATTGGATTCGATCAGCAGGGGCGCGGGGGGTTCGGAGTTCGGAGAGGAATCCGGCTCCTTGGAGTCACGGGCCGTGCGGAATGCGGGGCTGACGTTTGGCTCGATCGCCTTTGAGATCGTAGCCCCCAAGGTGACGTCCAACCGCTCATCCTTGATTGGCACAATAGGCTCCAAATAAAGGGTCGGAACCAGTGCTTGTGCGGCCTCCAGGGCACTGTTCGGCGGCAGAGCTAGATCATGCCTCTCGACACAGTGCGGCGCGCTCAGCTGTGGCTTGAATCCATCAAAGATCGAATCCCCGCGGGTGTCTGCCGTGTAGTTTAAGCTTCCAAACCTGACCTGATGGCCAGGGGCGTAGCTTTCGATCTGCTCCAGGTGGCCAAGCGAATTGGCCCGTAGTGCGAAGCCGCCGAAGACGAAGATCTGTCCGGGGAGAAAAGTCTCACCCTGGACCGCATCGTCGTTGATGATCAAAGGAGCCATCAAGCCCAAAAGTGACGACACAGAGGAACTCTCAATGAAAGCACCAATGTTGGTGTCAAAACCGGCGGATCTCGGGTAGGGGGTCCCGAGCTGTGCGTCTAGGCGGATGGTAACAGGAGACAAGGGACACGATGTTTTTACCCAGGTTCGGGCCCTCTCGATGGAGGTAAAACCCTACTCCTGCTTGATTAATATTGATGATATGGGTAGTACAAGAGTAGATCTACCACGAGATCAAGGAGGCTAAACCCTAGAAGCTAGCCTATGGTATGATTGTTGTATGATGAATTTGTCCTACGGACTAGAACCCTCCGGTTTATATAGACACCGGACAGGGTTAGGGTTACATAGAGTCGGTTACAATGGTAGGAGATCTTGAATATCCGCATCGCCAAGCTTGCCTTCCACGCCAAGGAAAGTCCCATCCGGACACGGGACGGAGTCTTCAATCTTGTATCTTCATAGTCCTGGAGTCCGGCTGAAGGTATAGTCCGGCTACCCGAACACCCCCTAATCCAGGACTCCCTCACCCATACTCATCAATATTAATCAAGCAGGACGTAGGGTATTACCTCCATCAAGAGGGCCCGAACCTGGGTAAAACTTCGTGTCCCTTGTCTCCTGTTACCATCAACCTCAGATGCACAGTTCGGGACCCCCTACCCGAGATCTGCCGGTTTTGACACCGATATTGGTGCTTTCGTTGAGAGTTCCACTGTGTCGCCATCAGAAGGTTCGATGGCTTCATCCATCATCTGCAACGATGCTGCCCTAGGGGAGGTTTTTCTCCCCGACCAGATCTTCGTATTTGGCAGCTTCGCACTATGGGCCAACTCGCTTGGCCATTTGGAGCAGATCAACAGCTACGCCCCAGGTCACCAGATTAGTTTTGGAAACCTGGATTATGTCGCTGATATCCGCGGAGACTTGAACTTCCAAGGATTCACGACCCCAACCTCTGCTCTGGCCTTAGAGCCGGAGCACCTCACCAGTACCGAAGACGGGATTTTTAAACCCGCCGGACTATCTGTGGCCACTAGGCCCAGTACGGGAGAGCTGGAGGAAGCGGTGTCACCGGCGTCCATCAGCAAGCCGGACTCTTCCCCGGACGCCGGCTCCGAACTCTCAGAGTCAGCATCATGTGAGCTTGGCCAAGGAATTCCCTTCCTTCCATACTCCACGAATTCTTTTCTACCTCAACAAACCTCGACTTTAAGCGAGGCTCTGGACTTGATGCGATCCCTCGTGATTACGAAGGAGCAACGTACAAACTACGCCCAGCCCGG
Organism: Triticum aestivum; assembly: GCF_018294505.1. Taxonomy (NCBI): domain Eukaryota; kingdom Viridiplantae; phylum Streptophyta; class Magnoliopsida; order Poales; family Poaceae; genus Triticum; species Triticum aestivum. The sequence goes on along the minus strand of NC_057797.1, from coordinate 243,332,064 downwards.
ACTAGGGGCTGAGAGCGGGGAATTTTACGTCCCACCCACCACCCACTTCATCGCCACAGTAGAGGACTTAACTGACATGCTCGATTACAGCTCCAAATACATCGACGGTATGGGCGATGATGTCGGAGAGGAGCAAACCGAAAACCCACCGTTTACCGGATGCTGGATAGCCACCTCCTCGTATGACGTGTACATGGTGGATGCACCCAAGGAGGGTGACACGGATAAAGAGAAAAATCCAGTAGAGGATAAACCTCCCGAGATACAAAAAAAGCGCCGACGACGCCGCTCTAAATCACGCCACAACAAAGACAGCAATATCGGCACGAGAGACAACAACACCCCGGATGATGCTGAAGACCAAGAAAACCCCGTCGAGCAAAACTCTGAACAGGAAAATCGGGAGGATGGGCGAGTTAGCCCTGATGAACAGGCTGCAAACAAAGACTCGTAGGACAGTAATTATCTTCCACCCTCCGAGGATGAGGTGAGCCTCGGCGACGAAGACTTTACCGTGCCTGAGGAACCTCTCGAGCAGGAGCACTTTAAGCAACGCCTAATAGCCACTGCAAGGAGCCTGAAAAAGAAGCAGCAACAACTTCAAGCTAATCAAGATCTACTCAACGATAGATGGACTGATGTCCTGGCAGCAGAAGAATACGGCCTTGAGTGCCCAACCAAAAGTTACCTGAAGCGTAAACTACTACCTTAATTTGATGACGAGGCACTTGAGCCCGTACCATCAGCGCGTAATGCGGGTGATCGACCACCATGTGGCCGGGACAAAACGGCAACTCAAGCCGAACACTGGCCCGTCCTACCTCTTCGTAAAGGCAAAGACAAAACTGCTCAGGGATACACGTATGACCTGCGGCAAGACCTGAAGAATAAAGCAGGTCCGGCCAGATCGATCTACGGATCACGGGGGCATGCCCCGATGCGCGACGACAGCTATCAAGCCGAACATGGAAAGCACAATCACGTCCAAGCCAAAAGCCGCAGACGGACTCCATCCGAACTACATCATGATCTGGCCTGATATAGAGGTGCCGCACACCCTCTCTGCTTCATTGATGAAGTAATGGAACATGAATTCCCAGAAGGGTTCAAACCCGTGAATATCGAATCATATGATGGAACCACAAATCCTGCGGTATGGATTGAAGACTTTATTCTCCATATTCATATGGTCCGCGGAGATGATCTTCATGCCATAAAATACCTCGCCCTAAAACTCAAGGCCAGCCCAGCACTGGCTGAACAGCCTGCCTGAAAACTCCATTGGTAGCTAGGAGAACTTGGAAGAGGCCTTCCTTGACAACTTCCAAGGTACATATGTTCGACCTCCGGATGCCTACCACTTAAGTCATATAATTCAACATCCCGGAGAGTCAGCCAGGAAATTCTGGACTAGGTTCTTAACCAAAAAGAACCAGATCGTCGACTGTCCAAATGCCGAAGCCCTAGCAGCCTTTAAACATAGCATCCAGGACGAATGGCTCGCCCGACACCTCAGCCAAGAAAAGCCGAAGTCCATGGCAGCCCTCACAACACTTATGACCCGCTTTTGCACCGGCGAAGATAGCTAGCTAGCCCGTAGCAATTACAATGCAGGCGGACCTGGCACTTCGGAAGCCAGAAATAGCAACGACAAGCCCCGACGCAATAGGAACAAGCGCCGAAACAATGGTGACAATACCGATGGCACAGCGGTCAATGCCGGATTCAGTGGCTCCAAGTCCGGTCAGCAGAAGAAGCCATATAAAAGAAATAATTAGGGCCCTTCCAGCCTTGACCGCATACTTGATCGTCCATGTCAGATCCATGGCACCCCCGATAAACCAGCCAATCATACTCGCCGGAGTTGTTGGGTCTTAAAACAGGCCGACAAGTTAAATGCCGAAGACAAGGAGAAGGGGTCACAAAGCGAGAACGACGACGAGGAGCCCCGTGCATCGAACACAGGGGGACAGAAGAAGTTTCCCCCTCAAATCAAAACAGCGAACATGATATATGCTACCCATATCCCCAAGAGGGAGCGCAAGCGCGCGCTTAGGGACGTCTATGTGATAGAGCCAGTCGCCCCAAAATTCAACCCATGGTCGTCATGCCCGATCACCTTTGATCGCAGGGACCACCCGACCAGTATCTATTATGGCGGTTCAGCCACCTGGTCCTCAACCCAATAACTGATGGATTCCACCTCACACGAGTCCTCATGGATGGTGGCAGCAGCCTCAACTTGCTCTATCAAGATACAATGCGCAAAATGGGCATCGATCCATCAAGGATCAAGCCCACCATAACTACCTTTAAAGGAGTTATACCAGGTGTAGAGGCCCGCTGCTCGGGCTCAATCACATTGGAGGTCGTCTTCAGATCTTCGGACAACTTCCGAAGCGAAGAGTTAATCTTCGATATCGCCCCCTTCTGCAGCGGCTATCACGCACTGCTCGAACGAACCGCGTTTGCCCGATTCAATGCGGTGCCGCACTATGCTTATCTCAAGCTCAAGATGCCCGGACCACGCGGTGTCATAACAGTCAATGGAAACACGGAGCGCTCCCTCCGTACCGAGGAGCACACCGCTGCCCTGGCAGCAGAGGTACAGAACAGCCTTCACAAGCAAAACCTTAATTCGGCGGCCATGCTCCCGGACACTGTCAAACGAGTCCGGACTACTCTGCGGCAGGACAGTCCAGCTTGTCAGGAGCTCGATTAGCAACTCGACCTCCGTCTCAGTCCTGACCAAGTGGCGGCATACGTACCGCGCGTACATAACTACACACTAAAAATACCATGGGCAGAGACGGAGGCATAACCAGACTGTGGTCCACAATATGGCTCGACCTTCCTTGGACACACATACTTTTACCTTTGTTTTTATCCTTTTCAGGTTTCTTTTCCGCAGGACCCTCTCAACGGCATGATAAATCGGTCCTTTCGAAGGACGGATACACCAAGGTGACAAGCAGCCCAGAAGTATGGGGGAATCTCTAGATGTCCTTCTCAGCGATCATTCTACCTGTTTTTAGGACCCGTACGCAGCTCCCCCTTGGTATTGGCATGTTAAATAGCCACTATTGCTTATCACACTATTTGTACAAATACGCTTTGACGTATTAATCAAAATCATATTGGAAACAGTTTGTAGCCCAATTTATGTGGCATTAGCTTACTACTTCATTTTTACTTCGTTATTCTTATTTACACCTGTACACTTTGGTACGTCGTAATTCGCCATGGGCTTTATTGCGCCCCATACTATGGCAATGATACGTCTCCAACATATCTATAATTTTTGATTGCTCCATGCTATTATATTATCTATTTTGGATGTCAATGGGCTTTATTTTACACTTTTATATCATTTTTGGGACTAACCTACTAACCGGAGGCCCAACCCAAATTACTGTTTTGTTTTGCCTATTTTAGGGTTTCGAAGAAAAGGAATATCAAACGGAGAATGAAACCTTCGGGAACGTGATTTTCTCAACAAACATGATCCAGGAGACTAGGAGTGGGCGTCAAGAAACAACGGAGGAAGCCACGAGGCAGGGGGGCGCGCCCTCCACCCTCGTGGGCCCTCCGTTGCTCCAACGATGTACTTCTTCCTCCTATATATATATCCACGTACCCCCCAAACATCCAGGAGCACCACGAAAACCTAATTCCACCGCCGCAACCTTCTGTACCCAAGAGATCCCATCTCGGGGCCTTTTCCGGAGCTCCGCGGAGGGGGAATTGATCATGGAGGGCCTCTACATCAACTCCATGGCCTCTCCGGTGATATGTGAGTAGTTTACTTCAGACCTTCGGGTCCATAGTTATTAGCTAGATGGCTTCTTCTCTCTCTTTGGATCTCAATACAAAGTTCTCCTCGATCTTCTTGGAGATCTATCCGATGTAATCTTCTTTTGCGGTGTGTTTGTCGAGATCTGATGAATTGTGGGTTTATGATCAAGTTTATCTATGAACAATATTTGATTCTTCTCTGAATTCTTTTATGTATGATTGGTTTATCTTTGCAAGTCTCTTCGAACTATCAGTTTGGTTTGGCCTACTAGGTTGATCTTTCTTGCAATGGGAGAAGTGCTTAGCTTTGGGTTCAATCTTGCGGTTCTCGATCCCAGTGACAGAAAGGGAACCGACACGTATTGTATTGTTGCCATCGAGGATAAAAGATGGGGTTTATATCATATTGCATGAATTTATCCCTCTACATCATGTCATCTTACTTAAATCATTACTCTGTTCTTATGAACTTAATACTCTAGATGCATGCTGGATAGCGGTTGATGTGTGGAGTAATAGTAGTAGATCAGAATCGTTTCGATCTACTTGTCGCGGACGTGATGGCTATATACATGATCATACCTAGATATTCTCATAACTATGCTCAGTTCTATCAATTGCTCGACAGAAAATCGTTTACCCACCGTAATACTTATGCCCTTGAGAGAAGCCACTAGTGAAACCTATGGCCCCCGGGTCTATCTTCCATCATATTAATCTTCCAACACTTAGTTATTTCCTTTGCCGTTTATTTTACTTTGCATCTTTATTTGTCTTTATCATAAAAATACCAAAAATATTATCTTATCATATCTATCAGATCTCACTCTCGTAAGTGACCGTGAAGGGATTGACAACCCCTTTATCGCATTGGTTGCGAGGTTCTTATTTATTTGTGTAGGTGCGTGGGATTCGAGCGTGATCTCCTACTGGATTGATACCTCGGTTCTCAAAAACTGAGCGAAATACTTACGCTACTTTGCTGCATCACCCTTTCCTTTTCAAGGGAAAACCAACGCAGTGCTCAAGAGGTAGCAAGAAGGATTTCTGGCGCCGTTCCCGGGGAGGTTCGCGCCAAGTCAAGTCAAGATTTGACTCCCAATAACGAGTCATTTCTGGTGCCATTGCTAAGTCAAGACATACCAAGTACCCATCACAAACTCTTATCCCTTGCATTACATTATTTGCCATTTGCCTCTCGTTTTCCTCTCCCCCACTTCACCCTTGCCGTTTTTTTCGCCCTCTCTTTTCCGTTTGTCGCTTTCTTGCTTGCCTTGTCGTTATGGCTAGTCCTCTATCTTCTCTGTTGTCTCCCGAGAATGAAGTTCTTAATTTTAAACAAAGGAAGGGAGAAAATCTAAAAGATGCTTGGTATAGAATTTGCAATGCTCAAAATAGATCTATCAGGAAGCAATCTACTTCCGTTCTTCTTCGCAATTTCTATGTAGGCACTACTCCTTGGTACAGATATATTCTTGATACCATTACCGGAGGGAATTTCTTGGGTAGCCATACTTTTGATTCTTATAACACTATGATATATTTGTTTGGCTCACCACCTCTTTTGGTTAATGGAACTATGTTAACTTTGGAACATGTGATGCAAAGGCTTGAAATTATTGAGAATAAAGTTGCTACTGTAGAGTTGATTGAGAATTTGGATAAAAAGATCCACAACCAAATTACCCAATATGGATCTAAGGTGGGAGTTACTCTGAATTTTTTTAAGGAAAAAGAACCCATAGTTAATGAAAGAATAGATCAAGATTCTACTAGAATTGATAAACTTGACGGAATTATCACCAACCCGGGATCCTCTTTTTCTTCCGTTAAAAATACTCCAAATCCTCCTACTAAAATTTGCCAAGCTTGTTTATGTTCCTAAAAATAAGAGTGAGTCCTCTAGTAAGGAAACTGCGGATTTAAAATCAATAAGTGTTCATCCCAATCTCTTTGCTATCATTATGGAACCATTTGCTACAAATGATTTTCTTGATTTTGTGCCTAGGAGTTTGATAATTAATAAAAAGAAAGAAACTCCTAAGAGTTATAGGTGTCTCATTGAAGAATTACCTACCAAAGATGGCAATACCTAGATCTATCCTTGCTTTTATGCCTAGCTAGGGCGTTAAACGATAACGCTTGTTGGGAGGCAACCCAATTTTATTTTTATTCCTTGATTTTTTCTCCTGTTTAGTAATAAATAATTTATCTAGACTCTGTCTTGGTTGTGTTTTTGTGTTTAATTAGTGTTTGTGCCAAGTAGAACTTGGGGAAAGTCTTTTTGATCTTGCTGTAAAAAACAGAAACTTTAGCACTCACGAGAATTGCTGCCATTTTTATTTGTAAAGTGATATTTAGTTAACTATTTTTGCAGATGATTAGATAAATTCCTCCCATCCAGATATTTATTTTAGAATTTTTTGGGTTCCAGAAGTTGTGTTAGCTACAGATTACTACAGACTGTTCTGTTTTTGACAGATTCTGTTTTTCTTGTGTTGTTTGCTTATTTTGATGAATCTATGGCTAGTAAAAGAGTTTATAAACCATAGAGAAGTTGGAATACAGTAGGTTTAACACCAATATAAACAAAGAATGAGTTCATTACAGTACCTTTAAGTGGTGTTTTGTTTTCTTTCGCTAACGGAGCTCACGAGATTTTCTATTTTGAGTTTTGTGTTGTGAAGTTTTCAAGTTTTGGGTAAAGATTTGATGGATTATGGAACAAAGAGTGGCAAGAGCATAAGCTTGGGGATGCCCATGGCACACCAAGGTAAAATTCAAGGACACCAAAAAGCCTAAGCTTGGGGATGCCCCGGAAGGCATCCCCTCTTTCGTCTTTGTCTATCAGTAACTTTACTTGGAGCTATATTTCTTATTCACCACATGATATGTGTTTTTCTTGGAGCGTCTTGTATGATTTGAGTCTTTGCTTTTTAGTTTACCACAATCATCCTTGCTGTACACACCTTTTGAGAGAGACTCACATGAGTTGAAATTTATTAGAATACTCTATGTGCTTCACTTATATCTTTTGAGCTATATAGTTTTTGCTCTAGTGCTTCACTTATATCTTTTAGAGCACGGTGGTGGTTTTATTTTATAGAAATAATTGTTCTCTCATGCTTCACTTATATTATTTTGAGAGTCCTTTAGAACAACATGGAAATTTGCTATAATATAAAAACTTCTATAGAAGTGCATTGAATACTATGAGAAGTTTGATACTTGATAATTGTTTTGAGATATGGAGATGGTGATTGAGGGAGTCCTGGATTAGGGGGTCTCCGGACAGACGAACTATATCCTTTGGCCGAACTGTTGGACTATGAAGATACAAGATTGAAGACTTCGTCTCGTGTCCGGATGGGACTCTCCTTGGCGTGGAAGGCAAGCTTGGAATACAGATATGTAGATCTCCTCGTAACCGACTCTGTGTAACCCTAGCCCCCTCCGGTGTCTATATAAACCGGAGGGTTTAGTCCGTAGGACAACATACAATCATACCACATGCTAGATTCTAGGGTTTAGCCTCTACGATCTCATGGTAGATCAACTCTTGTAATACTCATGTCATCAAGAACAATCAAGCAGGACGTAGGGTATTACCTCCATCAAGAGGGCCCGAACCTGGGTAAACATCGTGTCCCCTGCCTCCTGTTACCATCCACCTAAGACGCATAGTTCGGGACCCCCTACCCGAGATCCGCCGGTTTTGACACTAACATTGGTGCTTTCATTGAGAGTTCCACTGTGTCGTCACCATAAGGCTTGATGGCTCCTTCGATCATCGGTAATGATGCGGTCCAAGGCGAGGTTTTCCTCCCCGGACAGATCTTCATATTCAACAGCTTCGCACTATGGGGCTAACTCGCTTGGCCATCTGGAGCAGATCGAGAGCTACGCCCCTGGCCATCAGGTCTGGTTCGGAAACTTAAACTACACTGCCGACATCCACGGAGACTTGATATTTGACGGATTCGAGCCCATGTCAGGTACGCCGCACAATCACGACAAGTATGACGTAACTCTGCCGTCGGACAGTGTTCGGGAGATCGCATCTGCAACTACTCTGGCCTTCAATCTGGAGCAAATTGCGCCATCCGAGGGCGGAGGGATAGACCCCGCCATGGAGGCCACACTCTCAGCGGCGATGGACTCGGATACTGCCTTCACCCCTTACGAGAGCCGTGTCGCCGAACCACTGGGTTCGTCTCCGGCAATGGACTCCGAGCCGCCTGCATCCGTGCCTATCGAATCCGATTGGGCGCCGATCATGGAGTTCACCTCCGCGGATATCTTTCAGCACTCGCCTTTCGGCGATGTGCTAAATTCATTAAGGTCTCTCTCCTTGTCAGGAGAACCCTGGCCGAACTATGTCCGGCTAGAATGGGATGCAGACGACGAAGAAATCCGCTGCCCACCCACCACCCACTTAGTAGCTTCTGTCAACGATTTAACCGACATGCTCGATTTCGACTCCGAAGACATCAACGGCATGGACAAAGATGCAGGAGACGAACAAGAACCAGTGCCCACAGGGCGCCGGACAGCCACTTCATCACATGACATATACATGGTGGATACACCCAAAGAAGGCAATGACGAAGAGACAACAGAGGATGGCCCCTCCAAGAAGCAACCCAAGCGCCAATGTCAGCGGCGCCGCTCTAAGTCCCGCCATAGCAAAAACAGCGATAACAATGCAAGAGAAAATAACACTCCAGTCGACTCCAGAGGAAACGACGACCACATTGCCCCGCGGCAGAGCACGATGAAGCTGCAAACGACGAACATAGTATGGATTCGACGTCCGAACACAACGATGCCGAGGATAAACCTCATCAAACCCCCTCTGGGGAGGAAAACAGTCCGGACGAAGATGCACACATCATCCCGGAAATGCACTTGGAGCAAGAGAACCTCCGCAGAAGGCTTATTGCCACAGCGAGGAGTCTAAAGAAGCAGAAGCAAAGGCTTAAGGCCACACAAAATACGCTCAACAGCATGTGGAACAAAGTGCTCGACAATGAAGAAAAGTATGGTGGAAGTTACCACACAAAGGGCTATCCAAAGCGCAAGCTATTACCTGAATTCGAGGATGAGGCCTTAGAGCCCACACAGCCGAAAAATGAAACGTCCAACCGGCCGGATCAACCACCTTGTGACCGCGATAGAGCAGCTAACAAGGTCGCACATAAGTCAACACACGATCTACGTGAGGACTTGCGCCAAAAATCTGGTACGACCAGATCCATCTATGGATCTAGGAAGCGCTCTTCGGCACAAAATCAAAACCGAATACTACAACCGTCTGAAAGCCATGGTACATCCAAATACAGGGGTGCCTGATGACCCACAAGTATAGGGGATCTATCGTAGTCCTTTCGATAAGTAAGAGTGTAGAACCCAACGAGGAGCAGAAGGAAACGATAAGCGGTTTCAAACAAGATATTCTCTGCAAGTACTGAAATAAGTGGTAATAGATAGTTTTGTGATAGGATAATTTGTAACGAGCAACAAGTAACAAAAGTAAATAAAGTGCAGCAAGGTGGCCCAATCCTTTTTGTAGCAAAGGACAAGCCTAGACAAACTCTTATATAGAGAAAAGCGCTCCCGAGGACACATGGAAATATCATCAAGCTAGTTTTCATCACGTTCATATGATTTGCGTTCGGTACTTTGATAATTTGGTATGTGGGTGGACCAGTGCTTGGGTGCTGCCCTTACTTGGACAAACATCCCACTTATGATTAACCTCTATTGCAAGCATCCACAACTACAACAAAAGTATTAAGGTAAACCTAACCATAGCATGAACCATATGGATCCAAATCAGCCCCTTACGAAGCAACGCATAAACTAGGGTTTAAGCTTCTGTCACTCTAGCAACCCATCATGTACTTATTACTTCCCAATGCCTTCCTCTAGGCCCAAATAATGGTGAAGTGTCATGTAGTCGACATTCACATAACACCACTAGAGGAGAGACAACATACATCTCATCAAAATATCGAACGAATACCAAATTCACATGACTACTAATAGCAAGACTTCTCCCATGTCCTCAGGAACAAACGTAACTATTCACAAAGCATAAACATGTTCATAATTATAGGGGTATTAATATGCATATAGGATCTGAACATATTGTCTTCCACCAATTTAACCAACTAGCATCAACTACAAGGAGTAATTAACACTACTAGCAACCTACTAGCACCAATCCCGGACTTGGAGACAAGAATTGGTTACAAGAGATGAACTAGGGTTTTGCGAGGAGATGGTGCCGATGAAGATGTTGATGGAGATTGCCCTCTCCCGATGAGAGGAGCGTTGGTGATGACGACGGCGATGATTTCCCCCTCCCGGAGGGAAGTTTCCCCGGCAGAAGAGCTCTGCCGGAGCCCTAGATTGGTTCCGCCAAGGTTCCGCCTCGTGGCGGTGGAGTTTCGTCCGAGAAGATGGCTTCCTATTTTTTCCCATCGAAAGACTTCATATAGCAGAAGATGGCCACCGGAGGGCCACCAGGGGGCCCACGAGGTAGGGGGCGTGCCTAGGGGGGTAGGGCGCGCCCCCCACCCTCGTGGGCAGGGTGTGGCCCCCCTGGTGAATCTCTTCCGCTGGGTATTTTTTATATATTCTGAAAACGTCTTCCATGAAGTTTCAGGACTTCTGGAGCTGTGCAGAATAGGTCTCTAATATTTGCTCCTTTTCCAGCCCAGAATCCCAGCTGCCGGCATTCTCGCTCTTAATGTAAACCTCGTAAAATAAGAGAGAATAGGCATAAGTATTGTGACATAATGTGTAATAACAGCCCATAATGCAATAAATATTGATATGAAAGCATGATGCAAAATGGACATATCAACTCCCCCAAGCTTAGACCTCGCTTGTCCACAAGCGAAAGCCGAAATCGAAAAATATGTCCACATGTTTAGAGATAGAGGTGTCGACAAAAATAAAATACGGACATGAGGGCATCATGATCATTCTTAGAACAACAACTTATATAGTTCTTGTCATATAATCTCTTATGCTAGAGTAATAATTCAATCACAATTTCAAGTATGAATCGTAAACTTCATTGAAAACTAAGAAACTATAATCTCAGTCATTGGAGCAATTGCAATTTATCATAACATAGGAAAGAGTCAATGTATAAGAGCTTTTCAGCAAGTCCACATACTCAACTATCATATAATCTTTCACAATTGGTGACACTCACGCAATACTTATGGGTATGGAGTTTTAATCGGACACATAGAAAGATAGGGGCTTATAGTTTTGCCTCCCAATGTTTTACCTCAAGGGTAATGTCAACAATAATAGTTCATGAAAACTCACATCCAATTAGCCATATATACCAGGATCTTTCCAACATATTGTGCTTGCCAAAGGATAAAATGTAAAAAGGATGGGTGAAGATCACCATGACTCTTATATAAGGTAGGAGATAAAAGTAAAAGATAGGCCCTTCACAGAGGGAAGCAGAGGTTGTCATGCGCTTTTATGGTTGGATGCGCAAAATCTTAATGCGAAAGAACGTCACTTTATATTGCCACTTGTGATATGGACGTTTATTATGCAGTCTGTCGCTTTTATTTCTTCCATATCACACGATCGTATAAAGCTTATTTTCTCCCACACTAATAAGTCATACATATTTAGAGATCAATTTTTTTATTGCTTGCACCGATGACAACTTACCTGGAGGATCTTACTCAATCCATAGGTAGGTATGGTGGACTCTCATGGCAAAACTGGTTTTAAGGGAATTTGGAAGCACAAGTAATATCTCTACTTGGTGCAATGAATTTGGCTAGCATGAGGGGAAAGGCAAGCTCAACATGTTGGAGGATCCAAGACAATATAATTTATCTCGGATGTAAGAAAACATAACCCATTACGTTGTCTTCCTTGTCCAACGTCAACTCTTTAGCATGCCATATTTTAATGAGTGCTCACAATCATAAAAGATGTCCAAGATAGTATATTTATATGTGAAGACCTCTCTTTGTTTATTACTTCCTATTAATTGCAACGATGACCAAAACTATGTTTGTCAACCTTCAACAACTTTTATTCATCATACTTTTTCTATGTGAGCTCATTACTCTCCATAAGATTCACATGATCTCTTCATTTCTTTTTATTTCTTTCTCTTTTCTTTTATGCACTTAGGATCATGGCAAAATAATCAAGCCCTTGACTCAACACTAATCTTTATTATATATAGCTCACGGACTCGATTACATAGAAGGATCATAAAGCAAAACTCAAAACTAGATCATGCCATAAAAGCTTTTATTCTACTAGATCAAGATATTATCAAAAGGATCGAACTAAGAAAAACGGTAAAGATAAAAGTGATGGTGATATGATACCGGGGCACTCCCCCAAGCTTGGCAGTCGCCAAGGGGAGTGCCCATACCCGATGCTCAATTCTTCTTTGTTGGTGAAGAAGGGGGAGTTATTGATGCTGGATAGTCGCACATCGAGCGTAGGAGGTCTTCTAACTTGCGGATAATGCCCTTGAGTGCGATGATATGCTCCTTCAACAAAATATTTTCACGTGTGAGATACTTATTTTGTATATGAGCTAGCTCAATCATCTTGAAAGCTTCGATCTCAGTTGGGGTAAGAAGATTGTGATCAGGTTGAAGGATGTCTTCTCTTGCCAGAGCTTGGTCCTCCGTGGCTTCCTTGATCCCTTCATCCTTGTTGATCTCCATGGGTTCTTCCCTCTTCAGCTCTATCTTCATTAGCCAAGCATCATTGCCCTCATGGTTGGAGGAGGAGGGAGATGACATAGTGCCTGGCCTTGACAACCTTGACAGGAAATAGCTCGAAACAAAGACAAGAGATATTTGCGTGATACGGGAGTCAAAACCCCTGGGAGGTTATATAATGAATTTTTACCGACCAAAATACGTGTTGTGTACGAAAACGGAGTCCGGAGAGCACACGAGGTGCCCACGAGGTAGGGGGGCGCGCCCAGGGGGTAGGGCGCGCCCTCTACCCTCATGGAGCCCTCGTGTCCTTCCCAGACTGCTTCTTATTTTTCTATTTTTCTAAATATTCCAAAACAGAGAAATATTGTCTTAAAAACTGTTTTGGAGTCGGTTTACTTACCGTACCACATACCTATTCCTTTTCGGAGTCTGAAACTTTCCGAAAAGTGTCCCTTATGTATTCCTCTGGGGTTACGGTTTCAATAATATTGGTTTCAACATTTATGGGATTACCTGAGATATAATGTTTGATTCTTTGAGCGTTCACCACCTTCGGATTTGTGCCTTCGAAGTTGTTGATTTTTATGGCACCGGAACGATAGACCTCCTCGATAACGTAAGGACCTTCCCATTTAGAGAGAAGTTTTCCTGCAAAAAAATCTTAAACGAGAGTTGTATAACAATACATAGTCACTTACATTAAACTCACGCTTTTGTATCCTTTTATCATGCCATCTTTTAACTTTTTCTTTAAACAACTTGGCATTTTCGTAGGCTTGGGTTCTCCATTCATCAAGTGAGCTAATATCAAATAACCTCTTCTCACCAGCAAGTTTAAAATCATAATTGAGTTCTTTAATAGCCCAATATGCCTTGTGTTCTAGTTTGAGAGGTAAGTGACATGCTTTTCCATAGACCATTTTATACGGAGACATACCCATAGGATTTTTATATGCAGTTCTATAGGCCCATAATGCATCATCAAGTTTCTTGGACCAATTCTTTCTAGACCTATTGACAGTCTTTTGCAAAATTAATTTGAGCTCTCTATTACTCAATTCTACTTGACCACTAGACTGTGGGTGATAAGGAGATGCAATTATATGATTAACATCATATTTAGCAAGCATTTTACGGAACACACCATGAATAAAATGTGAACCACCATCAGTCATTAAATATCTAGGGACTCCAAAACTTGGAAAAATAACTTCTTTAAGCATTTTAATAGAAGTGTTATGATCAATACTACTAGTTGGAATAGCTTCTACCCACTTAGTAATGTAATCAACAACAACTAGAATATGTGTATAACCATTAGAGGAAGGAAAGGGTCCCATATAGTCAAAGCCCCAAACATCAAATGGTTCAATAACGAGTGAATAGTTCATGGGCATTTCTTGACGTCTACTAATATTACCAATTCTTTGACATTCATCACAAGATGAGACAAACTTACGGGCATCCTTGAAGAGAGTAGGCCAATAAAAGCCAGATTGCAATACCTTATGTGCAGTCCTATCTCCAGCATGGTGTCCTCCATAAGCTTTGGAGTGACACTTGCGTAGGATCTATTCCCGTTCATGCTCAGGTACACAACGTCTAATAATACCATCTACTCCTTTTTTATAAAGATGTGGGTCATCCCAAAAGTAATGCCTCAAATCATAGAAGAACTTTTTCTTTTGCTGGTATGTGAAACTAGGTGGTATAAACTTAGCAACAATGTAATTAGCATAATCAGCATACCATGGAGCAGTATGAGAAGCATTTATAACATTTAATTGCTCATTAGGAAAGCTATCATCAATAGGTAGTGGGTCATCAAGCACATTTTCTAACCTAGACAAGTTGTCTGCAACGGGGTTCTCAGCTCCCTTTCTATCAAAAATATGTAAGTCAAATTCTTGTAGCAAGAGAACCCATCTAATAAGTCTAGGTTTAGCATCTTTCTTTTCCATAAGATATTTAATAGCAGCATGATCAGTGTGAATAGTTACTTTAGAATCAACAATATAAGGTCTGAACTTATCACAAGCAAATACAACTGCTAAGAATTCTTTTTCAGTGGTAGCATAATTTCTTTGAGCATTGTCTAGGGTTTTATTAGCATATTGAATAACATTTAGTTTCTTATCAACTCTTTGCCCTAGAACAGCACCTACAACATAATCACTAGCATCACACATAATTTCAAAGGGTAAATTCCAATCAGGTGGCTGAACAATAGGTGCAGAGATCAATGCTTTCTTAAGTATTTCAAATGCTTCTACACAATCATCATCAAAGACAAATGGTATATCTTTTTGTAATAAATTAGTCAGAGGCCGAGAAATTTTGGAGAAGTCCTTAATGAACCTCCTATAAAAACTGGCGTGACCAAGGAAACTTCTTATACCTTTGATGTCCTTGGGACATGGCATCTTTTCAATAGCATCAACCTATGCTTTATCAACTTCAATACCTCTTTCAGAAACTTTGTGCCCCAAGACAATGCCTTCATTAACCATAAAGTGGCACTTTTCCCAATTCAAGACAAGATTAGTTTCTTCACATCTCTGCAAAACTCGATCAAGGTTGCTTAAGCAATCATCAAAAGAAGATCCATAGACGAAGAAATCATCCACGAAAACCTCACAAATCTTTTCACAAAAGTCAGAGAATATAGCCATCATGCATCTTTGAAAGGTAGCAAGTGCATTACATAAACCAAAAGGCATATGTCTATAAGCAAAAGTACCAAAAGGGCAAGTAAAAGTAGTCTTTGATTGATCCTTAGCTGACACAGGTATTTGAGATAAACCAGAATAACCATCTAGAAAGCAAAAATGTGTATATTTAGATAATCTTTCTAGCATTTGATCGATAAAAGGTAAGGGGTAATGATCCTTTTTAGTGGCCTTATTTAATTTGCGGAAATCAATTACCATCCTATAACCTGTAATAATTCTTTGAGGAATCAATTCATCTTTATCATTAGGAACGACAGTAATACCTCCCTTCTTAGGGACACAATGGATAGGACTTACCCAATGACTATCAGCAACGGGATAAATCATACCTGCCTCAAGGAGCTTTAGTATTTCCTTTCTTACCACTTCTTTCATTTTAGGGTTCAGCCGTCGTTGATGATCACAAACTAGTTTAGCATCTTCTTCCAAATTAATTTTATGTTGACATAGAGTGGGACTAATGCCCTTAAGATCATCAAGAGTATACTCAATAGTAGCATGATGCTTCTTCAGAGTTTTCAATAATCTCTCTTCCTCATGCTCTGAAAGGTTAGCACTAATAATAACAGGGTATATCTTTTTCTCATCAAGATAAGCATATTTAAGAGTATCAGGTAACGGTTTAAGCTCAAACACGGGATCACCCTTGGGTGGAGGAGGATCCCCTAGGATTTCAACAGGCAAATTGTGTTTCAGAATAGGTTCCTGTTTAAAGAATACTTCATCTATTTCCCTTCTTTCATTCATAAACATATCATTTTCATGGTCTAGCAAATATTGTTCTAAAGGATCACTAGGAGGTACGACAATAGAAGCAAGACCAATAATTTCATCCTTACTAGGTAATTCTTCTTCACGGTGTTGTCTACTAAATTTAGAGAAATTAAATTCATGAGTCATATCATCTAAACCGATAGTAACAACATCCCTTTTGCAATCTATGGTAGCATTAACAGTATTTAAGAAGGGTCTACCAAATATAATGGGACAAAAGCTATCTTGTGGGGAACCAAGAACAAGAAAATCAGCAGGATATTTAGTTTTCCCACACAAGACTTCAACATCTCTAACAATTCCCATTGGTGAAATAGTATCTCTATTGGCAAGTTTAATTGTGACATCAATATCTTCTAACTCAACAGGTGCAATATCATGCATAATTTCTCTATATAGGCTAATAGGTATTGCACTAGCACTGGCACCCATATCACATAAGCCATGATAACAATGATCTCCTATTTTAACAGAAATAACAGGCATGCCTACCACAGGTCTAGGTTTATCTTTAGCACAAGGTTTAGCAATTCTAGCAGTTTCATCACAGAAATAAATAACATGCCCATCAATATTATCAGACAAGAGATCTTTAACAATAGAAATATTAGGTTCAACTTTAACTTGCTCATGAGGTGTATAAGTTTTAATATTGCTTTTACGAACCACAGTTGAAGCTTTAGCATGATCCTTTATCCTAACAGGAAAAGGTGGTCTCTCAACATAAGAAGTAGGAACAATAGGATCATTATAAGTGATAGTCTTTTCTTCAACTTTAATAGGTGCAGTTACTTTTACTTCTATGGGAGGATGATATTTAAACCACTTCTCCTTGGGGAGATCAACATAAGTAGCAAAAGATTCACAGAAAGAAGCTACTATCTCAGAGTCAAGTCCATATTTAGTGCTAATTTTACGGAAAACATCGGTATCCATAAAAGATTTAACACAATCAAACCTAGGTGTCATACCTGACTCCTTACCTTTGTCGAGGTCCCAATCTTCAGAGTTGCGTTTAATTCTTTCCAATAAATCCCATTTGAATTCAATAGTCTTCATCATAAAAGAGCCAGCACAAGAAGTATCAAGCATGGTGCGATTGTTATTAGAAAGCCGATGATAAATTTTTTGACTAATCATTTCTCTTGAGAGCTCATGATTGGGGCATGAATATAACATTGATTTTAGCCTCCCCCAAGCTTGAGCGATGCTTTCTCCTTCGCGAGGCCAAAACTTATATATATAATTGCGATCACGATGAACAAGATGCATAGGATAAAATTTCTGATGAAATTCCAATTTCAATCGTTTGTAATTCCAAGACCCCATATCATCACATAGCCTATACCATGTCGATGCATCTCCCTTCAAAGATAAAGGGAAGACCTTGTTCTTAACAACATCTCCGGGTACACCTGCAAGCTTAAATAATCCACAAACTTCATCCACATATATCAGATGCTCATCAGGATGTTTTGTTCCATCTCCTAAAAAAGGATTAGCTAGCAGTTTTTCTATCATACCCGAAGGAATTTCAAAGCAAACATTTTCATTTTCATTTTCAGTAGGTTGAGTAGGTTGAGGAGCAACTCTTTGCTCTACTGGTCGGGGTGAAGATACCCAAACAAGCCCCTGAGAGGATTACTTTCCATAGTAACAAGTGACAGTAAATTTCAGCACACTATATAAATTTTTCCTTACCAAATTCCACCTACCAGAGGCGCTTCACTCCCCGGCAACGGCGCCAGAAAAGAGTCTTGATGACCCACAAGTATAGGGGATCTATCGTAGTCCTTTCGATAAGTAAGAGTGTCGAACCCAACGAGGAGCAGAAGGAAATGATAAGCGGTTTCCAGCAAGGTATTCTCTGCAAGTACTGAAATAAGTGGTAATAGATAGTTTTGTGATAGGATAATTTGTAACGAGCAACAAGTAACAAAAGTAAATAAAGTGCAGCAAGGTGGCCCAATCCTTTTTGTAGCAAAGGACAAGCCTGGACAAACTCTTATATAGAGAAAAGCGCTCCCGAGGACACATGGGAATATCATCAAGCTAGTTTTCATCACGTTCATATGATTCGCGTTCGGTACTTTGATAATTTGGTATGTGGGTGGACCAGTGCTTGGGTACTGCCCTTACTTGGACAAACATCCCACTTATGATTAACCTCTATTGCAAGCATCCGCAACTACAACAAAAGTATTAAGGTAAACCTAACCATAGCATGAAACATATGGATCCAAATCAGCCCCTTACGAAGCAACGCATAAACTAGGGTTTAAGCTTCTGTCACTCTAGCAACCCATCATCTACTTATTACTTCCCAATGCCTTCCTCTAGGCCCAAATAATGGTGAAGTGTCATGTAGTCGACGTTCACATAACACCACTAGAGGAGAGACAACATACATCTCATCAAAATATCGAACGAATACCAAATTCACATGACTACTAATAGCAAGACTTCTCCCATGTCCTCAGGAACAAACGTAACTACTCACAAAGCATAAACATGTTCATAATTAGAGGGGTATTAATATGCATATAGGATCTGAACATATGATCTTCCACCAATTAAACCAACTAGCATCAACTACAAGGAGTAATTAACACTACTAGCAACCTACTAGCACCAATCCCGGACTTGGAGACAAGAATTGGATACAAGAGATGAACTAGGTTTTTGTGAGGAGATGGTGCTGATGAAGATGTTGATGGAGATTGCCCTCTCCCGATGAGAGGAGCGTTGGTGATGACGATGGCAATGATTTCCCGCTCCTGAAGGGAAGTTTCCCCGGCAGAACAGCTCTGCCGAAGCCCTAGATTGGTTCCGCCAAGGTTCCGCCTCGTGGCGCCGGAGTTTCGTCCAAGAAGATGGCTTCCTATTTTTTCCCATCGAAAGACTTCATATAGCAGAAGATGGCCACCGGAGGGCCACCAGGGGGCCCACGAGGTAGGTGGGCGCGCCCAGGGGGGTAGGGCACGCCCCCGACCCTCGTGGGCAAGGTGTGGCCCCCCTGGTGAATCTCTTCCGCTGAGTACTTTTTATATATTCTGAAAACGTCTTCTGTGAAGTTTCAGGACTTTCGGAGCTGTGCAGAATAGATCTCTAATATTTGCTCCTTTTCCAGCCCAGAATCCCAGCTGCCGGCATTCTCCCTCTTAATGTAAACCTTGTAAAATAAGAGAGAATAGGCATAAGTATTGTGACATAATGTGTAATAACAGCCCATAATGCAATAAATATTGATATAAAAGCATGATGCAAAATGGACGTATCAGTGCCACACACCCCCTATGTTTCATCGATGAGGTGCTGTACCACGAATTCCCAGAAGGATTCAAACCAGTGAACATAGAGGCGTACGACGGGACCACAGACCCTGGGGTCTGGGTTGAGGACTTTGTCCTCCATATCCATATGGCTCGCGGAGACGATCTCCATCCCATCAAATACTTGCCCCTCAAGCTTAAAGGACCAGCACGACACTGGCTGAAAAGCCTCCCTGAAAACTCAATTGGAAGTTGGGAGGAGCTCGAGGACGCTTTTCGGGCTAATTTTCAAGGGACCTATGTCCGACCTCCGGATGCAGACGATTTAAGTCATATAATTCAACAGCCTGGAGAGTCAGCCCGAAAGCTTTAGAACATGTTTCTCACTAAGAAGAACCAAATCGTCGACTGTCCGGACGCCGAAGCCTTAGCAACTTGCAAACACAGCGTCCGAGACGAATGGCTCGCCAGACACCTTGGCCAAGAAAAACCGAGAACAATGGCAGCCCTGACAAGCCTCATGACCTGCTTTTGCGCGGGCGAAGATAGCTGGTTATCCCGCAGTAGCACCAGCGACCCAAGCACATCCAAAGTCAGGGATGGCAATGGAAAACCACGACGCAATAAAAACAAGCGTCGAAATAAAGAAGATAGCCCAGATAATACGGCGGTAAACACCGGATTCAGGGGCTCTCGACCAGGTCGGTGAAAAAAGCCTTTCAAAGGTAGCAGAGATGGACCGTCTGGCCTAAACAGGATTCTTGACAAACTATGTCAGATTCATGGCACCCCCGATAAACCTGCAAATCACACCCATAGAGAATGCTAGGTCTTCAAGCAGGCCGGTAAGCTAAACGCCGAACACAAAGGGGGGGGGGGGAGACACCAAGCGAAGACGAGGACGAACCTCGCCAGCAAAGCACTGGAGGACAGAAAAAATTCCCACCAGAGGTTAAAACATTAAACATGATCCATGTGACGAAGAGGAGAGGCAAACATACACTCTGAAACACACGTGCCATAGAGCCCGTCACCCCTAGGTCCAACCCCTGGTTGGCCTGCCCGATCACTTTTGATCGCGAGGATCACACGCCAAGCATCCGGCACGAAGGATTGGCTGCCTTGGTGTTAGACCCAATAATAAAGGGATACCATCTTACACGAGTCCTCATGGACGACGGCAGTAGTCTAAATCTGATATATCAGGACACAGTCCGCAAAATGGGGATAGACCCAACAAAAATAAGCCACAGTAATACTACATTCAAGGGAGTAATACCAGGCCCGGAGGCCCGCTATATGGGCTCTCTATTACTAGAGGTTGTATTCGGTTCTCCCGACAACTTCCGAAGCGAAAAGTTAACTTTCTACATTGCTCCATTCCGAAGTGGCTATCAAGCACTACTCAGAAGAGCGGCTTTCGCTCGTTTTAATGCAATACCGCATTACGCTTCTCTCAAGCTTAAGATGCCCGGTCCATGTGGCACCATCACAGTTAGTGGAAATACTGAGCGTTCTCTATGCGCGGAAGAATGTGCAGCGGCTTTAACAGCTGAGCACTAGACGGCCTCACCAACCAGAAAAAATGATAGGTCGTCAAGACCACGAACACGGTTAGACGAGTTCGGTGCACCACTGTAACACCCCGGTTGTAACTTTCCCAATTTGTACTCCAACTCTTGCTGTCTCCGGCGTTAAGTTATTTTATTTTCTCGGGTTCGGGTTTTTGTCTACGTGTGTTGTTGTCGTTGTCATGCATCTCATATCATGTCATCATGTGCATTGCATTTGCATACATGTTCGTCTCATGCATTCGAGCATTTCCCCGTTGTCCGTTTTGCATTCCGGCGCTTCGTTCTCTTCCGGTGGTCATTTCTAGCTTTCTTTCGTGTGTGGGGATTAAACATTTCCGGATTGGACCGAGACTTGCCAAGCAGCCTTGGTTTACTACCGGTAGACCGCCTGTCAAGTTTCGTACCATTTGGACTTCCTACTCTAACGGTTAACCGAGGGACCGAAAAGGCCTCGTGTGTGTTGCAGCCCAACACCCCTCCAGTTTGGCCCAAAACCCATCTAACCCTTCTCCATCATCTAGAGCGTTCGATCACAATCGCGTGGCTGAAAACCGCACCTCATTTGGACTCTCCTAGCTCCCTCTATGCCTATAAACAGGTCCTCCTCGAAAATCTCGGATCCCCCTGCCCGAAACCCTAAAAATCGTCTCCGCGCGGCCGGACATTGTCCAAACCGCGTCGGACACCGCCGCCAGCCACTCCCCGCCTGCCACGTGGCGCCGCGCCCCGCCGCCGCCGCCGAGGCCCGCGCGGCCCAGCGCCGGCCCCCGCGGCCCGCTTCCGCCGCCGCCTACCGCGCCCCGGCCGCTCCTCTCCTCCGCGCCGCCCCGTCGCGCCCGGTCGCCGCCGCCTTCGCCCGTCGCCGCCTCGCAACCGCCGTCCTCGCCGCCAACGAGATCCGTCCGCGGGAGCTCCAGATCCGGCCCCCGCTCCCTCTCCGGCGAGATCCGCCACCGCCTCGGCTTCTGTGTCCCGGGTTGACTTTTCTCGCGGGGTGAATTTCTACTAAGTCCTTAAATTCTAGATCCATGTGCTCATATTCATCATGCTATATCTCCGCATCCGTAACTCCGTTTTTGGCATATAGCATATCAAAATGTTCATCTCAGAGAGTACATCATTTCATTCCATTGCATCATTTTCATTTAAGTTCATCTTGATGCCCGAAACGCTGTTAGAAGAGGGCTACTTGAGATAATTATCAGATCTGCTATTCCATTTAGGTTTTTGTCATTTTTGCCATGATTAATGTGTGCATGCTATGCCCATGAGTTCTACATATGTTTTGTTAAGGGTTTGTCATCTTTCCAGAGGTGCAACCCATGTATTTTGTGATGTGTGTGGTGACTAGCACAAGCTTGCAAAGTGGTGCACTCGGTAATTCTGATTTCAGGGACTTAGCAATTCCACTAAGTCCTTGAGCTGTTTATCTCATGATGCCATATGTTCATGTTGTTTCCTAGTGATCCGTGCCTCTTTTGAGGATGATCAGTAAGGATGTTTTGTTAATATTGTAGTGCTCTATCCATCCATGTCTTTGTTTGCAATTATGGAGCACCCTAGATTGAGTCAATCGAGCTCTACTTTTGCTACTTTATGAATCTGGGCAGATTGTCAACTTGTTTGCAATTTTGCCGATGATGTTGTAGTTGATCCGTGCATGCTATGTTATTGTTCTTGCCATGTCTAGCTTGCATTTTGTGTGTTCTTGATGGGTGTATGCTTATCTTGTCATGACTTGCACCGTAGTGAGTGCCTCGAGCAAGTAAACATGCCTACTTGAGTTATGTTTCAGCATGTGCCAGTTTTCACTAAGTCTGAAAACTGATTATGTTTTTGCTATGTTTACATGCTTGCAATTGTTAATTTCACTAAGTCTGAGATATGTTTGCCATATGCATTTTTGCCATGCTTGTTTGAACCTGTTAATGGATGAATTGGCCGTAGCTCAGTGTTATACTTTTGTTAAACATCTTGCATGCATCCCTGCCATGTATTTTGTTGTCTTGTTTGGGTGCTGTAGCTTGTTCATCTCATTGCATTTAGATGGCTACTTGCTGTAAATCGCAGAACGTGGCCATATTTGAATCGCTTGCCTTTTCCAAACCGTAACTCCGATTTCGGCGTTGTTTATATCGTTTTCAAGCGATTTCATCTCATCTTTCCAATGGCACACTTGGACTTCCAAGTTGAGTCCAGGTTCTTGCTTTTCCTGTCATATCTTGCATATGCATCCCGCATCGCATCCCGCATAACATCTCATCTTTGCATCATCTTGTTTGGTCCTTGCACGTGGTTGATTGCATCCTTGTTGTTTGTTTGTCTTGTTTGGGTAGGTCCGGGAGATGAGTTCGCTAACGAGGAGCCCGTTGAGTTTGCTTTCGAGGATCCAGTCAACTCTGACAACTGTGCAGGCAAGATGATCATACCCTCAAAATCACTACTATCTTTGCTATGCTAGCTTGCTCGCTCTTTTGCTATGCCAATGCTACGATGCCTACCACTTGCTTTCAAGCCTCCCAAATTGCCATGTCAAACCTCTAACCCACCATGTCCTAGCAAATCGTTGATTGGCTATGTTACCGCTTTGCTCAGCCCCTCTTATAGCATTGCTAGTTGCAGGTGAAGATTGGAGGCTGTTCCTTGTTGGAACATTTATTTACTTTTTGGGATATCATTATATTGCTATGTTATCTTAATGCATCTATATACTTGGTAAAGGGTGGAAGGCTCGGCCTCTCGCCTAGTGTTTTGTTACACTCTTGCCGCCCTAGTTTCCGTCATATCGGTGTTATGTTCCCGGATTTTGCGTTCCTTACGCGGTTGGGTTATAATGGGAACCCCTTGGTAGTTTGCCTTGATTAAAGCTTGTCCAACAATGCCCAACCTTGGTTTTACCATTTTCCACCTAGCCTTTTCTTTCCCTTGGGTTCTGCAGACTCAAGGGTCATCTTATTTAAACCCCCCCGGGCCAGTGGTCCTTTGAGTGTTGGTCCAAACTGTCAGCCGCCGGTGGCTACCAGGGGCAACTCTGGGCTGGCCTACCGGAAGTTTAGATAATCTGAGTGTGCCCTGAGAAAGAGATATGTGCAGCTCCTATCGGGATTTGTCGGCACATTCGGGCGGTGTTGCTGGACTTGTTTTAACCTGTTGAAGTGCCTTGAAGAACCGAGATACCGAGTCTGATCGGAACGTCTTGGGAGGAGGTCTATTCCTTCATTGACCGTGAGAGATTATCATGGGCTAAGTTGGGACTCCCCTGCAGGGATTTGAACTTTCGAAAGCCGTGCCCGCGGTTATGGGCAGATGGGAATTTGTTAATGTCCGGTTGTAGATAACTTGAACCTTAACTTAATTAAAATGAATCAACTGAGTGTGTTACCGTGATGGCCACTTCTCGGCGGAGTCCGGGAAGTGGACACGGTGTTGGAGTAATGTTTGCGCAGGTTGCTCTCTAGTTTCTCGCTCGCGCTTGGCCTCCTCTTCTCGCTCTTTTTGCGAATAAGTTAGCCACCACATTTGCTAGTCGCTTGCCGCAGCTCCACTCATATTTTACCTTGCCTTACCTATAAGCTTAAATAGTCTTGATCGCGAGGGTGTGAGATTACTGAGTCCTTGTGGCTCACAGATTACTATTACACCAGATGCAGGGCTTGATGATTCCGCTCCAGGAGACGCGTTTGAGCTCAAGTGGGAGTTCGACGAAGACTCTCAACGTTATTATGTTTCCTTTCCTGATGATCAGTAGTGGTGCCCAGTTGGGGGTGATCGGGGCCATGTCGCATGTTGGGTTATCTTTTATTTTGACGCCGTAGTCGGGCCATGAGTGTTTGGTTGATGTAATGTTATTTATGTACTTGATTGACGTGGCGAGTGTAAGCCAACTATGTTATCTCCCCTTTTATTATATATTACATGGGATGTTGTGAAGATTGCCTAACTTGCGACAAATGCCTTCAAGGCGATTATGCCTCTAAGTCGTGCCTCGACACGTGGGAGATATAGTCGCATCGAGGGTGTTATAAGTTGGTAATCAGAGCCTTTCGCGACCTTAGGAGCCCCATTCATTGATCGTTATTAGCGGCCGAGTTGTGTCTAGAAAAAAAAGTTTTGAGCCATTTAGGAATTATATATCGGAGAGTTTAGGAATTCTTTTTACTTCCCAGTCTCCTCATCGCTCTGGTAAGGCATCCCGATGTAGAGTTTTGACTCTTCTCTTCTCAAATTTCACTAAATTTTTTTTAGGATCACGCGGGTATCTTGGAATCGTTCCGATGGTTTTATGATGAGAACATTGTCTAGGTGCCTCCTGTCAGGGGTTTAGTGGAAGTGTCCCAGGGAGTTGAGCTCTGAGGTGTTGTCATCATAATTTTATCGTTGCAGTTCTGGAATACCTGAGTTTAGTACGCCGACATCGAAAATCTCTTTTATGCAGTTCGTTGGTGAGATAACCTCGACGCCACCCAGTACTGGGGCGGGAGTTCGGGAGTATCGCCATAACTTGTATAACGGATGCTTTTCGAAGGTTGAGGTAGATGGTTTCTGAAGGTTTCTTGGTTATGTGTTGAAGGATGGATACAGCTGGATGTAGGATTTGCTAGATTTGGGTGAGATATTATGCTTCCCCTGTATCCCCAACACCTGATTGCATAACCGGAAAGGTTCGGGAGTTTCATAGGTGGGAGTTCTAGTAGCTCTAGTTCTTCTTCCACGGATATTGGTTTGAGACTGGGATTTCTTACCGATTATTCGTTCTTGATCCGTACCTTGTTGATTTATTTCTCTACCTTAATTCTAAGTGGCTTCTCAATTTATGGATTTGTGACCATTTCAAGAGGAATGCATTCGTTCATTTTGTTCGGATGTGAAGACTATATGTTGCAATTTTCATTCCGTTGGATTCAGCCTCAATATTTATCTGTCAATGTGCTAATGGTGGTCAACCTCTTCAGGATGGCTCCTCCAACGCGCACGACTCCGAATCCTGATCCGCCACCACCTCCACCTCCTCTGGAGGCATGGAAAGCTGTGATGGCCGCAACCAATGCAAACACACAGTTGATCATGCAAATTCTTCAAGAGCGCAATCAAGGCAACCAAGGGAATGAAGGCAACAATCAGAATCACTTTGCTACACTCAACTAGTTCCTTGCTAATGGGCCAAAGACTTTCAGTAACGTCAGGCCTGAGGACTTTGTTAAGTTTGCTTCCTTCCAACTCAAAGATCAAGCTGCAGAATGGTTTCAGCAGTACAAGGACTCCAGAGGTGGACGTGTTATCACTTGGGATGATTTCCGTCAAGATTTCCGAGCTCATCATATCCTTCAAAGCGTAGTTGAAAGCAAGCGTGAGGAATTACGCAACCTGAAGCAAGGCTCTTTGTCTGTCTATGACTACAACAAGTTGTTCCAGAAACTCGCCCGCTTTGCTAAGCAGGACGTACCTGATGAGAAGAGCATGATATACCAGTTCAGGGGTGGTCTAAGAGAAGAAATTCAGCTAGCTCTTGTTCTCTTTGAGCCCTTGAGATACGATGATTTCTACAACATGGCATTGGAGCAAGAGGCTGCTCAGTTGAGGTGTGATGCTTCCAAGAAGCAAGTCAGAGATGTTACTCCTTCTTCCTCTACTCAAGTGGCCAAGTAGCAGAAGTATTGGCTTCCTCCTCCTCCGTTCCGTCAGCCGTATCAGCAGAAGAGCAAAGGTGGCAGTGGTTCTTCCCACCCACCCAACCCTGGCTTTCAAAACAAGACTTCGTCTCAAGCTCCAAGATCGAGTGCTCCGTATCACCGTCCGCTTTCAGAGGTCACGTGCAACAAGTGCCAACAGAAGGGTCACTATGCCAACAAGTGTTTCAACCAGAGGTGTCTTCCTCCTCCTCCTCCTCCTGTCAGATCGGCAAGTACAGCTGTGGTCAAGCATAACCCCAAGTACGCCAAGGTCAATATGGTGAATGCGGCTCAGGCAGAGATTTCATCAGATGTCATTATGGGTAACCTTCCTGTTAACGATGTGCCTGCAGAAGTTCTTTTTGACACGGGTGCATCGCATTGCTTTATCTCGAGACCTTTTGCATCTAGGTATGGGTGGTTTTCTCAAGTTATGCATAAGCCATTAGCAGTTGTCTCTCCGGGTAAGTGTTTGCTCGCTAACTACGAGGTTCCGAATATTTCTATCTCGATGGGTGATTTCAAGTTTCTGGCTTCTCCAATGATTCTTGGCAACTCGGACATTGATCTTATTCTCGGAATGGATTGGCTTTCTAAGCACAAGGCTCAGCTTGATTGTGCAGCCAGGCAGATTCAATTGACTCACTCGTCTGAGGATGTAATTGTCTTTGCCGCTCGGGATAATACTACCCGTCTGTTTTCTCTCAATGAGAAGGGTGAATTGGATGCCATCTCTCAAATTCCAGTCGTTTGCGAATATCAAGACGTCTTTCCAGAAGAGCTTCCAGGAATGCCTCCGCACCGGCCAGTTGAATTCGTTATTGATCTTGAGCCTGGCAGGGAACCTGTGTGCAAACGTCCTTACAAGCTCGGACCTGAAGAGTTGAAGGAGCTAAAGAAGCAACTCGATATTCAAGAGAAAATGGGTCTCATCCGGCCTAGTTCTTCTCCGTGGGGTTGTGGTGTTCTTTTTGTGAAGAAGAAGGATGGAACGGACCGACTTTGTGTTGATTACCGTCCATTGAACAAGAAGACCATCAAGAACAAATACCCACTTCCAAACATCAACGAGCTGTTCGAACAACTCAAAGGTGCCCAAGTATTCTCCAAGCTTGATCTCCGTATGGGTTATCATCAGATTCAAATCCGTGAGCAATATATTCCCAAGACGGCTTTCAGGACAAGCTATGGTTCATATGAATACACTGTCATGTATTTTGGCCTCGTCAACGCTCCTCCGACGTTCTCTCGCATGATGAACTTCATCTTCAATGCCTACACCAATGACTTTGTTTTGGTCTATCTCGACGACATTCTGGTTTTCTCGAAGAACAAGGAAGATCATGCCAAGCACTTGCGTTTGGTGCTCGATAAGCTCAGGAAACATCAGTTCTACGCCAAGTTCTCCAAGTGTGAATTTTGGCTCGATGAGGTTCTTTATCTTGGCCATATCATCTCTGCCAAGGGCATTGCCGTGAATCCTGAGAAGGTGTCTGCAATTATGAATTGGGAACCTCCTCAGAACGTGAAGCAACTCCGTAGCTTCCTCAGTCTCACAAGCTATTGCCGAAGATTCGTTGAAAACTTTTCTAAGATCGCGAAGCCTCTCTCAAATCTTCTCCAGAAGCACGTCAAGTACGTTTGGTCTCCGGAGTGTGACATTGCTTTCAACACTTTGAAAGAGAAATTGATCACTGCTCCAGTTCTGACTCCGCCTGATGAATCCAAGCCGCACGAGGTCTTTTGTGATGCCTCTCTCCAAGGTCTTGGCGCAGTATTGATGCAAGAGAAGAAAGTTGTTGCTTATACCTCTCGCCAGTTGAAGCCTAATGAGAAGAACTACCCCACTCATGATCTCGAGTTGGCGGCAGTTGTGCACGCTCTTTTGACTCGGAGACATCTTTTATTGGGAAGAAAAGTGGACATTTTCACTGATCACAAGAGTCTTAAGTACATATTCACTCAGCCTAATCTCAACCTCAGGCAAACTCGATGGGTCGAAATGATTCAAGAGTATAATCCGAGTATCGAGTATACTCCAGGCAAGGCCAATGTGATTGCTGACGCATTGAGCAGGAAAGCTTACTGCAACAGTCTGATTCTCAAGCCTTATCAACCCGAGCTTTGTGAAGCTTTCCGCAAACTTAATCTGCAAATTGTTCCTCAAGGTTTCCTCGCCAACCTTCAAGTCTCTCCTACCTTTGGAAGACCACATTCGCCAAGCCTAGCTTCTTGATGCTATGGTGAAAAAGGTGAAGATTGAGATTGCCAAGAGTCAACCCAAGTACAAGTGCTACTACCTTGATGACAAGGATACTCTCCTCTTCGAGGATCGTATTGTTGTACCCAAAGGTGACCTCCGTAAAGTGATCATGAACGAGGCTCAAAATTCTCTCCTCTCCATCCACCCTGGGAGCACGAAGATGTATCAGGACCTCAAGCAAGCTTATTGGTGGACTCGAATGAAGCGCGAGATCGCTCAATTCGTGAATGAATGTGATGTCTGCAGAAGAGTGAAGGCAGAACACCAAAGGCCAGCAGGTCTCCTCCAACCTCTTGCCATTCTAGAATGGAAGTTTGACCACATTGAAATGGACTTCGTGACTGGGTTTCCAAAGTACAAGCGTGGCAATGATGCTATATTCGTTGTCATCGACAAACTCACCAAAGTGGCTCACTTTCTGCCTATAAAAGAGTCGATCACTGCAGCTCAATTGGCAGAACTCTATACCTCTCGTATTGTCTCTCTACACGGTATTCCTCAAATGATCTCTTCAGACCGTGGCATCATCTTTACCTCAAAGTTTTGGGATTCTTGTCAGAAGGCCATGGGCACTAACATCCGCTTCAGCACAGCTTTCCATCCTCAAACTAGTGGTCAAGTCGAGCGTGTCAACCAGATTCTTGAAGATATGCTCAGGGCTTGTGTGATCTCCTTCGGCATGAAGTGGGAGGATTGTCTTCCTTATGCTGAATTCTCCTACAACAACAGTTTTCAAGCAAGTTCGGGCAAGGCCCCATTTGAAATTCTGTATGGCAGGAAGTGCCGTACCCCTCTCAACTGGTCTGAAACCGGTGAACGTCAGCTTTTGGGCAATGAACTAATCACAGAGGCAGAAGAAATGTGCAAAGTCATTCGTGATAACCTCAAAGCAGCCCAATCCCGCCAGAAGAGCTACTATGATAGTAAGCACCGTGATTTGGCTTTCGAGATCGGAGATCATGTTTACCTCCGCGTCTCTCCTATGAAAGGTACTCGTCGCTTCGGTATCAAAGGGAAGCTTGCCCCTAGATACGTGGGACCTTTCAAGATTGTCAGCAAGAGAGGCGACCTCGCCTATCAACTCGAGCTTCCTTCAAACTTTGCAAATGTTCATGACGTGTTCCATGTCTCTCAGCTTCGAAAGTGCTTCAAGACTCCTGACCGCACCGTCAACTTCGAGGACATTGAGATCCAAGAAGATCTCTCTTACCGTGAGCACCCAGTTGCTATTCTTGAAGAGACTGAACGCAAGACTCGCAACAAGTCAATCAAATTTCTCAAAGTCAAGTGGTCACACCATTCCGACCGTGAAGCTACCTGGGAACGCGAGGATCACCTCCGTTCTGAGTACCCGGCGTTCTTTCAGTCCTAGATCTCGGGACGAGGTCCTTTCGTAGTGGTGGAGTGTTGTAACACCCCGGTTGTAACTTTCCCAATTTGTACTCCAACTCTTGCCGTTTCCGGCGTTAAGTTATTTTATTTTCTCGGGTTCGGGTTTTTGTCTCCGTGTGTTGTTGTCGTTGTCATGCATCTCATATCATGTCATCATGTGCATTGCATTTGCATACGTGTTTGTCTCATGCATTCGAGCATTTTCCCCGTTGTCCATTTTGCATTCCGGCGCTTCGTTCTCCTCCGGTGGTCATTTCTAGCTTTCTTTCGTGTGTGGGGATTAAACATTTCCGGATTGGACCGAGACTTGCCAAGCGGCCTTGGTTTACTACCGGTAGACCGTCTATCAAGTTTCGTACCATTTGGACTTTGTTTGATACTCCAACGGTTAACTGAGGGACCGAAAAGGCCTCGTGTGTGTTGCAGCCCAACACCCCTCCATTTTGGCCCAAAACCCACCTAACCCTTCTCCATCATCTAGAGCGTTCGATCACGATCGCGTGGCCGAAAACCGCACCTCATTTGGACTCTCCTAGCTCCCTCTATGCCTATAAATAGGTCCTCCTCGAAAATCTCGGATCCCCCTCCCTGAAACCCTAAAAATCGTCTCCGCGCGGCCGGACATTGTCCGCACCGCACCGGACACCGCCGCCAGCCACTCCCCGCCTGCCACATGGCGCCGCGCCCCGCCGCTGCCGCCGAGGCCCACGCGGCCCAGCGCCGGCCCCCGCGGCCCGCTTCCGCCGCCGCCGCCTACCGCGCCCCGGCTGCTCCTCTCCTCCGCGCCGCCCCGTCGCGCCCGGTCGCCGCCGCCTTCGCCCGTTGCTGCCTCGCAGCCGCCGTCCTCTCCGCCGTCGAGATCCGGTCGCGGGAGCTCCAGATCCGGCCATCCCGCTCCCTCTCCGGCGAGATCCGGCCACCGCCTCGGCTTCCGTGTCCTGGGTTGACTTTTCTCGCGGGGTGAATTTCTACCAAGTCCTTAAATTCCAGATCCATGTACTCATATTCATCATGCTATATCTCCGCATCCGTAACTCCGTTTTTGGCATATAGCATATCAAAATGTTCTTCTCAGAGAGTAAATCATTTCATTCCATTGCATCATTTTCATTTGAGTTCATCTTGATGCCCGAAACGCTGTTAGAAGAGGGCTACTTGAGATAATTGTCAGATCTGCTATTCCATTTAGGATTTTGTCATTTTTGCCATGATTAATGTGTGCATGCTATGCCCATGAGTTCTACATATGTTTTGTTAAGGGTTTGTCATCTTTCCAGAGGTGCAACCCATGTATTTTGTGATGTGTGTGGTGACTAGCACAAGCTTGCAAAGTGGTGCACTCGGTAATTCTGATTTCAGGGACTTAGCAATTCCACTAAGTCCGTGAGCTGTTTATCTCATGATGCCATATGTTCATGTTGTTTCCTAGTGATCCGTGCCTCTTTTGAGGATGATCAGTAAGGATGTTTTGTTAATATTGTAGTGCTCTATCCATCCATGTCTTTGTTTGCAATTATGGAGCACCCTAGCTTGAGTCAATCGAGCTCTACTTTTGCTACTTTGTGAATCTGGGCAGATTGTCAACTTGTTTGCAATTTTGCCGATGATGTTGTAGTTGATCCGTGCATGCTATGTTATTGTTCTTGCCATGTATAGCTTGCATTTTGTGTGTTCTTGATGGGTGTATGCTTATCTTGTCATGACTTGCACCGTAGTGAGTGCATCGAGCTCGTAAACATGCCTACTTGAGTTATGTTTCAGCATGTGCCAGTTTTCACCAAGTCTGAAAACTGATTATGTTTTTGCTATGTTCACATGCTTGCAATTGTATTTTCTGATCCCTTTTGGCTCAAGGTCACTAAGGGACTTTTGTTAAGCTCTTTGAGTAGCTCCATGCCATGCTTTACTTTGCCATGTTCAGATCCTGTAGCATGTAGTTTCGTGGCTCCGAAGAGTGCTACCTGATCTGAAATTCCAGACAAGTGTTAATTTCACTAAGTCTGAGATCTGTTTGCCATATGCATTTTTGCCATGCTTGTTTGAACCTGTTAATGGATGAATTGGCCGTAGCTCAGTGTTTAGGCTTTTGTTAAACATCTTGCATGCATCCCTGCCATGTATTTTGTTGTCTTGTTTGGGTGCTGTAGCTTGTTCATCTCATTGCATTTAGATGGCTACTTGCTGTAAATCGCAGAACGTGGCCATATTTGAATCGTTTGCCTTTTCCAAACCGTAACTCCGATTCCGGCGTTCTTTATATCGTTTTCAAGAGATTTCATCTCATCTTTCCAGTGGAACACTTGGACTTCCAAGTTGAGGCCAGGTTCTTGCTTTTGCTGTCATATCTTGCATATGCATCCCGCATCAGATCCCGCATAGCATCTCATCTTTGCATCATCTTGTTTGGTCCTTGCACGTGGTTGATTGTATCCTTGTTGTTTGTTTATCTTGTTTGGGTAGAGCCGGGAGACGAGTTCGCTAACGAGGAGCCCGTTGAGTTTGCTTTCGAGGATCCAGTCAACTCTGACAACTGTGCAGGCAAGATGATCATACCCTCGAAATCACTACTATCTTTGCTATGCTAGCTTGCTCGCTCTTTTGCTATGCCAATGCTACGATGCCTACCACTTGCTTTCAAGCCTCCCAAATTTCCATGTCAAACCTCTAACCCACCATGTCCTAGCAAACCGTTGATTGGCTATGTTACCGCTTTGCTCAGCCCCTCTTATAGCATTGCTAGTTGCAGGTGAAGATTGGAGGCCGTTCCTTGTTGGAACATTTATTTACTTGTTGGGATATCATTATATTGCTATGTTATCTTAATGCATCTATATACTTGGTAAAGGGTGGAAGGCTCGGCCTCTCGCCTAGTGTTCTGTTCCACTCTTGCTGCCCTAGTTTCTGTCATATGGGTGTTATTTTCCCGGATTTTGCGTTCCTTACGCGGTTGGGTTATAATGGGAACCCCTTGGTAGTTCGCCTTGATTAAAGCTTGTCCAGCATTGCCCAACCTTGGTTTTACCATTTGCCACCTAGCCTTTTCTTTCCCTTGGGTTCTGCAGACTCAAGGGTCATCTTATTTAAACCCCCCCCCGGGCCAGTGCTCCTCTGAGTGTTGGTCCAAACTGTCAGCCGCCGGTGGCTACCAGGGGCAACTCTAGGCAGGCCTACCGGAAGTTTAGACAATCTGAGTGTGCCCTGAGAAAGAGATATGTGCAGCTCCTATCGGGATTTGTCAGCACATTCGGGCGGTGTTACTGGTCTTGTTTTAACCTGTCGAAGTGCCTTGAAGAACCGAGATACCGAGTCTGATCGGAACGTCTTGGGAGGAGGTTTATTCCTTCGTTGACCGTGAGAGCTTGTCATGGGCTAAGTTGGGACTCCCCTGCAGGGATTTGAACTTTCGAAAGTCGTGCCTGCGGTTATGGGCAGATGGGAATTTGTTAATGTCCGGTTGTAGATAACTTGAACCTTAACTTAATTAAAATGAATCAACTGAGTGTGTTACCGTGATGGCCTCTTCTCGGCGGAGTCCGGGAAGTGGACACGGTGTTGGAGTAATGTTTGCGCAGGTTGCTCTCTAGTTTCTCGCTCATGCTTTGCCTCCTCTTCTCGCTCTCTTTTGTGAATAAGTTAGCCACCATATTTGCTAGTCGCTTGCTGCAGCTCCACTCATATTTTACCTTGCCTTACCTATAAGCTTAAATAGTATTGATCGCGAGGGTGCGAGATTGCTGAGTCCCTGTGGCTCACAGATTACTATTACACCAGATGCAGGGCTTGATGATTCCGCTCCAGGAGACGCGTTTGAGCTCAAGTGGGAGTTCGACGAAGACTCTCAACGTTATTATGTTTCCTTTCCTGATGATCAGTAGTGGTGCCCAGTTGGGGGTGATCGGGGCCGTGTCGCATGTTGGGTTATCTTTTATTTTGGCGCCGTAGTCGGGCCATGAGTGTTTGGTTGATGTAATGTTATTTATGTACTTGATTGACGTGGCGAGTGTAAGCCAACTATGTTATCTCCCCTTTTATTATATATTACATGGGATGTTGTGAAGATTGCCTAACTTGCGACAAATGCCTTCAAGGCGATTATGCCTCTAAGTCGTGCCTCGACACGTGGGAGATATAGTCGCATCGAGGGTGTTATAACCACAACATATACATGGGATTGGTTTGATGGTCAAACCCTCATAGACGGTACCAGGGGCTTCCCGCGTGTAATCAGGGCTAGTCCGGCTCAAACTTGACTTATCTTGAATTTTAATGGTTTATTGATAATAACCAATTTTCTAGCATGGCAACTTTCACCTAAGTTCTTCTCTTTTACAGATGACAATCGTGCTACACCCGTCCAGGACACGGCACAACGGAGACACAGGCGCAGACGTGCAACAGGGACCCGCTCAAAGGTTTATTTTCAGATTATGACCCTGCGTAAACCTTTTTTACTGTCTCTTGTTGTTCACATCCTCCAGATACTCAATACAACCGAGAAGGATGCTGACGTTATTGGCATGTGGCCATGTTAGGATATTGCACATACCTGGACACTCGGGGTTTATTATTAAAGGCATTGTTCAGCCCGGCATATGTTATAAAGACCGAATACCTTAGGGAGTGTTCGGCGTCGCGAGTTTGGCCTTATATGCATCAGCTCCGAATCATGTCTTTGGTCAAATGTTGGGTTTGCCCGGCTCCCATGTTTTGGTACCTTACGTTCAGCTATATCGGCTAAGGTAGCACTGGGAGAACTACTGCGATTGTGCCCTGGTTCATCCGGATGAGCACCTCAGTAGAGAAAGCCAAAAACTGACTGTCATGATAAAGCACGAGACTGGTCAACCACTCGATGACTTAGCAGAATCTTAGGGATTCCTCCGCATTAACGAAGGGCCGTTTCCCGGTCATGTACGTACGCGCTCCGTATTCGGACGAGCGCAGAAGTACCAGGGGCTATATAGTAGTCCCACCGTCAAACTCCTATGGCTAAGTGAAAGTGTTAAAGCAATATAGTCCGATTGCCTCGTTCGCTGCGCTACCACCTCCTTCATGGACCAAGACGTTGGATCAAGTGTGAATACACATTTTTTGCGAACACCCCCGCATTATATGCGTGGGGGTTGAAGCTGACGACTGCAAACTTTCAGGTTATATACATATATACATAAACGGCCGCACAAGAGGCATCATAATACTTTCAGGCAAAAGTATAAACAAAGCCTTTATAATTCAATAAAACTTTATTTTTACAATGGGAATACATGTCACTAGAACATAATATTCTTCGAGCACTGAGCCTCTATCGAACGAGCGCCTTCAAGGACTTCTTCAAAGTAGTGCTCGGCAGCCACTCGGCCCACGGTCGAACCCTGTGTTGCAATAGTGGTGGCCTCCATCTCTGCCCAGTATGTCTTGACACGGGCAAGTGCCATCCGCACACCCTCTATGCACGCCGACCTCTTCATAGTGTCGATGTGCGGCACAACACCAAGGAATTGTTGCACTAAACTAAAGTAACTATTCGGCCTTGGCCCTCCCGGCCACAGATGATCCACAACAGACCTCATGGCAAGTCCAGACAACCTATGGAGCTCGGCCCACTCGGCCATTCGCTCATTCAACAGCAGCGGATGCACTGGAGCATGGAACTGTGACCAGAACAACTTTTCCACTTCACGATCTTTTTGATCCTTGAAGTACTCGGCCGCATCAGCATTACTTGCTGCCAAATCCACATAGGCTTCTGCAGAACTCCATAGTTGATCGAGAGGAGCATACTTCGGATCTTCGAACTTAGTCCGCAACAAGAATGGCTTCCCAGCCATGATATCCGCAGCTTGACACAGCTCCTCCTTCGTCACTCTGATTTTGGAGCGGGCTTCCTTGGCTGCTACCATGGCCTTCTCCAGGTCCGTCGCCTTCGCTCGGCTTTCTTTTTCAAGAAGCTGGTAATGGTCAGCGGCATCTTTCAACTCAACGACCATCTTGGCTATTCTTTCCTTGCTCTGGCAATGCGCGGCCTGTTCGGCCCTCAGCTCTTCGACCGCCTTTAGAGTGGCCGCATCACTATTCCTTGCTTGTTCCTTGGCTCAGGAAAGCTCTGCCCGAAGGGTCTCCACGGTGGCAGCTCCATCTGCAGTCACACCATATTAAAGATACCGGCATCATGCTCCTCTTACTATGTGTTGATCACCGGAGAAATCACTTACCCTGTGCCTCGTCAAGTCACTTGTTGACAAGCACGATGTCGGCATCTGCCGCATCAAGTTGCCGCTTTAGCTCGGCAAACTCATCAGTCCGGCTAGCCACCGGACCTTCAGCCACCTGCATATAAAGGCGGTCTGGTTATTACCTGGGACTATGATCCTCTGTTTGCCGCCGTTTTTGACGGCAACCAGAGTCTCAGGGGCTACTATCTGCATAGGGCACACCTAACGTGTGCGGTACTGTCAAAAACATACACTATTTCACGTACCTTAAAGCCTTTCAGCAGACTCATAAAAGCTTCAGGCAACCCGCTTTCGGCGGATGAAATCCTTTCAATTACCGTACCCATTAGCGTACGATGCGCTTTTGAGATGGCCGCTTGCTCCAGAAGATCCTTCAGTGCGTCCGACCGCACACTGTACGGTTCCGAACTCTTTCTGTTGCTCTCTTTAGGAGCCGAATACTGAGGACTCAGGGTGGCTAAAGGATTACCCTCTGGCCTTGGCGGATTAGGAGAAACCCTCTGCGACGACACTTCAGGGTCGCCCGCCTCATGAGGCGGGGTGGCAGGGGGAGGCGTTTCACTCTCCATCATCTCCGGAAGAAGATCCCCCGAAGACGAACTCTGTCGAGAAGGGCTACAATCCGAACTACAAGATATAAGCTTCGGTTATTATCTTCAGAAGTAAGGTAGGATATTTTCACTATTAAGTACTTTTTGATTACTTACAGCTCGGTAGAGGGCTGATCCCCTTGCGGACATTGTGCGGCAAGAGTACCCTCTGAGGCAGGACCCTCTGGCGAAGATTTCTTCCCCCGTTTGGAAACCTTTGTTTCCGGATCTTCAGAGGTGGTCCTCTTTGTTCCTCGGGGAGAGGGAATGTCAGATTCTTCTCCCTGGTTATCCTCCTTCACGGAGGCGCTAATTCCCCCGGTTTGGACGAGTAGTGAGTGAGGCCCGCTTTCGGCCTCTTTATTCCCCCCTTTATCTTCCTTTGAGGGCGCCTGATAAGGCGCCGGCTTGAGCATTCTATCTAGTACTGGATTGGCCAAGCCTTCGGGAAGGGGAGGCGAACACCTGATCATCTTCGCCTTTGTTATCCAGTCCTGGTCAAAGAGTGACTTTTCAGAATGATGTCCTGATAAATAAAAGGACAACGTGTTCGGCCATGGGATTACTTACTTGGGTAACAGGGCGGTTACAACTCAGACCCGCATCCTCGGTGGTGTCCAGACACTCTATTTGGGGTCCGAAGAACAATTTGTACATGTCTTCAAGCGTCATGCCGAGGAAGTGCTGAATAGTTCGCGGTCCTTCCGGGTTGAATTCCCACATACAGAGGGGTTGACGTTTGCAAGGCTAGACTCGACGAACTAGCATGACTTGCATTACCATAACCAGGCTGACATCTCTCTCAAGGAGATCTCGAATGTGACTCTGCAATATCGGCACATCATTTACTGGACCCCAGTTCAGCCCCTTGCTGATCCATGACGTCAGTTGTGGTGGGGGCCCGAGCGAAAGGCAGGGGAGGCTACCCACTTGGAACTTCGGGGAGCTGTGATATAAAACCACTCCCGCTGCCACAAACTGGACACCTCTGGGAAGGAACCCTCTGGCCATGGAGCATCAGCACCTTTTCTTATTACAGCACCTCCGCACTCTGCGTGCCACCCCTCGATCATCTTCGGCTTCACATTGAAGGTCTTGAGCCACAGGCCAAAGTGTGGGGTAATGCGGAGGAAGGCCTCACATACGATGATGAACGACGAGATGTGAAGGAGGGAATCCGGGGCCAAATCATGGAAATCCATCCCATAATAGAACATGAGCCCCCTAACAAAGGGATCCAGAGCGAGGCCTAGCCCTCGGAGGAAGTGAGAGATGAACACAACACTCTCGTTGGGTTCAAGAGTGGAGATGACCTGCCCTCGGGCGGGCAGCCTGTGCGAGATTTCGGCGGTCAGATACCTGGCCTATCTCAGCTTCTTGATGTCCTCCTCTGTGATAGAGGAAGGCATCCACCAACCTTGGAGGTTGGATCCGGACATGGTTGAAGGTCCGAAGCGCCTGACCTGAGCCTTGGGTGTTGGAACTCGAGGCGGGGGAAGGATTCGATTGAGCACGAGAGGAAAAAAAGACAGGCCTTGGCCTCTTTATAAAGAGGGTGAATATCAAGCGTCCTCCTCGTGGCCGTTTTGGCCTAAAATCGAGGAGTCATACCAACGGGCACACGTGAGTTACCCACGTCCGTATTGATGAGAATCCCGTAATAAGGGGGACACGATCTCTGCTTCGACAAGACGTGTCAAGAAAACTGCCTCGCAATATGTGCAGTGCTGGTTTAGAAAAACGGTTCGGATAATGACCGGGCCATGGCATGATGCCGTGCTGTCAAAACGTGTCAGCAGATTAGATTTGTGGAAATATTATTCTCTCTACGGTGGTATGTGGAACTTGTTTTGCAGAGCCGGACACTATCCTTGTGTTCAAAATCTTCTATGGAGTATTCGGAGGAGGAACCCGCCTTGCAATGCCGAAGACAAAACTGCGCGCCGGACTCATCGTCATTGAAGCCTGGTTCAGGGGCTACCGAGGGAGTCCTGGATTAGGGGGTCTCTGGACAGCCGGACTATATCCTTTGGCTGGACTGTTGGACTATGAAGATACAAGATTGAAGACTTCGTCTCGTGTCCGGATGGGACTCTCCTTGGCGTGGAAGGCAAGCTTGGCAATACGGATATGTAGATCTCCTCCCTTGTTACCGACTCTGTGTAACCCTATCCCCCTCCGGTGTCTATATAAACTGGAGGGTTTAGTCCGTAGGACAACATACAATCATACCATAGGCTAGCTTCTAGGGTTTAGCCTCTACGATCTCGTGGTAGATCAACTCTTGTAATACCCATATCATCAAGAACAATCAAGCAGGACGTAGGGTATTACCTCCATCAAGAGGGCCCGAACCTGGGTAAACATCGTGTCCCCTGCCTCCTGTTACCATCCGCCTTAGACGCACAGTTTGGGACCCCCTACCCGAGATCCGCCGGTTTTGACACCGACAGTGATATTATAGTCATGCTAGTTGAGTAGTTGTGAATTTGAGAAATACTTGTGTTGAAGTTTGTGATTCCCGTAGCATGCACGTATGGTGAACTGTTATGTGATGAAGTCGGAGCATGATTTATTTATTGATTGTCTTCCTTATGAGTGGCGGTCGGGGACGAGCGATGGTCTGTTCCTACCAATCTACCCCCCTAGGAGCAT
Organism: Triticum aestivum; assembly: GCF_018294505.1. Taxonomy (NCBI): domain Eukaryota; kingdom Viridiplantae; phylum Streptophyta; class Magnoliopsida; order Poales; family Poaceae; genus Triticum; species Triticum aestivum. The sequence continues at coordinate 243,292,380 of NC_057797.1, read as the reverse complement.
GGACGTAATACTTTGTTTCGATAACTAATAGATTTTTGCAATAAGTATGTGAGTTCTTATGACTAATGTTGAGTCCATGGATTATACGCACTGTCACCCTTCCACCATTGCTAGCCTCTCTAGTATCGCACAACTTTCGCCGGTACCTTAAACCCACCACATTCCTTCCTCAAAGCAGCCACCATACCTACCTATTATGGCATTTCCATAGCCATTCCGAGATATATTGCCATGCAACTTTCCACCGTTCCCTTATTATGACACGCTTCATCATTGTCATATTGCTTGCATGATCATGTAGTTGACATCGTATTTGTGGCAAAGCCACCGTTCATAATTCTTCATACATGTCACTCATGCATCATTGCACATCCCGGTACACCGCCGGAGGCATTCACATAGAGTCATATTTTTGTTCTAAGTATCGAGTTGTAATTCTTGAGTTGTAAGTAAATAAAGTATGATGATCGTCATTATTAGAGCATTGTCCCAGTGAGGAGGATGATGTAGACTATGATTCCCCCACAAGTCGGGATGAGACTCCGGATGAAAAAAAGAAAAAAGAGAAAGGCCATAAAAAAAGAAGAAGGCCCAAAAAATGAGAGAAAAAGAGAGAAGGGACAATGCTACTATCCTTTTTCCACACTTGTGCTTCAAAGTAGCACCATGATCTTCATGATAGAGAGTCTCCTATGATATCACTTTCATATACAAGTGGGAATTTTTCATTATAGAACTTGGTTTGTATATTCGAATGATGGGCTTCCTCAAAATGCCCTAGGTCTTCATGAGCAAGCAAGTTGGATGCACACCCACTTAGTTTCTTTTGTTGAGCTTTCATATACTTATAGCTCTAGTGCATCCGTTGCATGGCAATCCCTAGTCACTCACATTGATATCTATTGATGGGCATCTCCATAGCCCGTTGATACGCCTAGTTGATGTGAGACTATCTTCTCCTTTTTGTCTTCTCCACAACCACCATTCTATTCCACGATAGTGCTATATCCATGGCTCACGCTCATATATTGCGTGAAGATTGAAAAAGTTTGAGAACATCAAAAGTATGAAACAATTGCTTGACTTGTCATCAGGGTTGTGCATGATTTAAATATTTTGTGTGGTGAAGATAGAGCATAGCCAGAATATATGATTTTGTAGGGATAACTTTCTTTGGCCATGTTATTTTGAGAAGACATAATTGCTTAGTTAGTATGCTTGAAGTGTTATTATTTTATGTCAATACTAAACTTTTATATTGAATCTTTCGGATCTGAACATTCATGCCACAATAAAGAAAAAATACATTGAGAAATATGTTAGAAAGCATTCCACATCAAAAATTCTTCTTTTATCATTTACCTACTCGAGGACGAGCAGGAATTAAGCTTGGGGATGCTTGATACGTCTCCAACGTATCTATAATTTTTGATTGCTCCATGCTATTATATTATCTATTTTGGATGTCAATGGGCTTTATTTTACGCTTTTTACATCATTTTTGGGACTAACCTACTAACCGGAGGCCCAACCCAAATTACTGTTTTTTGCCTATTTTAAGGTTTCGAAGAAAATGAATATCAAATAGAGTGGAAACGGAATGAAACCTTCGGGAACGTGATTTTCTCAACAAACGTGATCTAGGAGACTTGGAGTGGGCGTCAAGAAACAACGGAGGAAGCCACGAGGCAGGGGGCACGCCTACCCCCTGGATGCGCCCTCCACCATCGTGGGCCCTCCGTTGCTCCATCGACATACTTCTTCCTCCTATATATATCCACGTAGCCCCCAAACATCCAGGAGCACCATGAAAACCTAATTCCACCGCCGCAACCTTCTGTACCCGAGAGATCCCATCTTGGGGCCTTTTCCGAAGCTCCATCGGAGGGGGCATTGATCACGGAGGGCCTCTACATCAACTCCATGGCCTCTCCGGTGATGTGTGAGTAGTTTACTTCAGACCTTCGGGTCCATAGTTATTAGCTAGATGGCTTACTCTCTCTCTTTGGATCTCAATACAAAGTTCTCCTCGATCTTCTTGGAGATCTATTCGATGTAATCTTCTTTTGCGGTGTGTTTGTCGAGATCCGATGAATTGTGGGTTTATGATCAAGTTTATCTATGAACAATATTTGATTCTTCTTTGAATTCTTTTATGTATGATTGATTTATCTTTGCAAGTCTCTTCGAATTATCAGTTTGGTTTGGCCTACTAGATTGATCTTTCTTGCAATGGGAGAAGTGCTCAGCTTTGGGTTCAATCTTGCGGTGCTCGATCCCAGTGATAGAAAGGGAACCGACACGTATTGTATTGTTACCATCAAGGATAAAAAGATGGGGTTTATATCATATTGCATGCATTTATCCCTCTACATCATGTCATCTTACTTAAAGCATTACTCTGTTCGTATGAACTTAATACTCTAGATGCATGCTGGATAGCGGTCGATGTGTGGAGTAATAGTAGTAGATGCAGAATCGTTTTGGTCTACTTGTCACGGACGTGATGCCTATATACATGATCATACCTAGATATTCTCATAACTATGCTCAATTCTATCAATTGCTCGACAATAATTCGTTTACCCACCATAATACTTATGCTCTTGAGAGAAGCCACTAGTGAAACATATGGCCCCCGGGTCTATCTTCCATCATATTAATCTTCCAACACTTAGTTATTTCCTTTGCCGTTTATTTTACTTTGCATATTTATTTCTCTTTATCATAAAAATACCAAAAATATTATCTTATCATATCTATCAGATCTCACTCTCGTAAGTGACCGTGAAGGGATTGACAACCCCTTTATCGCGTTGGTTGCGAGGTTCTTATTTGTTTGTGTAGGTGCGTGGGACTCGAGCGTGATCTCCTACTGGATTGATACCTTGGTTCTCAAAAACTGAGGGAAATACTTATGCTACTTTGCTGCATCACCCTTTCCTCTTCAAGGGAAAACCAACGCAGTGCTCAAGAGGTAGCAGGCAACAAGTCCGAACACTTTTACAGTATAGTTCAGCCCCTCGAATTTAGCATTATATGCATTGGCTCCGAATCATGTCTTTGGTTAATAGTTGGGTTGCACGGTTCTTGCGCTTACTACCTTACGTTCCGCTCTATCATCTAGGGTAGTAAAGGGAGAACTACTACGATTGTGTCCTGGTTTATCCAGATGAGCACCTCAGTAGAGAAAGCCAAAAACTGACTGTCATGATGCAGCGTGAGCCGGTCAGCTGTTCGGAGGTTACGAATCTTTTGCGATTTTTTCGCATTATGCGACGGATCAGCCTTAGTCCGATCATGTGTTTACAACACCCTAGTCCAGATTAAATGCTAACTAGGGGCTGCGCCTACATTTTTATTGTCGAACTCCTATGGCTAAGTGAGGGTGATAAAGCCACATAGTCTGATTGCCTAGTTCGTTGCGCTAAACACCTCCTTCAAGGACCAAACTTTTGGATCAAGAGTGTTTAGATTCCATCCCGAACACCCCGTACTACCTACGTGGGGGCTGAAGCCAACGACTGGCCAACTTTCAGCTTTAATAAAAACGGCCGCACAGGAGGTAAAATTTTAATAATAACAAGCATTATATTACATAATAGCTTTGTTCCACCATACATGACAAGATAACATGAAAGTATTTCATTTAAAAATAATGTCCTTAGAACATTGCTCTGCTACAATGCGGGACCCCTCCAGAACATCTTCAAACTACCACTTGGGCGTACGGTGCTCCTTGCCAACGGGCGGTCCCTCGGTCGCGAGCTTGACAGCATTCATCTTCGCCCACTGCACCTTGACACGGGTGAAGGCCATCCGCGCACCCTCGATGCAGACCGACCACTTGATGGCGTCAAGCCGGGGTAGCCATTGACCACCCGCTTCACGAGCCCAAAGTAGCTGCTGGGTATAGCTTCGGCAGGACACAGCCGGATTGTTACATCCTTCATGGCTAGTTCGGCCACCCTATGCTATTCGACCAGCTATTTTAGCTGGTTGCTAAAGGGCACCGGATGTTTTGGCGCAAGGTATTGCGACCAGAACAACTTCTCCGTTGAGCTCCCCTCTTCGACTCGGAAGAACTTTACAGCGTCGGCTACACTGCGCGGCAAATCCGCAAATGCTCCTGGGGAACTCCAAATCCGGGTTAGTAAGTGATACCTCTTCTTCACATATTTGCTCTGCATAATGAAGGCCTTACCCACCGCGATCTTCTTGGCTTCTTGAATCTCCTGGACAGCGCCCTGGGCTTCAACCTAGGCATCTTGTGCGCTTTGGCAAGCCTTGGCGAGTTTGGCCTTTTGATCCGCAATATTGCGCTCTAGGGACCCGCATTTCTTCACAGCGTCCTAGAGCTCTTGCTATACCTCAGCGACCGCTTTCTCTTGGGCCTCGACCAGCGCCTTCTTGAGGGTTTCCACCTCAGTCGCCGCTCCTACAAATACCATGACATTATAGTCAATATAAATCATTCATCCTTTCCAGATATACACAAAGTCATTACATGCCTTGCTTATCTTCTAGCTGCTTTTTTGCACGGCCGAGCTCTTCCTCGGCCCGCTCCAGACTCCGCTTTAGTCCGAAAACCTCAGCAGCATGAGAGGTTGCAGCCAGCAACGACGCCTGCTTATTCACATAAGACATATTTAGTTAGTCTCCTGTGAAAATTACTTGATCCTCCATCTGGCTTTTCTTTCCGAATGCCGGACAGAGTCTCAGGGGCTACTATCTATACTATGACGTTCTTTTTATTGTGTTGCTTACCTCAAAGCCTGTTAGAAGGCTTGTGCAGGCTTCGGTCAGTTCGCTCTTGGCGGACTGAATCCTCTCAATCACCGTACGCATAAGGGTACGATGTTCCTCCACAATAGAAGCACTTCACAGTGCTTCCATTAGAGCATTCGATGCCTCTGGATGGACAGAGGTCACCGGTGGAATTGGCGCACCTCCTTCCTTTGAAGGAGGCTGCCTGCCAGATTCCGGAGTCGTATAGGTCTCCGAGATCGTATTCGGCTTGGGGCCGAATTGAGGATGGCCCCCATCGCTAGTCTCCATGGGGATCTTCTCCCCCATGTGTCCGGTGGCCGGGATGTTATCCTCTGGCGCCACCGTGATGGCCTCCTGTGCCTCCCCCTGAGCTCGAAGTGTCCTTCGGGACAACACTTCAGCGTCTTCCACCATCTTGGGAGAGGAGGCTGCCGGGAGAGATCCTCTGTCCATCACCTTTGGATCCAGCGAATTTCCTGAAGATGAGGACCGCTCGAGGTCGGAACGGGCAGGACTGCAAATGCATGATTCAACATGTTAGAACTATGAAGTAGAGAAGCCGGATATTTGAGTGCATCTTTGAGTACTTATGATTCGGCCAGGGGCTTATCCCTGGGGCGCCATTCTGAGCTGCTGTCAACGTCCCATGCGGGGTTGTCCGCGGCGGAGGCCTTCCCTTTCTTGGACGCCTCTGCCTCCAGATGCGTGGAGGCCACCGTTTTCTTCCTTCCCCGCTCAGGGAGAGAATCACTTTCCTCCTCTTCCTCATCATCGGTGGCGGGAGGGGAGTGGGTGTCGGCGTCTTCGGACATCAGGTCTGAAGTGCCCTTATGACGGAGACCACCCCTGGTCCCCTTGGCCTTCTTCTTGGCCTTCTTCTCCGGCACTTGATAGGGCGTCTGAACCAGCATCTTCGTCAGAAGCTAGATGGCTGGTTCTTCGGGCAATGGAGCCAGACACTGAACCCGCTCTGCCTTCTTTGTCCAGCAGTGAAAAGACAAATAGGGAAGTTTAGACATCTTCCTTGAGTATGCAAGTAAAGGGTACACCTTGAAATACAGAAAACTTACCGCACTTGGCAGGTCGTGCTCGCGGTCTTTGGCCGTCGCTGGCCACGTCTCGTTAGCCTTGAAAAGCACCTTCCAGATGTCTTCATGCATAGTGCCGAAGAACTGTTGCAAGGTCTGGTGCTTGGCCGGATCAAACTCCCACAAGTGGCAAGTCCGACTTTGGCACGGCAGGATCCGGTGAGCAAGCATTACCTGGATCACATTGACAAGCTTGATGTTCTTGTCCACCATGTGCTTAATGCGCGTCTGGAGTGCTGTCAGCTCGTCCGACGAAGACTAGTCCATGCCTTTCTCTAGCCAGGAGGTGAGCCGCATCGGGGCGCCGGACTGGAATTCGGGAGCCGCGGCCCAAGTGGCGTCGCGAGGCTCTGTGACATAGAACCACTGCTGTTGCCACCCCTTGACGGTCTCCATGAAGGTGCCCTTGGGCCATGTGACGTTGGGCAGCTTGCTCACCATGGCGCCTCCGCACTCTGCATGTTGGCCATCCACCACCTTCGGCTTCACGTTGAAGACCTTCATCCATAGTCCAAAGTGGGGAGGGATACGAAGGAAGGCCTCGCACACGACAATAAATGCTGAGATATTGAGGAAGGAGTTGGGGGCTAGATCGTGGAAGTCCAGCCCGTAGTAAAACATAAGCCCGCGGACGAATGGGTGGAGAGGAAATCCCAACCCGCGGATGAAGTGGGGGATGCACACGACCCTCTCATGAGGCTCTGGGGTGGGAACGATCTGTCCCTTGGCTGGAAGCCAGTGGGCGATCTCCTTGGCTAGGTACCCGGCCTCCCAGAGCCTGGTGATGTCCTTCTCCTTGATGTAGGAGACCATCCACTTGCCCTACGCTCCGGATCCGGACATGGTTGGAGTGCTCTTTTGGGGCAAAAAAGATGAGAACTTGGGTGCTGGAGCTCGAGAGTGGGTAGGCAGAGAGAGAGAGAGAGAGAGAGAGAGAGAGAGAGAGAGAAGGTGTGGGTGAAAGAGGGTGAATCCTTATCCCCTTATAAAGGCGGCGAATATCAAGCGCCCCACTAGCCTTAAAACTCGCCTATTTCCAAAGGGCCGTGCAGATGGAACAGTTGGATTACCCACGCCCGTATTCATGAGAATCCCGCAATAAGGGGACACGATCTCTGCTTTGACAAAAGACATGCCAGTAGAAGCGCATCTCGAAATATGAAGCAGCAGGCCAAAAAATGGTTCAAAATAATGACCGGGTGGTGATGTAGTGTCACGCTACAAAAGTTGTCAGTAGATTGGAATCGTGAAATATTATACTCTCTACGGTTGTGTGTGGTGCTTGTTTTGCAGAGCCGGACTCGTTCTTTGTGTTCGAAGGTTGTTTTGGAGTATTGGGAGGAGGAACCCGCCTTGCAATGCCGAAGACAATCTACGTGCCGGACACCTCGGCATTGAAGCCTGGTTTAGGGGCTACTGAGGGAGTCCTGGACTAAGGGGTCCTCGGGCGTCCGGCCTGTTGGACATGAGCCGGACTGATGGGCTATGAAGATACAAGACCGAAGGCTCTCACCCGTGTCCGGATAGGACTCTCCTTGGCGTGGATGGCAAGCTTGGCATTCGGATATGAAGATTACATTCTCTGTAACCGACTTTGTACAACCCTAGTCCCCTCTGATATCTATATAAATCAGAGGGTTTAGTCCGTAGAGACAATCATAATCATATAGGCTAGACTTCTAGGGTTTTAGCCATTACGATCTCGTGGTAGATCCACTCTTGTAACCCCCATACTCATCAATATTAATCAAGCAGGACGTAGGGTATTACCTCCATCAAGAGGGCCCGAACCTGGGTAAAACTTTGCGTCCCTTGTCTACTATTACCATCAACCTCAGACGCACAATTCGGGACCCCCTACCTGAGATCTGCTGGTTTTGACACCGACAGTAGCCCCCTGGCGCTCGTGAGAATGGTCCCGAGATGCCCAACCCCCAGACCGCGAACGGCCATGTGAGAGGAATGGTCTGGAGGCCCTGAGTGGGCTGGTGGATCTGCTTGGCGTGGAATTGGCACGCTTCACAAGATCTCACCAGCTCGGTGGCATCATTGAGCATTGTGGGCCAATAGTACCCGCCACGGAATGCCTTGCCCACGAGGGTGCGTGATGACGAGTGCCGCTCGCAGTCCCCGCCGTGTATGTCAGCCAATAGCTCATGTCCCTGCTCCCTGGAGATGCATCATAGAGAAACATCATTTGGCCATTTCCTATAGAGCTCACCGTCCTGGATGTAGTAGGCAGTGGCCTATCGAGCCGCACACTCCTCGCCCTCCTCCTTCTCCAGCAGGGTCCCCTGAAGCATATACGCCTTGAACTCTTTGGTCCAGCACCCCTCCTGAGGTTCCAGTGCAAGGAGGAGCGGGCTCCTGAGGTCAGGCCACAAGCCGGGGCGCCCAACGGAGGGGCCTGAGGGAGGTCCTCATGAGGCGGTGCTGGTGCCGCTGCGGGCGGAGCTGCAGATGGCTTGAAGAGCCGCTCCTCGAAGATGCCGGGCTCTTGAGGCAGGCATCGAGACGCTCTCTTGGCGATGTCGTCTGCTTCCTTGTTCATGCCGCGCGACACATGCTGCAGTTCTAGGCCCAAGAATTGTTTTTCAATTTTGCGTACCTCTGCAAGGTATGCCTCCATGTGCTCGTCCTTTGGCTCGTATACTTTGTTGGAGAAGTTGACGAGGAGCTGAGAGTCGCCCTTGATGGTGAGGTGCTTCACTCCCAAGGCTGACGCATCCTTGAGACCGGCGATCAAGCCTTCGTACTCTGCAATGTTGTTGGAGACCTTCTCACCCTGCTAGAAGCAGAGCTGCACGGTGTAGCAGAGCTTGTCCTGGGTGGGTGAGACGAGCTCAGCTCCAGCCCCCGCGCCCTGACGCGCGAAGGGTCATGACCCAGCCATCTAGCGCCTCGCTTCCTAGCGAGAGTAGGCGATCCTCGCCTACTTCGAGGCTGGGAGCGTCGGTCCATTCTTCCACCAAGTCAGCGAGCGCGGCACCCTTGATGACCCTGGTGGTGCTGAACTCTAACTGGAACGCCTGCAACTCGATGTTCCACTCGGCGACTCTCCCCGCAGCATTAGGGCTCTGGAGCACTCTTTCGAGGCGGTAAGCTGAGATGACCTTGATGGGGTGGCCTTGGAAGTAGTGGCGCAGCTTGCGGGAGGCGACGAGGAGCGTGAGCAATAGCTTCTGCGGCATGGGATAGCGCGCCCGCGCCTCATGTAATACTGTGCTGACGTAGTACACCGGGTGCTCGACGAGGGCGGAAGTGTTGGTGGAGTCTTGCACCTCCTGAGGTTGGGGGACCTCAGGAGCTTGGTCGCTTGTTGGGGCAGCCACAGCCTCAAGAGCATCGTCCCGAGGGGCCTGGTCATCTGCTGGTGCCGCCGAGGCCTTAGGCGCACCGTCCTGAAGCTGCGTTGCCTTGCCCTGTCATGGGGTGTTGCCCGACAGACCCTTGGTTTGGTGCTCCTCCAGGACTGCCACCAGCACTGCACTGGTGGAGTGAGGTGTGGCTGCCAGGTATAACACTAGGGGCTCCAGAGGGCACGGTGCTACCATCATCGGCGGGCTGGTGAGGTATCTCTTGAGATCTTGGAACACTGCGTCAGCCTCCGGAGTCCACTCGAATGGGCCCTTCTTTTTCATCAGCTTGAAGAACGGGAGGGCGCGCTCCCCTAGCTTTGAGATAAAATTCCCTAGCGAGGTCACACATCCCGCCAGTTTTTGCATCTCCTTGAGAGTCTATGGTGAGCTCATCTCTTCTATTTCCTTAACCTTCTCTGGATTTGCCTCAATTCCCCTGTGTGATAGCAGGAAACCCATCAACTTGCCGAAGGGAACGCCAAACACACATTTCTCTGGGTTGAGCCTCAAGTCCACCGCCCGCAGACTGGCAAATGTTTCCCCTAGGTCCTTGACAAGGGTCCTTGCCTCCCGAGACTTCACTACTATGTCTTCGACGTACGCCTTAGCCGTTCTCCCGAGCTGTTGGCCCAGGGCGTTGTGCATCAGCCACAGGAAGGTCGCCCCGGCGTTGCACCAGCCAAATGGCATGCAGGTGTAGCAGTACACCCCGCATGGGGTCAGGAAGGTTGTCTTATCAACATCTTGTACCGCCATCTTGATTTGATGATAGCCCGAGAAGGTGTCCAGGAAGCACAACATGTCACACTCGGCGGTGGAGTCGATGACCTGATCGATACGCGGGAGCAGGAAGGGATCCTGAGGGCAAGCCTTATTGAGGTTGGTGAAGTTGATGCACATGCATTCCTTCCTGCCTTTCTTGGGGATGACGACCGGGTTCACTAGCCATTCCGGGTACAGCACCTCCCGAATGACACCAGCTTCTTGTAGCTTGCAGGTTTCCTGGACGATAAAAGACTGTTTCTTCGTGGACTGTCGCCGTGCCTTCTGCTTCACTGGGCGCACATTGGGGCAACCCTCAGGTGGTGCTCGATTATCCCCCACAGGATCCCAACCAGATCCTTGGGCTCCCAGGCGAACACCTCCTTGTTAGCATGCAAGAAGTCGACCAACGCCCTCTCCTGATTTGGAGGAAGGTTGGCACCTATGGTGAAGGTGGCGCTGGACGCCCCACCTTCGTCAACCAGCACTTGCTTCATCTCAGCATGGTCTTGGGAGAACAATGTTGGGGAACATAGTAATAATTCAAAAAAATTCCTACGTGTCACCAAGATCACTCTAGGATATGCTAGCAACGAGAGAGAGGGAGTGCATCTTCATACCCTTGAAGATCGCTAAGCGGAAGTGTTACAAGAACGTGGTTGATGGAGTCGTACTCGCGGCGATTCAAATCGCGAAAGATCCGATCAAGCACCGAACGGATGGCGCCTCCGCTTTCAACACACATACATCTCAGGGACGTCTCCTCCTTCTTGATCCAGCAAGGGGAGAGGAGAAGTTGAGGGAGAGCTCCGGCAGCATGACGACATGGTGGTGGAGGTGTTGGAGAGGGGGAGGGCTGTGCCGGGGAAGGGGGTGCGGCTGCCCTCCCACCCCCCTCTATTTATAGGGTGAAAAGAGAGGGGGCCACCCCCTAGATGCATCTAGAAGGGGGGCGGCGACCAAGGGTGGGAACTTGCCCCCCCCCAAGTTTGGTGGGAGGCACCCCCACCCCCTAGGGTTTTCAACCCTAGGCGCCTTGGCCAAATGGGGGGGGGTGCACCAGCCCACCAGGGGCTGGTTCCCACCCTTATTCAGCCCAGTTGGCCCACCGGGGCAGGTGGGCCCACCCGGTGGACCCTCGAATACCTTTCGGTGGTCCCGGTACAATACCGATAACCCCTGAAACCATTCCGGTGACTGAAACTGGATTTCCCATATATAAATCTTCACCTCTGGACCATTCCAGAACTCCTCATGATGTCCGGGATTCCGAACAACCTTCGGTAACCACATACTATTTCCCATAACAACTCTATCGTCACCGAACCTTAAGTGTGTAGACCCTACGAGTTTGGGAACCATGCAGACATGATCGAGGCATCTCTCCGGCCAATATCCAACAAAGGGATCTGGATACCCATGTTGGCTCCCACATGTCCCACGATGATCTCATCGGATGAACCACGATGTCGGGGATTCAATCAATCCCGTATACAATTCCCTTTGTCCATCGGTATGTTACTTGCCCGAGATTCGATCATCGGTATCTCTATACCTCATTCAATCTCATTACCGGCAAGTCTCTTTACTCATTCCGTAACGCATGATCCCATGGCTAACTCCTTAGTCACATTGAGCTCGTTATGATGATGCATTAACGAGTGGGCCCAGAGATACCTCTCCGTCATACGAAGTGACAAATCCCAGTCTCGATTTGTGCCAACCCAACAGACACTTTCGGAGATACCTGTAGTGCACCTTTATAGTCACCCAGTTATGTCATGACGTTTGATGCACCTAAAGCACTCCTACGGTATCCGAGAGTTGCACAATCTCATGGTCTAAGGAAATGATACTTGACATTTGAAAAGCTTTTAGCAAACGAACTACACGATCTTGTGCTACTCTTAGGATTGGGTCTTGTCCATCACATCATTCTCCTAATGATGTGATCCCATTATCAACGACATCCAATGTCCATGGCCAGGAAACCATGACCATCCATTGATCAACGAGCTAGTTAACTAGAGGCTTACTAGGGACATATTATGATCTATGTATTCACACATGTATTACAGTTTCCGGTTAATACAACTATAGCATGAACAATAGACAATTATCATGAACAAGGAAATATAATAATAACCACTTTATTATTGCCTCTAGGGCATATTTCCAATAGTCTCCCACTTGCACTAGAGTCAATAACCTAGTTACATTGTGATGAATCGAACAACCATAGAGTTCTGGTGTTGATCATGTTTTGCTCGTGGAAGAGGTTTAATCAATGGATCCGCGACATTCAGATCCGTATGCACTTGACAAATATGTATGTCTCCATCTTGAATATATTCATGAATGGAGTTGAAGCGACGCTTGATATGCCTGGTCTTCTTGTGAAACCTAGGCTCCTTGGCAAGGGCAATAGCTCCAGTGTTGTTACAGAAGAGAGTCATCGGGCCCGATGCATTGGGAATGACTCCTAGGTCGGTGATAAACTCCTTCATCTAGACTGCTTCCTGTGCTACCTTCGAGGTAGCTATGTTCTCTGTTTCACATGTAGATCCCGCCACGATGCTTTGCTTGCAACTGCACCAGCTGACTACCCCACCATTTAAAATATACACGTATCCGGTTTGTGACTTGGAGTCATCCAGATCTGTCTCGAAGCTAGCATCGATGTAACCCTTTACGATGAGCTCTTCATCACCTCCATAAACGAGAAACATATCCTTAATACTTTTCAGGTACTTCAAGATATTCTTGACCGCTGTCCAGTGTTCCATACCAGGATCACTTTGGTACCTCCCTACCAAACTTACAACAAGGTTCACATCAGGTCTGGTACACAACATGGCATACATAATAGACCCTATGGCTGAGGCATAGGGGATGAACCTCATCTTTCCTCTATCTTCTGTCGAGGTCAGGCATTGAGCTGTGCTCAATCTCACACCTTGCAATACAGGCAAGAACCCCTTCTTGGACTGATCCATATTGAACTTCTTCAATATCTTGTCAAGGTATGTGCTTTGTGAAAGACCAATGAGGCGTCTCAATCTATCTCTATAGATCTTGATGCCTAATATGTAAGCAGCTTTTCCAAGGTCCTTCATTGAAAAACACTTATTCAAGTAGGCCTTTATGCTTTCCAAAAGTTCTATATCATTTCCCATCAATAGTATGTCATCCACACATAATATGAGAAATGCTACAGAGCTCACACTCACTTTCTTGTCTGCATAAACCCAAACGCTTTGATCATTTCATCAAGGCGAATGTTCCAACTCCAAGATGCTTGCACCAGCCCATAAATGGAGCGCTGGAGCTTGCATACCTTGTCAGCATTCTTAGGATCGTCAAAACCTTCCGGCTGCATCATATACAATTCTTCCTTAAGGAAACCATTAAGGAATGCCGTTTTGATGTCCATTTGCCATATCTCATAATCATAGAATGCGGCAATTGCTAACATGATTCGGACGGACTTCAGCTTCGCTACGGGTGAGAAGGTCTCATCGTAGTCAACCCCTTGAACTTGTCGATAACCCTTAGCGACAAGTCGAGCCTTATAGATGGTCACATTACCATCCGTGTCAGTCTTCTTCTTAAAGATCCGTTTATCCTCTATGCCTTGCCGATCATCGGGCAAGTCTGCCAAAGTCCATACTTCGTTTTCATACATGGATCCTATCTCAGATATCATGGCTTCAAGCCATTTGTTGGAATCCGGGCCCGCCATCGCTTCTTCATAGTTCGAAGGTTCACCGTTGTCTAGCAACATGATTTCCAGGACAGGGTTGCCGTACCACTCTAGTGAGGAACGTGTCCTTGTGGACCTACAAAGTTCAGTAGCAACTTGATTTGAAGTTTCATGATCATCATCATTAAATTCTTCTCTAGTCGGTGCAGGCACCACAGAAACATCTTCCTGAGCTGCGCTACTCTCCGGTTCAAGAGGCAGTACCTCATCAAGTTCTACTTTCCTCCCACTTACTTCTTTCGAGAGAAACTCTTTCTCTAGAAAGGATCCATTCTTGGCAACAAAGATCTTGCCTTCGAATCTGAGGTAGAAGGTATACCTAATAGTTTCCTTAGGGTATCCTATGAAGACACATTTTTCCGACTTGGGTTCGAGCTTTTCAGGTTGAAGTTTCTTGACATAAGCATCACATCCCCAAACTTTCAGAAACAACAGCTTAGGTTTCTTTCCAAACCATAATTCATACGGTGTCGTCTCAACGGATTTAGATGGAGCCCTATTTAAAGTGAATGCGACAGTCTCTAAAGAATAACCCCAAAATGATAGCGGTAGATCGGTAAGAGACATCATAGATCGCACCATATCCAATAGAGTGCAATTACAACGTTCAGACACACCATTATGCTGAGGTGTTCCAGGCGGCGTGAGCTGTGAAACAATTCCACATTTCCTTAAGTGTGTGCCAAACTCATGACTCAAATATTCCCCTCCATGATCTGATCATAAGAACTTTATTTTCCTATCATGTTGATTCTCTACCTCACTCTGAAATTCCTTGAACTTTTCAAAGGTCTCAGACTTGTGTTTCATTAAGTAGACATACCCGTATCTACTTAAGTCATTAGTGAGGGTGAGAACATAACGATAGCCACCGCGAGCCTCAACGCTCATTTCACCGCACACATTAGTATGTATGATTTCCAATAAGTTGGTTGCTCGCTCCATTGTTCCGGAGAACGAAGTATTGGTCATTTTGCCCATGAGGCATGATTCACATGTGTCAAATGATTCATAATCAAGAGACTCCAAAAGTCCATCTGCATGGAGTTTCTTCGTGCGTTGGACACCAATGTGACCAAGGCGGCAGTGCCACAAGTACGTGGGACTATCATTATCAACCTTACATCTTTTGGCATTCACACTATGAATATGTGTAACATCACGTTCGAGATTAAATAAAAATAAACCATTGACCAGCGAGGCATGACCATAAAACATATCTCTCATATAAATGGGACAACCATTATTCTCGGATTTAAATGAGTAGCCATCTCATATTAAACGAGATCCAGATACAATATTCATGCTCAAAGCTGGCACTAAATAACAATTATTAAGGTTTAAAACTAATCCTGTAGGTAGATGTAGAGGTAGCGTGCCGACGACAATCACATCGACCTTGGAACCATTCCTGACGCGCATCGTCACCTCGTCCTTCGCCAGTCTCCACTTATTCCACAACTCCTGTTTTGAGTTACAAATATGAGCAACCGCACCGGTATCAAATACCCAGGAGCTACTATGAGCGCTGGTAAGGTACACATCAATAACATGTATATCACATATACCTTTGGCGTTGCCGGCCTTCTTATCCGCTAAGTACTTGGGGCAGTTCCGCTTCCAGTGACCATTTCCCTTGCAATAAAAGCGCTGAGTCTCGGGCTTGGGTCCATTCTTTGGATTCTTCCCGGCAAATGATTTACTGAGCACGGCAACTCCCTTGCCACCCTTCTTGAAGTTCTTCTTACCCTTGCCTTTCTTGAAACTAGTGGTTTTATTCACCATCAACATTTGATGTTCCTTTTTGATTTCCATGTCCGCTAATTTCAGCATTGAATATAACTCGGGAATGGACTTCTCCATCCCTTGCATATTGTAGTTCATCACAAAGCTCTTGTAGCTAGGTGGAAGCGACTGGAGGGTCCTGTCAATGACCAAGTCATTTGGAAGATTAACTGCCAGCTGAGATAAGTGGTTGTGCAACTCAGACATTTTGAGTATGTGCTCGCTGACATAACTGTTTTCCTCCATCCTACAACTGTAGAACTTGTCGGAGACTTCATATGTCTCGACCCGGGCATGAGCTTGGAAAACCATTTCAGCTCTTGAAACATCTCATATGCTCCGTGCTGCTCAAAACACTTTTGGAGCCCCGGTTCTAAGCTGTAAAGCATGCCGCACTGAACCAGGGAGTAATCATCACTACATGACTGCCAGGCATTCATAACGTCTTCAGTTGCTGGGAAAATGGGTGTGTCACCTAGCGGTGCTTCAAGGACATATGCTTTGTTGGCGGCTATGAGGATGATCCTCAAGTTACAGACCCAATCAATATAGTTGCTACCATAGTCTTTCAGCTTGGTTTTCTCTAGGAACGCATTGAAGTTGAGGGCAACATTAGCATGGGCCATCTGATCTACAAGACAAATTGTAAAGATATTTTAGACTAAGTTCATGATAATTAAGTTCATCTAATCAAATTATTTATAAACTCCCGCTCAGATAGGCATCCCTCTAGTCATCTAAGTGATACATGATCCGAATCGACTAGGCCATGTCCGATCATCACATGAGACAGGCTAGTCATCAACGGTGAACATCTCCATGTTGATCGCATCTACTATACGACTCATGTTCGACCTTTCGGTCTCTCGTGTTCCAAGGCCATGTCTGTACATGCTAGGCTCGTCAAGTCAACCTAAGTGTTTTGCATGTGTAAATCTGGCTTACACCCATTGTATGCGAATATTAGAATCTATCACACCCGATCATCACGTGGTGCTTCAAAACAATGATCCTTCACAACGGTGCATAGTTAGGGGGAACACTTTTCTTGAAATTTTAGTGAGGGTTCATCTTATATATGCTATCGTCGTTCTAAGAAAATAAGATGTAAACATGACAAACATCACATGCAAATCATAAAGTGACATGATATGGCCAATATCATCTTGTGCCTTTGATCTCCATCTTCGAGGCACGACATGATCACCATCGTCACCTGCATGACACCATGATCTCCATCATCATGATCTCCATCATTGTGTCTGCATGAAGTTGTCTCGACAACTATTACTTCTACTATTATGGCTAACAGTTAGCAATAAAGTAAAGTAATTACATGGCGTTTTCATTGACACGCAAGTCATACAATAAATTAAGACAACTCCTATGGCTCCTGCCGGTTGTCATACTCATCGACATGCAAGTCGTGATTCCTATTACAAGAACATGATCAATCTCATACATCACATATATCATTCATCACATCCTTTTGGCCATATCACATCACATACCATACCCTGCAAAAACAAGTTAGACGTCCTCTAATTGTTGTTGCATGTTTTACGTGGCTGCTATGGGTTTCTAGCAGGAACATTTCTTACCTACGCAAAAGTGTGATAGCCTGGCTTATTAGGGATGATAGACTACTCATATCAATGAGGAATTCCTTCTTTTCCGGGAGCCCATTCAGACAGAACTCCAAAGTTAAGCGTGCTCAGCTTGGAGTAGTTTCAGGATGGGTGACCGACCGAGAAGTTGCTCCCGGTGCGCACGAGTGAGGACAAAGTGCGCAGAAAAGACTAGTATTGATCTGTGGATCCAGTCTAGATCCCGCCAGGAGTAACGACCACCGGCGGGTGTGTCCGGGGCGTTACAAGTTGGTATCAGAGCCGACCCTCGCGATTACATGGATGTTTGTTGACAGGTGCGCGGTCATGTTGTTCATGCGTTTGTGACCCATCGTGGCACACGACATGGGACATGTACCGGACTGGATGCACAGACGTATGTGCCAAGAGGGAAGGACAGAGTGCACAGAAAAGACTAGTATTGATCTATGGGGCCAGTCTAGATCCCGCCAGGAGTAACGACCATCGGCGGGTGTGTCCGGGGCGTTACAAAAAGCCACAACGGTGATATGCCAATTGCTATTTACCCTTCATAAGGACCCCTTTCATCGAATCCGATCCGACTAAAGTGGGAGAGACAGACACCCGCTAGCCACCTTATGCATCAAGTGCATGTCAGTCGGTGGAACCAGTCTCACATAAGCGTAAGTGTAAGGTCAGTCCGGGCCGCTTCATCCCACAATGCTGCCGAATCAAGATAAGACTAGTAACGGTAAGCAAATTGAACAAATCATCGCCCACAACTACTTTGTGTTCTACTCATGCATAGAATCTACACATAGACCTAGCTCATGATGCCACTGTTGGGGAACGTAGTAATAATTCAAAAAAATTCATACGTGTCGCCAAGATCAATCTAGGAGATGCTAGCAACGAGAGAGAGGGAGTGCATCTTCATAACCTTGAAGATTGCTAAGCGAAAGCATTACAAGAACGCAGTTGATGGAGTCGTACTCGCGTTGATTCAAATCATGGAAGATCCGATCAAGCGCCAAACGGACGGCACCTCCGCGTTCAACACACCTACAGCCTAGGGATGTCTCCTCCTTCTTGATCTAGTAAGGGGAGAGGAGAAGTTGATGGAGAGCTCCGGCAGCACGATGGCGTGGTGGTGGCGCTTGCAGTTCTCTGGCAGGGCTTCGCCAAACACTATAGAGGAGGAGGTGTTGGAGAGGGGGAGGGCTGCACTGGGGAAGGGGGTGCGGCTTCCCTCCCACCCCCCTCTATTTTTAGGGTGAAGGGAGAGGGGGCCGGCCCCCTAGGTGCATCTAGAAGGGGGGGCGGCCAAGGGTGGGAACTTACCCCCCAAGTTTGGTGGGAGGCGCCCCACCCCTAGGGTTTTCAACCCTAGGCGCCTTGGGCCCTTGGGGGGGGGGCACCAGCCCACTAGGGGCTGGTTCCCATCCTTGTTCAGCCCACTTGGCTCACCGGGGCAGGTGGCCCCACCCGGTGGTCCCGGTACAATACCGATAACCCCCGAAACCATTCCGGCGACTGAAACTGGACTTCCCATATATAAATCTTCACCTCCGGACCATTTCGAAACTCCTCATGACGTCCAGGATCTCATCCGGGACTCCGAAAAACCTTCAGTAACCACATACTATTTCCCGTAACAACTCTAGCATCACCGAACCTTAAGTGTGTAGACCCTATGGGTTCGGGAACCATGCAGACATGACTGAGACATCTCTCCGGCCAATAACCAACAGCGGGATCTGGATACCCATGTTGGCTCCCACATGTTCCACGATGATCTCATCGGATGAACCACGATGTCAGGGATTCAATCAATCCCGTATACAATTCCCTTTGTCCATCGGTATGTTACTTGCCCGAGATTCAATCGTCGATATCTCTATACCTCGTTCAATCTTGTTACCACAAGTATCTTTACTCATTCTGTAATGCATGATCCCATGGCTAACTCCTTAGTCACATTGATGCTAACTGTCGTGGTTTTGTCACGGCAGATGTCCTAGAGAAAGGACTTAGTCGTGGAGCCATCGCAATGGGTTAGCTTGAAGGGGTTAAAGCGGACACAGGGACGCAAGAGAGTTTATACTAGTTTGGCCCCTTCGATGAAGGTAAAAGCCTACGTCTAGTTGTGATGGAATTGATGGGGTTTCGATGACTAGGGAGCAAACAAGCTTCGCCTAAGTCTCGAGCTGTTGTCTGTCCTTGAACCGCCGTCGGGTCGTCCCCTTATATACACGGGTGACGCCCGTCGGTTTACAGAGTCCCAACACCGGCTCATATACGTGTTTGGTTTGGTCTCTACTTATTCCTAACTTACAATACAAGCTTACATACCGATGCCGGTTTATGGCCACGGGCTTTAAACCGGTCATGGGCTTTAACATACTTAACTACTGATGAAGTTAACCCAGCCCAAGTAGGCCGGTTTATGCCCAGTAGTAATATCCCCAACATTAGGCCCCAGATTGATTTGAATAGGTTCATGTCAATCCTTTAGCAAAAAACTTCATCTTCAACATCTTCTTGTAGTTTGGTGAAACGTCGTGATGTCATCTTCTCTGATTGCTGTAAACCGGAGTGACGTCATCTGTCATAAAGAAACTATCCATGATACCTTCTTGTTTAATAGATCTGCGACAATTAAGGAGACAGCTCCGTTTCCAAATTCGTGGCCCCTTGATTCTCACGCCTGACACATGTCCCTTTCTTTATAAATAGGACCGAGGGGTCATTTCTTTTTCCCCTTCGTGCCCTTCTGCTTCGTCTTCCTCGCGTCGTCCAGCTTCAGAGCTCCACCGTCGTCGACGACCTCTGCTCCAACCTTGGCCGCTGCATCACCCTGATTGTTCCAGAGCATCGCGGCAACCTTCTATTTCTTCCTCGGCTCCAGTGAGTTCTTCACCTTTTCCTCCGTAGATCCGTTCTAGGGTTTCCAAGTTCTGTCGTGTTCATTGTCTGCTTCGTACTCATATGATAGATCTTAGATAAACCTGTGAACCTTTGCTCTGTGTAGCGGTAGTTTTTAGCATCCGCCTTCACTTACATGCCTCAAGACCATAGATCTACCTGTATCTTTGCCTATTGATTCGGTACTGTTCTTTTTTGAATCTTGAATATTTTCCATCTTTTCTGAACTTGCTTCAGATCCGTCAGTGTAAAGAAATCTTGTGAAATTTATTTCTGTACACTTACCCATCCGCAATCTCAACTGTTTCAATGCTTAGATCCGGCAGTTTAATTTTGTAGGAAAAAATTGCCAAACCGGTATATCCATTAGTCCCCTTGTTGAACCGCCAGATGTTGGTGCTTCAAAAAACTCCGGTTTAGATAGAGCTGTGTCTGGTTTAACATTGTACATGCCAGTGTACTTTTATCAATGCATTCTTGAACCGGAATCACCTATCTTGTAGATTTCATCATGGCCAAGCAAGTATATGAGTGCAACTGGGTTCCTTCTCGTGTCACAGAGACTCAACTAAACAATTCAGTCTTGATCGACGCTTTAGGCAGCAAAAACACCATCCATTGGAGGGTCCCTGGCAAAGAATGCCCTCCCACACCTCAAGAAGGAGAGGTCATCGTCTTCTTAGATCACTTAGCCCGGGGTTTTAAGCCGCCCGGTTCTAAATTTTACCGGGATGTTTTAGCCGATTTTCAACTCCATCCACAAGATACTGGCCCCAACTCTGTTACAAACACGTGTCACTTCCAAGTGCTCTGTGAGGTGTTCTTTCAAGAGGAACCCACAGTGGAGTTGTTCAGAGACTGTTTCCATCTAAACCGCCATACTGAGTTTTCTGACGGTTCCAATACGGAATTGGGAGGTGTGGCGATTCAGAAAAGGAAAGAAGTCACATACCCTCACGCCAAGCTGCACAGCCACCCCAAAGAGTGGAATCAAACATGGTTCTACTGCAAAGACACCTCCCCTGCTGGTGAAAATCCTTTGCCTGGCTTTCGTCCGGAGCTGCTTAGCAATACACACCCCTTTCCGCAAAGGTTGACTACCAAGGAGAGAAGCAAATACGCTCCGCAACTGTCCAAGATCAGAGCCTTCATGGCCAATGGTTTAACAGGAGTTGATCTCGCTCGCTGTTGGATATCGTGGAGCATACTGCCCCTGAGTCAGCGCTCCGGTTTGATGTGCGAGTATACTGGCAGTGTTGATGACCCACTACGACATGCTAACATCCAGCTTACCGACGAAGAAATCACAGAGGCTGTGAATAAAATGGTGAATGAACCGGAACACGTCTGTGCTCGAACCGGCCTGCTTCCCTTCTGTGCCACCAACAAACCGCCAGCTGTAAGAGTTCGATTGTTCTTTTTTCTGAACCTGTTATTGATATATCTGGTCATTGTTTAATATCAATGCCTGTTTAAACAGGGCAATGATCCATTTTGGAGCAAGAAACTGCCGCAGGAGAAACCAGAAAAACCAGACAAACCGGAAAGATCAATCCGGCAAAAGACTAAAGCTGTGAAGAAGACTACCCACGGGAAAAGAACCACTGCATCCTCTGATCCGGCCGCTGATGACGATGTGGGTAACCCGGACCTTGAGGTAGAACTTGATTCACTTGGCTTATTTTTCACGTGCCTTATTGATGATGATATTTGTCAGGATGATGCCGAAGCCAGTCATGCTGATGTTGTAGAGGTAATTATTCTTTCCTCCGATTCAGATCCTTTGCCTTCACTAAAAATCCGTCAGGCAAACCGGAAGGTTAAATTTTCTCATCGTCTTGCTTACTTGGATCCCAAATTTCTTATGAAGACTCAATAGCATGAAGCTCGCCGCACGACCCGGCATAGTGGCCAGGTAGTTACCTCCGCCGGTTTACCGAATAGTCCAGTTCGGAAACGCCATTCAGAGGTCTCTAATTTGCCTGTCAGTGCTTGTCCTAAAATGGGCTTTTTTCGTCAACCTCTTAATCTGTCTGACTCCGATTATCAGGTCACTTCCCATTCATCATCTGGCAAGTCATCAGCTACCCAGCCGCCGCCGCTCAAAACGGTGCTTGGGTAAGCCATGCTTATCATAATGCTTCTGGTATATTACTTTGTAGCATATACTGTACTGACCTTTGTTACTTCTTTCAGGGCCAAGCCTAAGCCAAGCAAGAAGGCTTGCCTAGATAAAGCGGCTGAAGAAGATGCTGTTCCTGAACCGGACAGAGTACTCAGACCTGAAGCGGCCATCCGTGAGGATGTGCCAAACGACCCACCACCACAAGATGATGATTTTATTACTGAAGAGAGACATGTTGATACCTCCGGTCCTGTTGACCAGCCCAGAAGCCCCATCCGGATTGAGAAATCCACCAGTCCATCCAAGTCTACTGATAAACTGACGGCCCCAATGCAAACCGGCGATGCCAAGGATGATGAAGTTGTTATTACTGGCATTGGCCATACAGAGCCAAGCAATCCTGTCGCTTTGTCTAAACATACTGCCAAGGAAGAATTTGCTACCTTTGGCAAGGGTAAGTGGAATGTTGATCTGGCGACTTACGCTGCTCTGAACGCCCAAGACATCCATTCCGGCTATCTGAACCGGCTGTTTACCAGTCGTGACTATGAAGCCGGTCTGGTTAACATGATGAAAGATAAATATGAGGTAACCTCCATATGCTCTTTCCTGCATGTATGCTTCAATTGTTGCTGACTCGCCTAGCCCCCAAGGACCGGTTTGTAATCTTCTGTCAAACTGGGACTTACTAACATAAATCTTAATGCCTCTAAATTCACTGATGTAGCCCCCAAGGGCCGGTTCAACTTAGTGTAGTTAAACCGGGACTTAAGTAATTAATATCGCCGCATCAGAACTTATTTGAACAAATAGCCATTAGCCCCCAAGTGCCAAGTTGAATACTTGTATTGAGCTTGGGACTTTATAATCAAGTGAAATATGAAGATCAAATAGGCATTAGCCCCCAAGCGCCAAGTGCATAACTTGTTATGTGGTTGGTGCTTCAATTCTTGCACTGCTTGCTGAATCTTATAACTGTCTGTATGCAGGCTGAGCTGAAGACAAAAGAGACCCAAATCACTGATCTCCAAGAAAATCTGAAGTCCCAACAGACTGAAACCTCAAAAGCAAAAGAGGAATTGACCAGCGCCTTAAGCGTCATGGAACAGCTTAAGAAGTATTTCAAGAAGGAGCGGGCGGATTGGGCTACTGAAAAATCCGCTTTAACCAAACGAGTAGAAGACGCCGAGGCTGCACTAAAACCGGTGGTGGATGAATTGACCAGCATAAAGCGGCACGTGCATGCCATGACCTCTGCTATCTTTGGTAAGCCGGTTTGATTTCTGAATTGATTCTGCCGTCTGACAGAGCTGCCGGTTTGTTAACCCTTTGTGATATTTCAGGGACACGCATTGGTCATTTGGGGTCAGATGTGCGGAAGAAATTGAAAGCCGCCTATACGTTGATCGAACAACTGTACACTGGTGCACAGCGGATCATGTGTAGTACATTCCACAACAAGCCGGCTCCCACTTTGATTCAGGACACTCTGTAGAAACTGTCGGTGCTTCCTACCCGGGTTGAAGAGCTGAAGAAATCTTCTGCTCGAACCGGTGCGATCAATGCCTTAATCAGGGCAAAAGCTTGGGTGCCGGATTTTGATCCTATTGAAGCGGCTCAGGGCTATCCCAGCTTGAAGGAAGACGGGTCAGAGTTTAGTGAAGCGGATCTGCGAGCAATAAAATGGGAGGTGCGTCTGCTAGCTTGTCAATTGGCTGAAGAAGCAGACTTGTCTCATTATCAAGCCCAATATGACAATCAAAACAAGCGAGTAGCTGCACCAATTCATGAAGTGGAGAATCTTATCCCTCCAATCCGTAAGCATACTTACGCTCCCGATATTGAACCGTCGTTGCTGATCCATGATGAAGCTGTCTTTCAAGCATTAATGGGAATCGACTGGACAACTGTTGATTTCCAGCTACTGGGTAGAGAAACTGAAGTTGAAGCGGCGCGGGATGACCCACAACCATCAGGCCAGGCTGGTGACCAAGCTTGAACCGGAAGCCGGTTTAAACTGCTTCTCCTTTGAAAAAACAATGATCTTGTTTTGGGCGCCGTGTTGCCTTGTAATAGGCTAGCCGATACTCTTGATTTTGATATGCCTTCGTGCATAATTACTGCAACTTGTTCTTCCTTTGGGTGATGAACTCTCCAAAGTATTTCCTGCAATATAAAAATCTGCCATTGTTGGGCATGAAGTTGCTTAGCCAATCTTAAAGCGGAGGTTTATAAACCCACACTGTTGGAGGAGATAGCAGCTCCTGTATATATATAATGCCGGTTTACCATGTAAACCATGCCGGGTTATAAGAAAACACCGTGTTACTCCGTAATAGGATGTTAATAAAAAATCAAACCGGGCAAATAGTCTCCAGATCAAAAATGGACCTTATTCCGTCAATTGATAGTTTGAACCGGTTTAAAACTTTGTCGGTTTGAAAAACGTAACAAAAAGAAAGAAATATCTATCAAAGAAGGTTGTGAAGCAAAGGCAATGATAAAAAACGTTTGCAAAAAAGAGGCTTATTTGAGCCGATCAGATGGCGTTACCATGGTCGGACACGACCAAGCTCCCGATAGGTGTAGCTATGGTTCAAGTCAGCCAGGTCCCCAAATGAAACTGTGGCATTTATGCCGATCAAGAGGCGTGGCAATGGTTCGGGTTCGACCAAGCCCCCAAGTGATTCTGTGGCCTTAGGCTGATCAAGAGGCGTGACTGGTTCAGACGTGACCAAGTCACCAAGTGATCTGGTGGCTTTCGCCTATCAAGAGGTGTTGCATTGGTTTGGACACGACCAAGCCCCCAAGTGATACAACATGATGCTTTGAAAAGCTAACTCAAGGGGTAAACCGGAGGCCACTTTAGAACAACTCCGTGTAACCACACATGATGTAAAAGAACAGATACCCCGCTTTAGCTGAGGTTCCGGTTTATTATATTTAATTATATATATACATCGTCATAATATATACATAAGTAGAGCCATTGTCTTAGGTATAGTAAGACCGAAGATGAGCTATGTTCCACGACCTGTTGGTCTCCTCCTCTGACGTACGTGAGTCTTTATGCTCTCGAATATTGATCAGATAGTATGACCCGTTGTGCAGATTCTTGCTGACCATGAAAGGTCCCTCCCAAGGTGGGGATAGATTATGCATATTAGTCTGATCTTGGATGAGCCGAAGCACCAAATCTCCTTCCTGAAAGGTTCTGGTTCTGACTCGGCGACTGTGATATCGACGAAGATCCTGCTGGTAAATCGCCGAACGGGCAGCTGCTATGTCACGTTCTTCATCCAACAGGTCCAAAGCGTCTTGCCGTGCTGTCTCGTTATCCGCTTCAACATAAGCCGCCACACGAGGTGAGTCATGACGGATATCACTAGGGAGAACCGCCTCCGCTCCGTAGACCATTAAGGACGGTGTGTATCCTGTTGATCTGTTGGGTGTAGTATTGATGCTCCATAACACAGATGGTAACTCTTCTACCCAACAACCCGGTGTTCTCTGCAAAGGAACCATAAGCCGGGGCTTGATGCCTCTCAAGATCTCTTGATTAGCCCTTTCTGCTTGACCATTGGACTGGGGTGTGCCACTGATGAAACGTCGAGCCGGATGTGCTCCCGTTCGCAGAACTCCTTCATGGCACCTTTGGACAAATTGGTACCATTATCTGTGATGATACTGTGTGGAAAGCCAAACCGGAAAATCACTTTTTTGATGAACTGAACCGCCGTGGCCGCATCACACTTGCTAACAGGTTCTGCCTCCACCCACTTTGTAAACTTGTCAACCGCCACGAGGAGGTGGGTCTTCTTATCTTTGGACCTTTTGAAAGGCCCAACCATATCCAGCCCCCAAGTCGCAAACGGCCAAGTAATTGGAATCATTCTTAATTCTTGAGCCGGCACATGAGCACGTCTTGAAAACTTTTGGCAACCATCACATCGTCTGACCAGATCCTCCGCATCAGCATGAGCAGTTAACCAATAGAAGCCATGGCGAAACGCTTTAGCCACCAAAGATTTTGAACTGGCGTGGTGACCACAATCTCCTTCGTGGATCTCACGCAAAATTTCACAGCCTTCTTCAGAAGACACACAGCGTTGAAATGCCCCTGACACACTGCAATGATGCAACTCGCCGTTGATAATAGTCATGGACTTGGATCACCGGATTATCTGTCGGGCCAGAGTCTCATCCTCTGGTAACTCGCCCCGGTTCTTGTACGCCAGGTAAGGAAACGTCCAATCCAGAATAACATGAAGAGCCGCCACCAATTGAGCCTCCAGATCAGGAATAGCCAAATCCGCTTCACCAGGGAGCTTGACCGATGGGTTGTGCAGCACATCCAGAAAAACATTGGGCGGGACCGGTTTGCGCTGAGAGCCCAGCCGGCTTAAAGCGTCCGCCGCTTCATTCTTCCGTCGGTCCACATGGTCCACCTGATAGCCTTTAAAGTGACCTGCAACAATATCCACCTCACGACGATATGCTGCCATGAGTGGGTCCTTGGAGTCCCAAGTGCCAGATACTTGTTGAGCCACGAGGTCCGAGTCACCGAAGCACTTAACTTCGACTTAGGTTCATCTCCTTAGCCATCCGGAGACCATGGAGCAAGGCTTCATACTCAGCTGCATTGTTAGTACAAGGAACATTAAGCGGAGAACGTAACAAAACTTATCACCTCGTGGGGAAGTTAATACGACTCCAGCCTCCGAGCCTTCCAATTGCCCGGATCCGTCAAAATGGATGGTCCAATATGTGTGATCCGGCTTTTCTTCAGGTGCTTGCATTTCCGTCCAACCATTGATGAAATCAACAAGTGCTTGAGACTTAACCGCCGTCCGAGGCACATACTTCAATCCGTGCGGCCCAAGCTCTATAGCCCACTTGGCAATCCGGCCAGTCGCTTCCCGGTTCTGGATGATATCCCCTAAAGGAGCAGAACTGACCACCGTAATTGGGTGCCCTTGGAAATATTGCTTAAGCTTCCGGCTTGCCATAAAAACTCCGTACACCAGCTTCTGCCAATGCGGATACCTTTGCTTGGACTCAATGAGTACCTCGCTGATATAATAGACCGGACGTTGAACCGGATGCTCCTTCCCTGCCTCCTTTCGCTCCACCACAATAGCCACGCTAACCACATGAGCATTAGCAGCAACATATAGCAGTAACGGCTCCTTGTCAAGGGAGCGGCGAGCACAGGCGGATTGTCCAATTACCGCTTTAAGTCCTCAAATGCTTCATCAACAGTGGAACTCCAGACGAACTGATCCGTCTTCTTCAACATCTGATACAAAGGGATTGCCTTCTCACCAAGGCGGCTGATAAACCGGTTTAACACGGCAATCCGGCCTGCCAGGCGTTGAACATCATTGATACACTTCGGTTTAGCCAGGGAGGTGATGGCTGTGATCTTCTCCGGATTAGCCTCAATTCCCCTGTTGGACACCAAAAAACCCAATAACTTGCCTGCCGGTACACCAAAGACACACTTCGCCGGATTAAGCATCATCTTGTACGTCCTCAGGTTATCAAAGGTTTCCTTCAAATCATCAACCAGAGTCTCCTTCTCCCTGGATTTAACCACGATATCATCCACGTAAGCATGTACATTACGGCCAATCTGCTTGTGAAGACAATTTTGTACACACCGTTGATAAGTTGCCTGGGCACTCTTGAGCCCAAAGGGCATAGACACATAGCAGAAGGCTCCAAAGGGAGTTATGAATGCCGTCTTCTCCTGGTCCTTAACTGCCATTTTGATCTGATGATAGCCAGAATATGCATCCAAAAAACTTAAACGCTCACAACCCGCCGTAGCATCAATAATTTGATCAATACGGGGGAGGGCAAAAGGATCTGCTGGACAAGCCTTATTAAGATCTGTGTAATCCACACACATGCGCCAGGTGCCGTTTTTCTTAAGGACCAGCATCGGATTGGAAAGCCACTCAGGGTGGAAAACTTCAACAATAAAGCCAGCTGCTGAGAGCCTGGCTACCTCTTCTCCAATCACCTTGCGTCTTTCTTCGTTAAACCGGCGGAGGAACTGTTTCACCGGTTTGTATTTAGGATCCACATTAAGGGTGTGCTCAGCGAGTTGCCTCGGTACACCTGGCATGTCAGAGGGCTTCCATGCAAAAATGTCCCGATTCTCACGGATGAACTCGATGAGCGCGCTTTCCTATTTCGGATCCAAGTTGGCATTGATGCTGAACTGCTTGGATGAATCGCTAGGTACGAAGTCAACAAGCTTAGTTTCTGCTACCGATTTGAACTTCAGGGCCGGATCATGCTCCATAGTTGGCTTCTTTAATGGAGTCATGTCCGCTGGATCAACATTGTCCTTATAATACTTCAGCTCCTCGGTGGCACAAACCGACTCCGCGTAGGCCGCATCTCCTTCCTCGCACTCCAAAGCGATTTTACGGCTTCCGTGAACCGTTATAGTCCCCTTGTGACCCGGCATTTTGAGCTGCAAATACACATAACAGGGCCGTGCCATAAACTTGGCGTAGGCCGGTCGCCCAAACAGGGCGTGATATGGACTTTGGATTTTCACCACTTCAAACGTCAATGTTTCCGACCTGGAATCATGATCATCTCCAAAGGACACTTCCAGAGCTATCTTACCAACAGGATATGCTGACTTGCCAGGTACCACACCACGGAACACCGTATTAGACGGTTTGAGATTTTTATCTGTTAGTCCCATACGACGGAAGGTCTCATAGTACAAGATATTAATGCTGCTCCCTCCATCCATGAGTACCTTGGTGAACTTGTAACCTCCCACCTGAGGTGCCACCACCAGAGCCAACTGACCCGGATTATCAACCTGGGGGGTGATCCTCTCTGCTCCATATGATTGGCTGTTCAGACCAGCATAGATAACGGGGCATGACCGGTTCGACAGAGTTGACTGCCCGCCTCTGAACCTTCCGGTCTCGCTTGTCCAAGCTAGTGGTGAAGACATGGTACTGCCCACTATTCAATATTCAACCGCTTTGGGTTGCTCTGGTAACCTGACTGTTGCTGCTGTTGGTTGTAACCACCCTGGTTGCTCTGATTATTTTGATTATTATGTCCGCCCGGATTACCATTAAATCCTGAACCGGAATTTCCTCCACCGTAACCCGGCCCGGATCGTGAGCCACCGCCGGAGCCGTGATCATACCGGAAAGCATTAGAATTCTTGAACTCCTGCATAATGAAGCAATCCTTCCAAAGGTTGTTTGCTGGCACCTCCTTCGTCCCATGTCTTGGACAGGGCTGGCTCAGTAGATAGTTTAGGCGGTCCGGGTTAGGGTTGGGTGCCCCACTCCGATTTGGCGGTTTACCCCTGCGTCGCTGGCCCTTGTCCCGCGTGTTGGTATTAGCCACAAAGTCCATGTTACCATCCGCTTTACGCTTACCTCCACCACCATTGCCTGCCAAGTGATGCTGCTGACCTTTGGAGTTGCTGTTCCTCTTTCCCTTCCCTGCCTTGTCATCATCAGATTCGGGATCGTTGGTACTATCAAAATCAGCATACTTTACCAAAGCAGCCATGAGGGTCCCCATGTCAGTGCAATGGCGCTTCATCCGTCCCAACTTCAGCTTTAGGGGCCCAAACCGGCAGTTGCCTTCCAGGGTCAAGACTGCGGTGTCAGCATTGATGCGGTCTGATGAATGTAACACTTGTGAGACCCGACGCACCCAATGAGTCGTCGATTCTCCTTCCTCCTGGACGCAGGCAGCTAAGTCCACTATCGACATAGGTTGTTTACATGTATCCTTGAAATTGCTGATAAACCGGGCTCGTAATTGGGCCCATGAACTGATAGAATTAGCCGGCAAGCTTTTTAACCAAGTACGGGCCATTCCTTCAAGCATCATGGTGAAGTATTTCGCACACGCTGCATCATCCACATCAAGCATCTCCATGGCCATCTCATAGCTCTCCACCCATGTCTCTAGAGGTTGATCCGTCGTGTAATTTGGTACCTTGCGCGGGCCTTTAAAATCCTTGGGCAGGCGCACATTGCGTAAGGTGGGGACAAGGCAAGGCACCCCCAAAGAACTAGAAGTAACACCCGGTTCGATCGAGATAGTTGGACGAACCGGCGTAAGCTGCCGAGCCTGATATTGTGCGGCTAACTCGGCCTCCCTGCGCGCTCGAGCCCGGTCCACCACTTCCTGAGCGTTATCAGCACCACCCGCCGGGTTGTTGCCACGGGGTGCTCCACGTCGTTCATTACTCGACACTACCGGTTCATCCATATGCCTGCTATAACTCCGGCTAGGACGAGGGGCCTAGTGGATCCGGTCGCGGCTGTACGAGTATGCTTCCTGCTGAACCAAAGTTGTCCTCGGAAACTCCTTGACCTGTTGCGTCTCTACTGCCTGCGGCGAGTCACCTTCAATTGGAATGGCCTCCAGCCGTGCAGCAGCGGCAACGAGATTGTCCATCGGGTTGGAGTAGTGACCCGGAGGTGTCGAAACAGCCTGAGGTATAACAGTGTTTTGACGAGGCAGATCCATCCGACGGGGCTGAACCGGCACGC
The DNA here is from genome assembly GCF_018294505.1 of Triticum aestivum. Classification (NCBI taxonomy): domain Eukaryota; kingdom Viridiplantae; phylum Streptophyta; class Magnoliopsida; order Poales; family Poaceae; genus Triticum; species Triticum aestivum. The sequence goes on along the minus strand of NC_057797.1, from coordinate 243,261,656 downwards.
CAGTCGCAGGGGCTTCCGCTGGTTTACCTCCAGCGGATTACTGGTTCCTGCTCCTGGGGTGTTGAAAAGGTCTCTGGCCTCGAAAACCGAAGGCAAACGGGATCAGTACTTCCTCTTCATGACTTCATGCGACGCGTTCTGGTCCAACATGAGCCTGTAGACTTGTGCGTCTAAAGCGGCCCGTTCTGCGGTCATCCTGGCATCCTCAGCTGTCAGGTCCGCCCTGGCCTGGGTGATCTGTTCCTTCACTTTTGCTATCTCCGCGTTGTGGCCATCTTGATCCACCGGGTTAGCTTCTGCCATGAGCACGACCAATGCATCAAATAGATCTGATAGAACTTGGGCCGGCGGGCGTACAGAGCCTCCTGCCCCGGCAGCCGCCGCTGCTACTGAACCGGAGGTCATTGGCGCAGCGGTCGAAGAATGGAGTGCTGCTTGTGTGCCAGCCATGAATATTCCAACTCGGTTGGGTAGATCAGAGGGGTCCGGAATACTGTCGCCATCGGAACAGTCCCCAATCCGGCCATCTTGTAGCTGATATAGAGATTCGGTTTCTCCGGTTGATGACTCGTCGCCGGAATAAACAACGGTCTCGCCGCGAGTTTCTGATCCATCCTCATAGCTTCCTCCATGGATGACTCCCACGAAGGCACGCTTCACGGCCGGTTTAACCCGGGCAGATCGCGCACGCTGAGCCGTTTAGACGAGGTCGATGCAGATGTCCGGCTCAGGGCCCGGTTCACCGATCTTGTCGATGAAAACGTGTATGCCACCAAAGGGGACCCGGTACCCATACTCAACTGAGCCGGCCTCAGGGCCCCAGCCTGCATCGTCGATGTAGAGCTTGTCGCGACGACTCTTAGTCATCCGGCCCACAGCGTAGCCCTCGATTCCTTCAAAGCGGCCCTCCAAGAACTTGAAACCATCATGCGATAGCCCCACAGTGGGCGCCAACTGTCATGGTTTTGTCACGGCAGATGTCCTAGAGAAAGGACTTAGTCGTGGAGCCATCACAACGGGTTAGCTTGAAGGGGTTAAAGCGGACACAGGGACGCAAGAGAGTTTATACTAGTTCGAACCCTTCGATGAAGGTAAAAGCCTACGTCTAGTTGTGATGGAATTGATGGGGTTTCGATGACTAGGGAGCAAACAAGCTTCGCCTAAGTCTCGAGCTGTTGTCTGTCCTTGAACCGCCGCCGGGTCGTCCCCTTATATACACGGGTGACGCCCGTCGGTTTACAGAGTCCCAACACCGGCTCATATACGTGTTCGATTTGGTCTCTACTTATTCCTAACTTACAATACAAGCTTACATACCGACACCGGTTTACGGCCACGGGCTTTAAACCGGTCATGGGCTTTAACATACTTAACTACTGATGAAGTTAACCCGACCCAAGTAGGCCAGTTTATGCCCAGTAGTAATATCCCCAACAGAGTGGGCCCAGAGATACCTCTCCGTCATACGGAGTGACAAATCCTAGTCTCGATTCCTGCCAACCCAACAGACACTTTCAGAGATACCTGTAGTGCACCTTTATAGTCACCCAGTTACGTTATGAGGTTTGATGCACCCAAAGCACTCCTACGGTATCCGGGAGTTGCACAATCTCATGGTCTGAGGAAATGATACTTGACATTAGAAAAGCTTTTAGCAAATGAACTACACAATCTTGGGCTATGCTTAGGATTCGGTCTTGTCCATCACATCATTCTCCTAATGATGTGATCCCGTTATCAACGACATCCAATGTCCATGGTCAGGAAACCATGACCATTCATGGATCAACGAGCTACTTAACTAGAGGCTTACTAGGGACATATTACGATCTATGTATTCACACATGTATTACTGTTTCTGGTCAATACAATTATAGCATGAATAATAGACAATTATCATGAACAAGGAAATATAATAATAACCACTTTATTATTGCCTCTAGGGCATATTTCCAACAAAAACAACCACTTCTTCTTTGCTAGCGCAGCTCCTGGGGCCTCTGGGGCCCCTTCTTCGGTCGAGCGCGCTGTCGTTGCCGCCCTGAAGGCGAGCTTGAGGGCCGCCAGGGCTTCCTTGGTGTCACCGGCCACAGTGAGGACGCTGTTGCTCCCCGGCATCTTCATGAGGTTGTAAGCGGGGTGAGTTGCCGCCATGAACTTGGCCAGGGCTGGGTACCTGAGGATGGCGTTGTACGTAAGGTTGATGCGGGTGATGTCGAAATCGATGAGCTCGGTGCAGTAGTTGTTGTGGGTGCGAAGGTGACGGGGAGGCAGATCTGCCCTAGGGGTCAGGTGGAGCCGTCAATGACTCCAGAGAAGGGCTTGGTGGGGCGGAGTCGGCCGTGTGGCACATGGAGCAAGCCGAAAGCTTCCACGGAGAGTGTGTTGAGGCCAGCCCCACTGTCGGTGTCAAAACCGGCGGATCTTGGGTAGGGGGTCCCGAACTGTGCATCTAAGGCGGATGGTAACAGGAGGCAGGGAACATGATGTTTTACCCAGGTTCAGGCCCTCTTGATGGAGGTAAAACCCTATGTCCTGCTTGATTAATATTGATGATATGGGTAGTACAAGAGTAGATCTACCACAAGATCGGAGAGGCTAAATCCTAGAAGCTAGCCTATGGTATGATTGTTTGTTGTATTTGTTGTGTCCTACGGACTAAAACCCTCCGGTTTATATAGACACCGGAGAGGGTTAGGGTTACACAAGGTCAGTTACAAAGGAGGAGATATCCATATCCGTATTGCCTAGCTTGCCTTCCACGCCAAGTAGAGTCCCATCCGGACACGAGACGAAGTCTTCAATCTTGTATCTTCATTGTCTAACAGTCCGGCCAATGGAGATAGTCCAGCTGTCCGGAGACCCCCTAATCCAGGACTCCCATAGTAGCCCCTGAACCAGGCTTTCAATGATGATGAGTCTGGCGTGCAGTATTGTCTTCGGCATTGCAAGGCAGGTTCCTCCTCCGAATATACCACGGAAGAATTTGAATATAAGGATAGTGTCCGACCCTGCAAAATAAGTTCCACATACCACCATAGAGAGAATAATATTTTCACAAATCTAATTTGCTGACTTGTTTTGGCAACATGACATTAAGCCGTGGCCCGGTGATTATTTGAACCATTTCCTTTAACTAGCCCCGCACATAATGCGAGGCAGTTTTTTGACATGTCTTGTCAAAGCAAAGATCGTGTCCCCTTATCACGGGATTCTCATCAATACGGGCGTGGGTAACCCAACCACGCCATCGATTACAGCGCTTGGGGGATAAGCGAGTTTTACCAGGCTAGTGGGGACGCTTAGTTTCGTCCGCCCATATAAAGGGACAAGGATTCACCTTTTCATCCACGCCTTCTTCCTCCTTTTCTCATCCGTTTTCGCACACTCGAGCTCTAGCGCCCAAGTCCGCACTTCCCACCTCAACCTTCTCCAACCATGTCCGGAGCGGGAGGCAGGTGGATGGTCTCCTCCGTCACGGAGGGAGACATCAAGAAGCTGAGGAGAGCCAGATACCTGCCCGACGACATCACGCACCGGCTCCTAGATGAGGGGCAGCTCATCCCCACCCCCGGGCCTATGAGAGGGTAGTGTTCCTTACCCATTTCCTCCGCGGACTGGGATTCCCTCTCCACCCATTCGTCCGGGGGCTCATGTTCTACTACGGCCTGGATTTCCATGATCTGGCCCCGAACTTCATCCTCAACATCTCGGCGTTTATCGTCGTGTGCGAGGCCTTTCTCCGCATCAAGCCCCACTTCGGCTTATGGCTGAAGACCTTCAATGTCAAGCCGAAGGTTGTGGGCGGCCGCCAGGCGGAGTGCGGAGGCGCCATGGTGGGCAAGATGCCCAACGTTACATGGCTCGAGGGCTCCTTTGTGGAAACCATAAAGGGGTAGCAATCGGGGTGGTTCTACATCACCGAGCCGCGTGACCCTGCATGGCTAGCGACCCCCGAGTTCCGATCTGGCATCCCCACGCGGCTCACCTCCTGGAAAGAGAAGGGCCTGTCCTGGGGTAGTTCGGGAGAGCTGACCGGACTCCAAACATGTATTCAGAACATGGTGAACAAGAAGCTCAAACTCGTCAACGTAGTCCAGGTCATGCTCCACCGCCGGATCCTCCCGTGCCAACAACGGGACTTCAACTTGTGGGAGTTTGACCCGGCGCAGCACCGAACTCTGAACAGGCTCTTCGACACAACTCACGAAGATGCCTGGAGGGTGCTGTTCACAAGCACCGAGGTCCCCCCTCCCATTACTGAGGATCGCGGATTCAGCGCGAAGTGCCAAGCCAGTGCGGTAAGCTGCTTTACCTTTCATAGGATACTTATTTTTTATAGATTGACTCCATGCGGGATCTAAACTCCCGTACCTTTGACAGGATTGGCAGGAGACGGCCGGACAGATCGACTGTCTAGCTCCTTTGCCCGAAGGCCCAGCAGACGCTCTTCTGGCGAAGATGCTGACTCTGGCTCCTTATACGGTGCCGGAGAAGACCAAGAAGGCCAAGGGAACCCGAAAGAGTTCCCGACACCAGGCGTCGTTGGACTCACCGTCTCTACGACACAATCCTCCCCCGAAGACGAGGAGGCAGAATAAGATGCTCCCCCTCCAGACGGGGGAGACAAGAAAAGGAAGGCGGCCCCGACTGGGGAGGCCGAAGGGTCCAAGAAGGGGAGAACTCTCTTTCCGGACTACTCTACCACCGCCGACGACGAAGACGAGTGGCTGCCCAGGGCAAAGCCCCTGGGGAAGTCGTAAGTATTCAGATACCACAGTAGGTCATAGTATTCCTTTGCCGCACTACTTCACCTAACGCCAAAATATGATTATGCAGGCCGCCCCGAGCCCGTATCGATGTATCATCAGACGGCTCCCTGGGCTCGTCGGACATGGATAGCGATCCAGTCCCGACCGCCACCTCCCCCTATCCTGCGGACGATGCCGAGGTGCTGTCTCACAAGGCACTGGGTCGAGGGGAGACAGTCCTGGAGGCGCCTCAAGGCGGCCTCCCGGACTCCCTGAGCCGAGGGGACAAGGCCCCTAAGAGCTTCGAGCTCGGCCCTCAGCCGAACACCGCGCTGGAACCTCCAGTGGTTCCAGGCTCGGGCAGGTGGCCTCCTTCTAAGAGGGGCAAGACGCCTGTGCCGGTGACCTCTGTCCATCCAGAGGCGCCGGACAATCTGCTGGAAGCGCTTCGCAGCGCTTCCATCGACGAGGAGCACCATACTATTATGAGTGCGGTGGTCCAGAAGGTTCAGTCCGCCAAGAGCGGATTGACTGAAGCTTGTGCCAACCTTCTAACAGGCTTTGAGGTAAGTGTTTTAAAATATAGGAAAAATATTACCGCATAGACAGTAGCCCCTGATGCCTTGTTCGGTGTTCACAAAGAAAAGCCAAACAGAGGATCAAATAATATCGCAGGAGTCTAATATAAGTATGTCAATATGCGTATGCAGGCTTCGCTGCTGGCGTCTGCCGCACTGACTGCGGAGGTCGCCGTACTGAAGCAGGACCTCGAGGGGTCCAAGAAAGAGCTCGGCCTTGCCAAGAGGCAGCTCGAGGAGAACAAGGGTAAGTAATACCCTGTCTGTAGATATGTATATATAAAATAAAAAAGACGCGATTGCAAAATGACAGGATCATCGTATATCTGCCAGGGGCCACGACCGAGGTGGCGACCCTGAAGCAAGCGCTAACCAAGGCCGAAGATAAAGCGGCCAAGGAGCGCACCGAGCGAGAAAAGCAAGAGGCTCGGGTGGGCGAGGTGCAGCAAGAGCTCCAGGCTCTTGTGACGAAGCACAAGGCGTTGGAGCTTGACTCGAAGACGCGAGAGTCTGAGCTTGCCGCGGCCCTCGAGAGCGCGAAAAGTGCCAAGGCCGAAGCCCAAAAGGCCCTCCAGGAGATCGACGCAATGAAGAAGATAGCGGTGGGTAAGGCATTCTATATGTAGAGCAAGCATGTAAAAGTAAATTACCGATTACTTACCCGAATTTGGAGCTCTCCAGGAGCATTCGCAGATTTGCCCCGCAGCGTGTTGGATGCCGCATAGTTTTACCAGGCCGAGGAGGGAAGCTCAACGGAGAAGCTGTTCTGGTCTCAGTATACTGGGACCGAACACCCGATGCCTCTGAGCGACCAACTAAAGCAGCTGGTCGAGCTGCACAAGGCGGCCGAACAGGCCATGAAGGGCTTTATAGTCCAGCTATGGCCTGGCGACGCCCTTCTGAACAGCTACTTTGGCCTGGTGAGGCGGCTTGTGGATGCCTGCCCATGGTTGGAGGTCGTCAAGCGGTCCGTCTGCATCGAAGGTGCACGCCGGGCTTTTGCCCATGTGAAGGTGCAGTGGGCCAAGCTAGACGTCGTGAAGCTGATCAAGGAAGGGCCGCCGCAGGGCAAAGAGCATCGCACCCTCGAAATTTATTATGAGGGTGTCCTGAAGGGTGCCCGTCTTGTGGCGGACGAATGTTCAAAGGATGCAATATTTGAATAAACTTGCTCGTGTGATCATGTATGATGAAAACTTGTTTCATATGCGCTATGCAACGCTTGTGTGAATTTAAAATATTACCTTCTGTTTGGCCATTTATCCAATCTGAGAGATGGCTAGTCCTCGACTTCTTCCCCCATGCCACGAGTGCTAGGATGTTTGGGATAAACCTGAGCACTCTTGTTCCCATGTTTGGGTCCTTCGAGGGAGGTGCTCAGCACAACGAACAAGGCAACCAGACTAATAATGCTTTATCACTCTCACTTAGCCATGGAATTCTATAATTTTAAATTTCGGCGAAGCCCCTGGTATTCGGAAGGCCGAATTCGAGGCGCGATACACGCCTTTAAGCCGGACAGGGCCGGCCCCTCGCCCTAAGCTGCATAAGTCTTTAGGGACTCGAAAACCTCGCCGAACAGCGACCAGTCTCTCGCCTTATCATGACAGTCAGTTTTAGCTTTCTCTACTGAGGTGCTAAGCCCGGCAGAACCGGGGCACAATCGCAGTAGTTCTCCTAGCGCTACCTTAGCCGATAGAGCGGAACTTAAGGTACCAAAACATAGGAGCCGGGCAAACCCAACATTTGACCAAAGACATGATTCGGAGCTGATGCATATAATGCTATAAGTTCGGGGTGCCGCACTTGTGAAAGTGTTCGGACTTTTCACACCATATTGTGGGGTACGTAAGCCCCTGGTGTATTGGCCGTACCAAAGTGTACGGTTGCAAGGCATCATTATTGAACACACATATATAACAAGAATGCAATAATAGTCGCAATGTTATGCATTGTTTATTCAAAAAGGTGCGTTAAAGCAGAATGATACAGATGGTGCGATAAGCAAAGAGTAGGGCTATTTCCCTTCCAAGGGCAAGCTGAGGAATAGTATTAAATCAAATATTTCGCTCGTTATTGTAATCCACCTGGGAATACCGTGGTGTGACGTAGCTTTCTGCCTCCTTGGTTGCTGCATCATGTGTTCGGCAATAGTGCTGCCGGACGGGGTTTCCAGAGATTAAGGTCCTGAAAAAGAGAAAAATAACCAAACGGGAAGCCCCTAGTGCGGTTTAAGCCGCGTCTTGGGGCGTGCCACAGTTGTGCCCCCCTCCCCACCTGTGCCCATGGTATTTTTAATGCGTAATTATGTACGCGTGGCACGAGTTTCACCGTTTGGCTGGGACTGGGATGGGGGCCGCATTGCTATGCGAGCTCAGATCGCGCCAGGCGGTCTAGTTTCCGATTGCTCCAAGCGCGCTTGAAGGTGTCCGGGTCTTGAAACGCCGAACCGGTGGATTGCTTTGAGAGGCTACTTTGCGCTTCTGCTGCGAGGGCTGCGGTGTGCTCCTCCATTCGGAGAGAGCGCTCTGTGTTTCCATTGACTGTAATAACCCCACGGGGTCCTGGCATCTTGAGCTTGAGGTATGCATAATGCGGTACCGCATTGAATCTCGCAAATGCGGTTCGCCCGAGCAGTGCATGATAACCACTGTGGAATGGGACTATGTCAAAGATTAACTCTTCACTTCGGAAGTTATCCGGGGATCCGAAGACCACTTCCAGTGTAATTGAGCCTATGCAATGGGCCTCTACGCCTGGAATGACGCCTTTAAAGGTCGTTTTTGTGGGTTTGATCCTTGAGGGGTCTATACCCATTTTGCGCACTGTGTCTTGATAAAGCAGGTTCAGGCTGCTGCCGCCATCCATAAGGACTCGAGTGAGGTGAAATCCGTCAATGATTGGGTCCAGAACCAGTGTGGCGAATCCGCCATGATGGATACTAGTGGGATGGTCCTTGCGGTCGAAAGTGATCGGATAGGACGACCATGGGTTGAACTTTGGGGCGACTGGCTCCAACGCATATACGTCCCTGAGCGCACGCTTCCGCTCCCTCTTGGGGATGTGGGTTGCGTATATCATGTTCACCATCCGCACTTGTGGGGGAAACCTCTTCTGTCCTCCGGTGTGTGGCTGTCGGGGCTCCTCCTCGCCATCGCTATGTGGCCCCTTGTCCTTGTTTTCGGCAATTAACTTGCCGGCCTGCTTGAACACCCAACAATCCCTGTTGGTGTGATTGGCTGGTTTTTCTGGGGTGCCGTGTATTTGACACGAGCGATCGAGTATACGGTCCAAGCTGGACGGACCCGGTGTACTTTGTTTGAATGGCCTTTTCCGCTGACCGGGTTTAGAGCCTTTGAATGCGGCATTGACTGCCGTATCCTCGTTATTATTGTTGTTAGTGTGGCACTTATGTTTGTTGCGACGTGACCTGCTATTGCCATCCTTGGTATCTGAAGTACCATGGTTCTTTGATATGTTATTACTGTGAGCCAGCCAGCTGTCTTCTCCCGCACAAAAGCGGGTCATGAGTGTCGTGAGGGCTGCCATAGATTTCGGCTTTTCCTGACCAAGGTGGTGGGCTAGCCATTCGTGGCGGATGTTGTGTTTGAAAGCCACTAGGGCCTCTGCATCCGGACAGTCGACGATTTGATTTTTCTTTGTTAGGAACCGAGTCCAGAATTGCCCGACCGATTCTTCTGGCTGATGGATTATGTGGCTCAAGTCATCGGCATCTGGTGGCCGCACATAAGTGCCCTGAAAGTTGTCGAGGAATGCGGCTTCCAGATCTTCCCAACAGCTAATGGAATCTGCTGGCAAGCTGTTAAGCCAATGCCGCGCTGGTCCCTTGAGCTTTAGTGGGAGGTATTTGATGGCGTGTAAGTCATCACCGCGGGCCATGTGGATGTGGAGGAGGAAATCCTCGATCCATACCGCGGGATCTGTTGTGCCGTCGTATGATTCAATATTTACAGGTTTGAAACCTTTTGGGATTTGATGATCCATTACTTCGTCTGTGAAGCATAAGGGTGTGCGGCACCTCTGTATTGGGCTATATCAGGACGCAGCTCGAATGGGTCTTGCCCGCTGTGTTCGGCCCAGCCGGATTTACTTTTACTGTATCCGGTGTGATGTTTATCGTCTCGCATAGTGGCGCGCCCCTGTGATCCGTAGATCGATCTTGCATGCTTTGCTTTGTCCTCCAATATGTCTTGCAGGTCTGGCGCATCTCCCCATGCCTTTTTATTTGAATGGCGTTGGGGTGCAGGCTGAGTTTTTGGCTGGAATGCCTCTCTATCACAGCCACGAGGTGGTCGATCAGCCGCGTCATACGCTTCTTCCTCTAGTCGGGGTAGCAACCTGCATTTTGGGTAACTCTTGGAGGGGCGCTCGAGTTTATATTCCTCGGCCGCAAGGACTTCGGTCCATCTGTCAGCTAGCAGATCTTGATCAGCTTGAAGCTGCTGCTGCTTTTTCTTAGGGCTATTTGCCGTGGCTATAAGCCGGCGTTTGAAGAGCTCTTGTTCGACGGGATCCTCTGGCACAGTGAATTTGTCGTTGCCGAGGCTTGCCTCGTCTTCGGAGGGGGCATGTAATTATCATCCTCCTCCTCTCCATCTGCCGCTCTCTTAGGAGGGCTGGCTCCTCCATCCTCCTGCTCTAAATCTTGCTGGAGGGGATTGTTGTTGTCTTCGGCACTATCCGGAGTGTTATTATCTCCTGTGCCGGTATCACCACTTTTTCTTTGTCGGGACTTAGAGCGGCGCCGCTAACGTCGGCGCTTGGGTTGCTTCTTGGAGGGGTCATCCTCCGCTATCTCGTCGCAATTGCCTTCTTTGGGTGTATCCACCATGTATATATCGTATGATGCGGTGGCTGTCCAGTGCCCTGTGGGCAGTGGTTCCTCTTCGTCTCCCGCATCGTCGTCCATACCGTCGATGTCTTCAGAGTCGAAGTCGAGCATGTCGGTTAAGTCATTGACAGTGGCTACTAAGTGGGTGGTGGGTGGGCCATGAATTTCTTCGTCGTCCGCATCCCAGTCCTGCCGGACATAGTTCGGCCAGGATCCTCCTAACAAGAGAGAGACCTTAATGAGTTTAGTATGTCGCCAAAGGGCTAGTGCTGAAAGATATCCGCGGAGGTAAACTCCATGATCGGTGCCCAATCGGATTCGATAGGAACAGGCGCAGGCGGTTCGGAGTCCGTGGCCGGAGAAGGATTCGACAGTTTAACAACATGGCTCTTGTGCAAGGTAAGGTCGATGTTTGGCTCGATCGCCGCTGAGGGTAAGGCCTCCGTGGCGGGGTCCATCCACCTGTCCATGGATGGCGCAACTGGCTCCGAATTGAGGGTCGGAGCGGCTGCCTGTGCGATCTCCTGGACACTGTCCGATGGTAGAGCTAAATCGTACTCATTGTGACTGCGTGACGCACAAGGCAGAGGCTCAAATCCGTCGAAGATCAAGTCTCCACGGATATCGGCTGTGTAGTTTAAGCTTCCAAACCTGACCTGGTGGCCAGGGGCATAACTTTCAATATGCTCTAGATGGCGAAGCGAATTGGCCCGCAGTGCAAAGCCGCCGAACACGAAGATCTGTCCGGGGAGAAAAGTCTCACCCTGGACTGCATCGCTATCGATGATAGTAGGAGCTATCAAGCCTAACGACGATGACACAGAGGAACTCTCAATGAAAGCACCAATGTCGGTGTCAAAACCGGCGGATCTCGGGTAGGGGGTCCCGAACTGTGCGTCTAAGGCGGATGGTAACAGGAGGCAGGGAACACGATGTTTTACCGTTCGGGCCCTCTTGGTGGAGGTAAAATCCTACGTCCTGCTTGATTAAAATTGATGATATGGGTAGTACAAGAGTAGATCTACCATAAGATCGAAGATGCTAAACCCTAGAAGCTAGCCTATGGTATGATTGTCTGTTGTAGTTGTTGTGTCCTACGGACTAAAACCCTCCGGTTTATATAGACACCGGAGAGGGTTAGGGTTACACAAGGTCAGTTACAAAGGAGGAGATATCCATATCCGTATTGCCTAGCTTGCCTTCCACGCCAAGTAGAGTCCCATGCGGACACGAGACGAAGTCTTCAATCTTATATCTTCATAGTCTAACAGTCCGGCCAATGGAGATAGTCCGGCTGTCTGGAGACCCCCTAATCCAGGACTCCCACACCCACCGTCGACGAGGGTCTTGGTGACCGCCATGTTGCAGATGGTGGGGGTGCGGAGCATCGGGAGCGCGCTGGCACCCGCGGTGATCGTGGGGTGATCTCTTGAGTCGAAGGTGAGGTCCGCTTTGGGTGCGACCCATCCCGGAGGAGTTCCCTAAGGCACGTGGGTGGCGCCCACCTGACGGAAGAACTGCTTGACATGGCAGTCCGAGGGCGGCGCCCGCGAGCCGCCGAGGAGAGCCGCAACAGCGTGGGGTGCCGGTGCCGCGAAGCACGCGATGAAGAGGCCGCGCAGCTCCTCCCAGGGGGCCACAAAAGATTCCGGTAGGCTGAGCAGCCAGGCACGCGATGCGCCTACGGGGGGCCATGGGAAGCTAGTTGGCCATGGCCTTGTGGTCGCCACCATCCTCCCAAATGGCTTCCTCATACGCTCGAAGGAAGTCCACCAGGTTCGCCGCATCATCGTAGCGGGGCAGCATCTCCGGCCTGAACTTGGACGGCCACTACACCCGCTGGAGGGCGAGGGTGAAGGCTCGGAGGCCCTCGGCTCCCGCGAGGGTGCGCGTCGGCCCCGTCGATGGAGAAGCGTCCGCCATGAGAGCTGATGAGCAGAGCGTGGCGGATGGGGCGGTGGATCTCCGACACACCCCTACCTGGCACGCCAAATGTTGGATTCGGGGTTCCACAGACCCTCGAGAGGTTCGAACGCTGGGGTGCGTGCGAAGAACTTGTCCTCACTAGTCTGCCTACGCTCCGATCCCATGGCCTAGCTCGATGAACCCAACGAACAAGAGACACATTCGTTTACCCAGGTTCGGGCCACCTTGCAATGTAAAACCCTACTCCTGCTTTGTGGTGGATTGGCCTCGAGGGGCTTTGGATGAACTAGTGCAATGGACGAACCGCCTCAGGAGGTGAGGTGTTCTTGGGCTCGATGAGCTGGTGAGGAGGTCAGGGTGGAATGGACCCGATCCCCTCTATGGTGGTGGGTAGGTCCTATTTATAGTAGCCTTGGTCCTCTTCCCAAATGTAGGCGGGAAGGGATCCCACAATGGCCAAATTCAAATGGAGACAACTAGTACAAGTTATCCCGACAGAAGTAGTCTTCGCCTGCAAAAGCCTCTGGTGGTGACGCTGTGGTGAGCTCTACAATGACCTCTATCCCGCCGTCCTGGCGGTCCTAGTCTTGTTGCACCAAAATGGAAACCTTTGCTTGACGCCTCGGGACTCCGCGCGTGCGCTTGCCTGCTTATCACAAAAGAGGAAACTGGTACACTGTGCCTGCTGGCGCCCGCCTGGCCTTGGTCGTCATGGCTCACATCACATGAACCTCGCAACTCGCGAGGTGCACCTTGCATTGATATCTCCACTCCTTGGGAGCCAGCCTGGTGAGGCTGCCCCCTAGGGAGGTCCTGGTGTCTTCCGCCTCATGAGGCTTGGCCCCTCGCGAGGGTCTTGGATTGTTGTTGTTGAAGTTGGGCCATACTAGGACATCGATGGAGCCACGTCATGGGCCACAGGCAGGCAAGTATGGGTACCCCCGTTCGTAGAACACCGACATGTTTCTCCTTCGCTTTGGGCCTTGTGGGCCCCTAATTGAACCTGAGGTCGGGCTCCCTTGGGTGAGCCACCCCTGATGCATGACACTGTTAGTAGCCCCCGAGTGCGACGGAGGCCGCAAAAGAGGTATTCGAGATCCTAGGCGGGCTCTTGTCTTTCTCAATGCTCCCTTTCACTTTCTTCTCTCTGGGAACCCGATTGAGGGCCTCTGTGATCATTAAGCCTCCAGGGACTTGCTTGTTCAGGCGACGCTTCGGTTCCTAACCAGGTCATAGTCCACCGACAAACTGTTCCAAGTGTATCCCATTAATCTTGTGTCGTAATGATGTTGATGCCATAAGTCTCACGCCCACACCCTGCAGAAAGGGAAACCACAGAGAGTGTGGGGACGTATTATGCCATGAGGCCTAACACTTGACTGGTCGGCTATAAGAAGGGAAACTGAGGGGTTTTCATCTTCCCCCGCTTTCGCCCCTTTCAGTCTCCTTTGCCTCTAGTGGTGGAGCGAATTCCCGTAAAATCCCTCGGTCGGGGTCCAAGCGCAGCTGAAAGTCATGGATCGGAGATCATATGAGGGGTTTATCCAGGTTTGGGCCTCCAGAGAGTAATACCCTACCTCCTATTAGTTTCGATGATTCACAGTGGAGGGATACCTCATGTAAAGAGTTACAATGGTGTATGAGATTGCTACTGAGAGTTCTCCTATATGCGGATAGATGATCAATGTGTACCCTATATCTCCCTTTATATAGGTAGGAGAGGTATATGGTTTTATAAGGTAGATGTGATCTGGGGCGCTGCCACCCTCTACTCTTGGGGATCATGAAGGCCGCCCTTGCCTCCTAGGGTTTCTGTCGCACCCTGGGCCTGGTGGACCCCTTGGTCGATGAGACTGGGCTCCTGGTCGTTGTCCACCCCTGGTATATGACCCTGTCAGTAGCCCGTGAGCGTAGCAGAGGTCACAGGAAAGATTGTGAGACCTCCGGCTGACTCTCATATCTTCCCGTCTTCCTGGAGCCCGGGATGATCTTGGGTCTGACTCGGCTGGAAGGTAGGATGACAGCTTGACCGAGCTTCTGGCCTATCCGGAGATCCTCTTCTCGTAGGTGGATGGGCCCTCCTTAGGTTCTCGCGGATCTTGAGGTGATGATGCCACCATGACTGTCGCCCCAGCCTTTCTGCAAAAAGGAAACCTTCCGGAACAGAAAATAAACGCCCATTCCGCCCTGGGTGGGCGATGCTTCAAGTTTGGTTGTTTATAAGAAGACGAAAGCAGAGAGTTTCAGAACCTATTCTATTCTGGTTCATTCCATCCTCTCTCCCCATCTCAAACCCCTTGACGCGCCTCCACCACGCTTAGATCACCCCTGCCTCTTTGTTGTTGATGGCTAAGACAAGGAGTGAGAAGGAGGAGCGAGTCCCTCGCTCGGAGCCGTCATCAAGTGTTGCCAGCGAGAAGCGGAAATGGGTCGCCCCCAGCCCCAAGGGGGAGACAAAGACGGCACATGCCAAACTCAAATCCACTGGAAGTGGTTTCCATCTACAACCACTTAGTTTGAGATCAAGGGATACAAGGATGACCTTCTTATGCTGGTGGATCAAGGGATCACGGGGCAGCTTGTAGAGGCCCAATGGTGCTAGCAGGATCTGGAGGCTGCTGCTCGAGGTTCGTGTGACGAGGTCTCGTGCACTTTGTTGTGTGATCATGGTTCCTTTCTTGATAGGTCTAATATTATCGTTGTTGTGGCCCCTTTACTGACCATCTAGATTGACAATGTGGAGGAGCGGCTTCGGGAGGTTGCCTCTGTGGCATAGTAGATTACCATCGTGTTGGGGATTGCTGCTGGGACTTTGTTTACCGGGCATCCTGCCTGACATCCGACCTTGAGGTCATCCTTAAGTTACTTGCAGATTACTCCAATTATTTGAATGATTGGATATACTCTACTTCTTTTAAAGGAGCTCACCAGGTCCTAGCAGGCGTCCGGGCTCATCATCCCAACACAAACCTGTGGACGATTGTGAGACCTCCTCTTGGAAGCCTGAATCCACATCTATTTCTGCATGAGGTCGTCACGGAGGCTGAATATGTTGCCGGGGTCTGTCCCCTGCCAAATATCATTAAAAGGCGTCCTAGTGCGGGTAGCTCATAGAGCGGAAGTTTGTAGGAAAACCTATAAGGGTACTTTTGCGTACTGTTGATGAGGTCCTGTACCGGGGGTGGCTAACACCGAGGAGCCCGGTCTCATCGACCAAAAGGGGGCCCACCTAGCTAGCGTGACACTAGCCCTATGAAGCCAGACGACTTTGTTGGCACCCAAGACTAGAGGATGGTGGCGCCCGTAGATCACATCCAACATGTTGATAACCCACAAGTGCATGGGAATCAATTGTAGCTTTTTCGATAAATAAGAGTGTCGAACCCAACGAGGAGCTAAAGGTAGAATTTATATTCTCTTCAAGTTATATCGACCACCGATACAACTACACACATTTAGCGTTTGCTTTACCTAGAACAAGTATGAAACTAGAAGTACTTTGTAGGTGTAATGCTAAAACTGTTTTGCAAGAATAAAACTAGGAGTACTTTGCGAGATAATAAAAGTTAGTTGTTTAGTAGAAAGATTTTTTTAGAACGATGAGAAAGACTGTCCATAGACCATAGGCAATTGAATATAATACAATAAATACTTATCATATGCAATGAGGGAGAGGCATGAGCTAACATACTTTCCATACTTGGATCACATGTTCTTATGATTGGATTAGCAAGCATCCGCAACTACTAAAGGTCACTAAGGTAAAAACCCAACCATAGCATTAGGTAACAAGTCCTCTTTACTCCCATATGCAACAACCTCCTTACTCGGGTATAAGCTTTTGTCACTCTCGCTACCCACTATAAGCGAATTACGAACGTATTGCAAAACCCTACGGCGGTAATCCTACACGCTTGCACGACACGGAGGGTGATACGTCCATTTTTGCATCGTGTTTTCCTACTGTTATTTATAGTGTTTTTGATCATTATAACACTTTGTGATACAATTCTAATGCCTTTTCTCTCTTAATCTACAAGATTTATATGAATAGGAAGATTGCTGAGAGCTAGAATTCTGGACCTGAAAAAGCTATATCAGAGACACCTATTCTGTACAACTCCAAATGAACTGAAATTTCATGGAGAATTATTTTTGAATATATAAAAATACTAGAGAAAATAAATACCAGAGGGGACCCACAAGGCACTTGAGTGCGTCCAAGTGGCTTGTGGGCCCCCTGGCTGGCCTCCGAGGCCCATCTTCTCCTATATGATGCCATTTTCCCTAGAAAAAAATCAACAGAGGACTTTCCGGATGAAGCACCGCTGTCTCGAGGCGAAACCTGGGCAGGTGCACTTTTGCTCTTCGACGGAGCGATTCCACCGGGGATACTTCCCTCTGGGAGGGGCAAATCGAAGCCATCGACATCACCAACAACCCTCTCATTGTGGGATGACCGATCTTCATCACCATCTTCACTAACACCATCTCATCTCAAACCTTAGTTCATCTCTTAGATTCAATCTTTGCCTCAAAACCTCAGATTGGTACCTGGGGGTTACTAGTAGTGTTGATTACATCTTGTAGTTGATGTTGGTTGCTATATTTGGTGGAAGATCATATGTTCAGATCCTTGATGCTATTCAATACCCCTCTGATCTTGAACATGAATATGATCTGTTAGTAGTTACTTTTGTTCTTGAGGACAAGGGAGAAGTCTTGTCATAAGTAATCATGTGAATTTGGTATTCATTTGATATTTTGATGATATGTATGTTGTTGCTTCCCTTAGTGATGTCGCGTGAATGTCGACTACATGACACTTCACCATACTTAGGCCTAAGGGAAGGCATTGTGGAGTAATAAATAGATGATGGGTTGCTAGGGTGATTGAGGGAGTCCTGGATTAGGGGGTCTCCGGACAGCCGGACTATATCCTTTGGCCGGACTGTTGGACTATGAGGATACAATATTGAAGACTTCGTCCCATGTCCGGATGGGACTTTCCTTGGCATGGAAGGCAAGCTTGGCAATACGGATATGTAGATCTCCTCCCTTGTAACCGTCTATGTAACCCTAGCCCCCTCCGATGTCTATATAAACCGGAGGGTTTAGTCCGTAGGACAACAACAATCATACCATAGGCTAGCTTCTAGGGTTTGGCCTCTACGATCTTGTGGTAGATCAACTCTTGTAATACTCATATCATCAAGATCAATCAAGCAGGACATAGGGTATTACCTCCATCAAGAGGGCCCGAACCTGGGTAAACATCGTGTCCCCCGCCCCCTGTTACCATCCTCCTTAGACGCACAGTTCGGGACCCCCTACCCGAGACCCGCCGGTTTTGACACCGACATTGGTGCTTTCATTGAGAGTTCCACTGTGCCGTCACCGTAAGGCTTGATGGCTCCTTCGATCATCGGTAACGATGAGGTCCAGGGTGAGGTTTTCCTCCCCGGACAGATCTTCGTATTCGGCGGCTTCGCACTGCGGGCCAACTCGCTTGGCCATCTGGAGCAGATCGAGAGCTACGCCCCTGGCCATCAGGTCAGGTTCAGAAACTTAAACTACACTGCCGACATCCACGGAGACTTGATCTTCGACGGATTCAAGCCCATGTCAGGTGCGCTGCACAATCACGACAAGCATGACGTAACTCTGCCCTCAGACAGTGTTCGGGAAATCACACCTGCAGATACTCCGGCCTTCAATCTAGAGCAAATTGCGCCATATGAGGACGGGTGGATAGACCCCTCCATGGAGGCCGCACTCTCAGTGGCGATAGAGCCGGATACTCACTTCACCCCTTATGAGAGCCGTGTTGCCGAACCACTGGATTCATCTCCGGCCACGGACTCCAAGCCGCCTGCGTCCATGCCTATCGAATCCGATTGGGCGCTGAGGGAGTCCTGGATTAGGGGGTCTCTGGACAGCCGGACTATCTCCATTGGCCGGACTGTTAGACTATGAAGATACAAGATTGAAGACTTCGTCTCGTGTCCGTATGGGACTCTACTTGGCGTGGAAGGCAAGCTAGGCAATACGTATATGGATATCTCCTCCTTTGTAACCGACCTTGTGTAACTCTAACCCTCTCCAGTGTCTATATAAACCGGAGGGTTTTAGTCCGTAGGACAACAATCACAACATACAATCATACTGTAGGCTAGCTTCTAGGGTTTAGCCTCTCTGATCTCGTGGTAGATCTACTCTTGTAACACCCACATTTTCAATATTAATCAAGCAGGACGTAGGGTTTTACCTCCATCAAGAGGGCCCGAACCTGGGTAAAACTTCGTGTCCCTTGCCTCCTGTTACCATCCGGCCTAGACGCACAGTTCGGGACCCCCTACCCGAGATCCGCCGGTTTTGACATCGACATTGGTGCTTTCATTGAGAGTTCCTCTATGTCGTCGCTGTTAGGCTTGATGGCTCCTACTATCATCGATAGCGATGCGGTCTAGGGTGAGACTTTTCTCCCCAGACAGATCTTCGTATTCGGCGGCTTTGCACTGCGGGCTAATTCGCTTGGCCATCTGGAGCAGATTGAAAGCTATGCCCCTGGCCATCAGGTCAGATTTGGAAGTTTGAATTACATGGCCAACATCCGTGGGGACTTGATCTTCGACGGATTCGAGCCACAGCCGGGCGCGCGCACCGTCTCGATGGGTATGACCTAGCTCTGGCATTGGACGGTATCCCAGAGGCCGCGCCCGCATCAGCTCTGACCCTTAGCTCGGAGCCAGCTGCGCTAATCGAGGACGGGTGGCTAGACACCACCTCAGGGGCTGCAGTCTCAACGGCGATTGAGCCGAATACCAGCATCATCCTCTGCACAGCCCGTGACTCCAAGGTGCCAGACTCTCCTCCGGACCCCGAACCATCCGCGCCCCTGCCAATCGAATCCGACTGGGCGCCGATCATGGAATTCACTGCTGCAGATATCTTTCAGCACTCGCCCTTCGGCGACATTCTGAATTCACTAAGGTCTCTCTCTCTGTCAGGAGAGCCCTGGCCGAATCATGGCCAACAGGACTCGGATGCGGACGATGAAGAAATTCGACGCCCACCCACCACCCACTTTGTAGCCACTGTCGATGATTTAACCGACATGCTCGATTTCGACTCCGAAGACATCGACGGTATGGACGACGATGTAGGAGACGAACATGAACCAACACCTATAGGGCACTGGAAAGCCACCTCGTCGTATGACATATACATGGTGGATACACCCAATGAAGGCAACGGCAACGAGATAGCGGAGGATGACCCCTCCAAGAAGCAACCCAAGCGCCAACGTCAGCGGCGCCGCTCTAAGCCCCGCCAAAGCAAAAGTGGTGATACTGGCACAGGAGATAATAACACTCCAGATAGTGCCGAAGACAACAACAATCCCCTCCAGCAAGATTTAGAGCAGGAGGATGAAGGAGCCAGCTCTCCTGAGAGAGCGGCTGGCGGAGAGGAGGAGGATGACAATTACATGCTCCCCTCCGAAGACGAGGCAAGCCTCGGCGACGATGAATTCGCCTTACCAGAGGATCCCGTCGAACAAGAGCGCTTCAAGCGCAGGCTTATGGCCACGGCAAATAGCCTGAAGAAAAAGCAGCAGTAGCTTCAAGCTGACAAATGGACTGAAGTCCTCGCAGCCGAGGAATATAAACTCGAGCGTCCGTCCAAGAGTTACCCAAGGCGCAGGTTACTACCCCGACTGGAGGACGAAGCATATGATACGGCCGCGATAGAGAGGCATTCCAGCCAAAAGCTCAGCCCCCACCCCAACGCCATTTAAATAAAAAGGCATGGGGAGATACGCCAGACCTGCGAGACATATTGGAGGACAAAGCAAAGCATTCAAGATCGATCTACGGATCACGACGGCGCACCACTCTGCGAGACGGTAAACGTCACGTCGGATACAGTCAAAGCAAATCCGGCTGGGCCGAACACAATGGGCAAGACCCATTCGAGCTGCGTCGTGATATAGCCCAATACAGAGGCGCCGCACACCCCTTATGCTTCACAGGCGAAGTAATGGAACATCAATTCCCAGAAGGTTTCAAACCTATAAACATTGAATCATACGACAGCACAACAGATCCCGCAGTATGGATTGAGCACTTCCTCCTCCACATCCACATGGCCCGCGGTGATGACTTACATGCCATCAAGTACCTCCCACTAAAACTCAAAGGACCAGCGTGGCATTGGCTTAATAGCCTGCCAGCAGACTCCATTAGCTGTTGGGAAGATCTAGAGGCCGCATTCCTCGACAACTTTCAGGGCACTAATGTGCGACCACCAGACGCCGATGACTTGTGCCACATAATTCAGCAGCCAAAAGAGTCAGCCAGGCAATTCTGGACTCGGTTCCTTACAAAGAAAAAACAAATCGTCGACTGTCTGGATGCGGAGGCCTTAGCGGCTTTCAAGCACAACATCCGAGACGAGTGGCTAGCCCGGCACCTTGGTCAGAAAAAGCCGAAATCCACGGCAGCCCTCATGACACTCATGACCCTCTTTTGTGCGGGAGAAGACAGCTGGTTGGCTCGCAGTAACAACATATCAAAGAACCATGGTACCTCAGATACCAAGGACGGCAATAGCAGGTCACGTCGCAACAAGCATAAGCGCCGCATTAACGGCGAAAGTACTGAGGATACGACAGTCAATGCCGGATTCAAAGGCTCTAAACCCGGTCAGCGGAAAAAGCCATTCAAACAAAGTATGCCGGGTCCGTCCAGCTTGGACCGTATACTCGATCACTCGTGTCAAATACACGGCACCCCAGACAAGCCAACCAATCACACCAATAGGGATTGTTGGGTGTTCAAGTAGGCCGGCAAGTTAATCGCCGAAAACAAGGACAAGGGGCCGCATAGCGATGACGAGGAAGAACCCCGTCAGCCGCACACCGGAGGACAGAAGAGGTTTCCCCCGCAAGTGCGGACGGTGAACATTATATATGCAACCCACATACCCAAGAGGGAGCGGAAGCATGCGCTCAGGGACGTATATGCGCTGGAGCCAGTCGCCCCGAAGTTCAACCCTTGGTCCTCCTGTCCGATCACCTTCGACCGCAGGGACCATCCCACTAGTACCCGTCACGGCGGATTTGCCGCACTGGTCCTAGACCCAATCATTGATGGATTTCACCTCACTCGAGTCCTCATGGACGGTGGCAGTAGCCTGAACCTGCTTTATCAGGACACAGTGCGCAAAATGGGTATAGACCCCTCAAGGATCAAACCCACAAAGACGACCTTTAAAGGCATCATTCCAGGCATAGAGGCTCACTACACAGGCTCAATTACACTGGAAGTGGTCTTCGGATCCCCGGATAACTTCCGAAGCGAAGAGTTAATCTTCGACATAGTCCCGTTCCGCAGTGGTTATCACGCACTGCTCGGACGAACCGCATTCGCTAGATTCAATGCGGTACCACATTATGCATACCTCAAGCTCAAGATGCCAGGACCTCGCGGAGTTATTACACCGCGGTCCTTGCAGCAGAAGCGCAAAGCAGCCTCTCCAGGCAATCTACCAGTTCGGCGTTTCAAAGCCCGGACACCTTCAAGCGCGCTCGGGGCAATCGGCAAATCGACCGCCTGGCGCGATCTGAGCTCGCGTCGCAATACGGCGGCCACCCCAATCCCAGCCCAACGGCGTTGTTCATGCCGCGCGTACATAATTACGCATTAAAAATACCATGGGCACAGGTGGGGAGGCGGGGCACAACCACGGCACGCCCCAAAACGCGGCCTAAACCGCACCAGGGACTTCCCGTTTGGTTATTTTTCTTTTTCTTTCAGGACTTCAATCTCTGGAAACACTGTCCGGCAGCTCTATTGCCGAACACATGATACAGCAACCAAGGAGGCCGACAACTACGGAATTCCCAGGTGGATTACAGATTTCATATAATTCCTCAGCTCGCCCTTGGAAGGGACATAGTCCTACTCTTTTGCTTATTACACAATCTGTATCACTCTGCTTTAATGCAATTCTTTAATATACAATGCATGACATTACGACTATTATCGCACTTTTGTTATATGTATGCATATCTATGTGTTCATAAGTGACGCCTAGCAACCGTACACTCTGGTACGGCCAATGCACCAGGGGCTTACATACCCACAATATGGTGTGAGAAGTCTGAACACTTTCACAAGTGCAGCACCCCGAACTTATAGCATTATATGCATCAGCTCCGAATCATGTCTTTGGTCAAATGTTGGGTTTGCCCGACTCCTATGTTTTGGTACCTTACGTTCCGCTCTATCGGCTAAGGTAGCGCTAGGAGAACTACTGCGATTGTGCCCCGGTTCTGCCGGGCCGAGCACCTCAGTAGAGAAAGCTAAAACTAACTGTCATGATAAGGCGAGAGACTGGTCGCTGTTCGGCGAGGTTTTTCGAGTCCCTAAAGACTTATGCCGCTTAGGGTGAAGGGCCGGCTCCGTCCGGCCTACAGGCGTGTATCGAGCCCCGAATTCGGCCTTCCGAATACCAGGGGCTTCGCCGAAATTTAAAATTATAGAATTCTATGGCTAAGTGAGAGTGATAAAGCATTATTAGTCCGGTTGCCTTGTTTGTTGTGCTGAGCACCTCCCTCGAAGGACCCAAACATGGGAACAAGAGTGCTCAGGTTTATCCCGAACACCCCAGCACTCGTGGTATGGGGGCAGAAGCCGAGTACTCGCCATCTCTCAGATTGGATAAACAGCCAAACAGAAGGTAATATTTTAAATTCACACAAGCGTTGCATAGCGCATATGAAACAAGTTTTCATCACACAGGATACAAAACGAGCAAGTCTCATTCAAATATTACATTTTGTGAACACTCATCCGCGATAAGACGGGCGCCCGGCAGAACACCCTCGTAGTACATCTCGGGGTGGCGGTGCTCCTTGCCCTCCGGCGGCCCCTCCTTGATAAGCGTCATGGCGTTGTCACATCCCTAGCTTCTGGTAATGCTCTAGGCTAGCTTCATGTGTGCATCATGTTTAAATTCTGAAATTTGAACTGAGGGAAATTGGAAGCCTCAAAACCCTAAATAAAAGAGGGGCAAGAAACCCTAAAATTGCAATCAGTAAATCCAAAATGCCCTAGAAATAGCTCTGACAATTTTGGCAAGAGTTATAAATCAAACCAAAATTTTGGGACATTTCTAAAGAATTATTGGGCTCTGATTTTAAATCAATATTTTATTTGAATTTGGAGTTATATTCATAATATATAATGAATATATTTTCAAATGACCTGAGATATTTTTTGTATATGTGGAGAAGTCCATTAAGTGACTTAAAAATATCCAGGGGAGTTTTGGCACTGTTTTCAAATTCTGTTTGAATTAAAATTCAGTGCCAATTAAATAAAACAGAACAGAAATAGGAAAAACAGAGAGAGGGAGAGAAACCTTACCTGGCAGCCCACCCACAGCCCAACACTGTGCAGCCCACCTGCATGGCCCAGCCCACCTGGCCCCCCTTCTCCTGTCGTCTTCCTCCCCTCGCACCGAAGCTGCTCGGTGGCGAGCGCTGGCGATGCCCCGGCCACCTCCTGCTTCCCCCGGCCTCCCTAGCGACGCCACGACGACGCCTCGTGTCCCCTCGCTCCTCTTCCTCCCTCGCTGCTCCCTCTCTCTTTCCCGAACATTCTTCCCCCCCCCCTCCTCTGTTCTTCTCACCGAGCGGAGCCCGTCGCTGCTGCTTGCTGCTGCCGCGGCCACCGCCTCCCCCTCACCCCTTCGACGTGCCCGAGAGCCCCACCTCCGCCTTCTACGCCTCCTCGACGAGCCAAGCAACCGGGGACGCGCCGTATCGCCGCCATCGACATCATCTTCAACCTCGGGCACCGCCGATCTCCGTCGCCGATATGTCGTCCACAACCCGTCCCCGAGTCCAACGAGACCGCCGACGAACTCGCTGTGAGCTCCACTCCGTTTCCCCTCCTTCGTTTTGCTCGTTCCCGCGCCGTAGCACCCCCGCCCACATTCCCGAGCACCGCCGTCCGCCATGGCCGCGTAGCTCTCCTGACCTGAGCCCCTCTGCTCGAACCCGTGGCACCAGCGCGCTTCTGGTGGCCCGCGGATGCCGTCTGGACCATCAGCTTCTCCCCTAGCGCGCCGCAGCCCCAACCCCGCACATGGCCGAACTCCGGCCGTCGCCGCAAGCTCCGCTCCGGCGAGTGCTGACCACCCCGCGTCCTTCCGTCGCCTCCTCCGGATGCGCATGAGCGCTAGGAACCCACAGAGCCTCTCCGCGCGGCGTTTGGTCGCCGGAGCAAGAAACCCGAAGGCCTCCGCCGTCTCGGCCTCGCCGGCGTCAAGCCGCCGGCGGGTTAGGCCCTGTTGACCAGGGGTTTGACCTCCCCCTGGGTCGATGACAGGTGGGGCCAGCCCCTTGTTAATTAGTTTAGTTTATTTTAATTTATTTAGCCACTGTTTCACTGCCATGTGGGCCCGAGGCCCTGCTAATTTGGTTTAGGTACTAATTAAATTTTAGCTAACCCACTAACCCGCTGACTGTGGGCCCCAGCCCTTCTAATTACGTTAGTTAAGAATTAACTAAACCCTGTTTAGTTCCTGTGTCACTGACGTGTGGCCCCCACACGTCAGGTTTGACCTGGGGTGCCCAGTTGACTCTGCTGACGTCACAGTGACGTGGTGCTGACGCAATAAGTATTTTCTGGATTTAAAAATAATCAGGAAATTCCAGAAAATAGCTAAAACTTCAATAATTCATAGAAATTCAACCGTAACTCCAAATTAAATAATTTATATATGAAAAATTATCAGAAAAATCCAATCTATCCATCTGTACCATTTTCATGCATGTTAGAACAACTTATCACTACTGTTTAGGACAAATGAAGTGAATGACATTTAAATAACCACATATGGAGTTTGAATTTGAATCTTGGATTCAAACCAACTTCATTTAATCTGGTTTTAGGTGCATTAGCCCAAAACACATTCATATTGCCATGTCATAGCATGCATCATATTGTGCATTGCATTGATCGTGTTTTTTTCTGTATTTGCCGGTAATTGTCCCCTCTTGATAGACGTGTACCGACGATGTGATCGATGACACCGATGAAGAGCTATATTATCTTCAGAAGTGCCAGGCAAGCAAAACCCCCTTGTTCATTCCGATAAAATCCCACTCTCTCGCTCCTGCTCTCTTTTACTGCATTAGGACAACAACGACATATTTGTTACTTGCTGCGGTAGCTGAACCCCTTTATCCTTTGCATGACCTGTCATTGCCACAGTAAATAGATGAAACCCACTAGCATGAGTAGGAGTTGTTTGAGCCCTGATGTGCCTACTCATTCATGCTTGTTTGTCATGCCTGCTACTGCTTAGAGTTGAGTCAGGTCTGATTCATCGGGGATGAATCAGAGGTGTGTGAACATGTCCTACTGCTGAGTGCTAAGTGTGTGAACACGATTTGGTAAAGGTAGCGGTGGGAGGCCATGTAGGAGTACATGGTGGGTTGTCTCATTGCAGCCGTCCTCAGGAACTGAGTTCTGTGTTTGTGATCCATGACCAGCTACTACCACACATTGGAATGCTTAAGTGCCCCTCTCGACTTATTAATCAACTTGATCTCTGTCCAGGAGTTGCAACTAGTTTCTGGTGTTTGTAGGTAGTGTTAGTAGTCTACCAAGTGGCACCCGGTACAGGTGGGCTTGGGACAGACTAGGCACAGTGGCCCGGTGTACCAAGTGGCACCCGGTTGGTGGGCTTGGGAACCCTGCACACATCGTTTGGGGCCGTAAGCGACACCCCGGCCGGATCTCCTTGCGGATGGAACCCGAATAGGCGATAAACCTGGACTAGAGACTTGTTCGGTTAGTCAGGTCGTGGCCGACTCCCTCGCCCGGCTTCCGCTTGAAGGTTGCCGAGGTACATGACGTGTACAGGGCGGTAAGTGGCGAGAGCGTGTGTGAAGAAGTACACCCCTGCAGGGTTATCATTATCTATTCGAATAGCCGGATTCCTCGGATATGGAAACGTGGACCCCTTGCATAGTTCATAGACAAGTGAAAGTGGATACTCTAAAATACGCAAGATAAGCTTGAGTGCTATGGATGGCGTTCTCGTAGGGAGACGAGAGCGGATCCATAGTGGTGTATTGATATGGTGAATATGTGGACTCGTGTGCGCCACCTCAAAAGAGTTACATTGCAGTCGTAGTTCAGGATAGCCACCGAGTCAAAGCTGGCTTGCTGCAGTCAAACCCCTCCACCCCCTTGTTGATAATGGTGCATATGTAGATAGATCTGATGTAAGTCTTGCTGGGTACATTTGTACTCACGTTTGCCTATTTTATGTTTTGCAGAGAGACTTCAATCTCACTAGTAGTTCCGCGTGGACTTCGACGTTTAGCTTGTTACCTCAGCTACGATCTTGTGCCTCGGCAGGATCTGGTAGATAGTCAGGCTTCTCAGTCTTTTTCAGTTATAGATGTCTGTACCCAG
Source organism: Triticum aestivum (assembly GCF_018294505.1). Taxonomy (NCBI): domain Eukaryota; kingdom Viridiplantae; phylum Streptophyta; class Magnoliopsida; order Poales; family Poaceae; genus Triticum; species Triticum aestivum. Next base: position 243,235,051 of record NC_057797.1, on the reverse strand, counting down.
ACATGATAGCTTCCGCTTGTGCTTTGATTTGTATGCTCTGATTGTTGGGTCATGAGACCCATGTTTGTAATATCTCGCTCCTCGCAGCCTATTGAATAAATACTTGAGTCGTAGAGTCATGTTGTGATGCCATGTTGTATTTGCACATATCGAGCATATTGTGTGTATGTTATTGAAATGCTTGGTATGTGTGGGATCTGACCATCTAGTTGTTTATCTTTAGTAGCCTCTCTTACGGGGAAATGTCTCCTAGTGTTTCACTGAGCCATGGTAGCTTGCTACTGCTCCGGAACACTTAGGCTGGCCGGCATGTGTCCTTCTTCGTTCCTGTGTCTGTCCCTTCGGGGAAATGTCACGCGATGAATACCGGAGTCCTATTAGCCTGCTACAGCCCGGTTCACCGGAGTCTTGCTAGCCCAGTGCTACAGCCTGGATTCACTCGCTGATGACCGACACGTTCGATGCTGGGTCATGGATGCCTGTCCCTGTAAGTCTGTGCCACTTTGGGTTTACGACTAGCCATGTCAGCCCGGGCTCCTTATCATATGGATGCTAGCGACACTGTCATATACGTGTGCCAAAAGGCGCAAACGGTCCCGGGCAAAGGTAAGGCGACACCCGTGGGAATACCGTGCGTGAGGCCGCAAAGTGATATGAGGTGTTACATGCTAGATCGATGTGGCATTGAGTCGGGGTCCTGACAGCGTTGGTATCAGAGCTTGACTGCCTGTAGGATTACCAAGCCAAACTGGTCGAAGTTGAGTCTAGAAATGCTTTAGTTATATAAGGGAATTGATTGTGGGATGGAACGTAAGGCTCTTTTTACTCCTTATACCTCATGGCCTTCTGATCTGAGTCATCTTATCTTTCCTACGGGGTTAAGGAACTAGGTTTTCTCTTCTTTCTATCAGGATCACGTGTTACTAATCTGTAGACTTATAAGATGGTTGGACTTAAGCCTCGTTTCAGTTCCTACTACTTCTGTATGATTTTTGTTGATCTCGAGACCTTGATATTGTGCTTCTGAGTGGTTATGCCACCATTTTTGTGAATGTCTCAAGTCTTTTTTGAGCATTTACAGCTGTTATGCTGTCCGAGTCATTCCAGGTTTCTAAATAGTCTGATGCATTTGCAAAATCCTTTTCCTCTGGTTTCGATGCTCCTTTATGCCAGCTCAATCACACTAATTGTTGAGTTGAGGTATTCTATTGCCTTGACATTATGTTGGAGTTACTATTATGGCCCTAGGTGTTTAGGGAGTCACCTAGTAATCCAGCAATGTTTTGTGATCCCAGTGTGATGATTCTGGCTTTTATTCTCGAAAGCATCCCGTGATGCCATTTAGTTAGTAGGTATTCTATTCCTGGGTTTCTGAGCCCAAGATTCATCCTACTTACTTCATGTTGATAGTAATTGCTAGTGCCTTTAGGATATTAGTAACCTTTGCGATAGTCCTTGAAGTCCGTGGTATCTTCTTCTTCCAAATACCATGAACTACTTATGGCAGAAGTTCCTCGTTGAACTGAACAATCACAACCAGAGTGCTCTTGATGAGTTCTCCATTATATATTGTGACTCTGCCAGTTCTACCTTTCCGCATGGATTGTCCGGAAGAAATATGTTGAACTCGTTCGATATGCTAATCTATGCATTCACAACTCAGAAAATCATATGTTCTTTTGAGTTGTCCCTCTTTAGTTGTTTTCTGACCCTCATCTATCAATTGATGGTCAAGAGTATGCGTGCATTCGTTTATCGATGCCTATTACTCTTGTGGTCTGTCAAGCCATTCCATTCCGGAATGACTAGGAGAAACAAACTCCAGTACCTCATCCATATCTAGGATTGGGTCAAAGCAATTGTGCTTCACAGATCAAATTGCTAATTCAGCTTTTGTTCTGTTCTACCTTGAAGTGTTACCCTCTTTATGTCAGGATTGTCATGAGAATTGTACCACCTCTTATGAATTCTTGACACAGTAATACTTCTTGCCATCATTGTTCATTGCTCGGTTCCCGTGTCATTGTAACCGGAATGCCGACAAGTGTACCGTGATGTGTGAAATCAATACTCCTAGCAACCTTGTTGCTTGGTAGTTAAATGGACAATAACCTCATTCTTAGCGTGTTGGTTTTGGATCATCCTTCTAAGGCTGATCGTGCTACCTAGTCCTTATTTTGGTACACCCTTCGATTGATGAGTTAGGATCTTGTCAAGTCCTCACTCATTTGATCATATCGTCTTGCCCTCAAAAGCAAGATTGTTCTCGAGCTTAGTAACATATCGGTGGTTCGTGATTTCCGAAGATCTTCTCGGAAGTATTACCAGGTTGTCACCTGACCGCTATGTTGAGCTCGTGATCGAGTTGGTTCATCCTGTAAACCACCCCTTCTCCAAGAATCTATGTGGGATACCCCTGAGCTAGTTGGCTAAGCTGAACAACAACTTGGAGAGTTGGAAGATAAAAGCTTGCCTGACTTAGTTCGTTCCAAAGGGATATTCTTGTGTGTGTGTGTGTTGAAGAAAGATGATATCTTTATTGGTCGATCCTCGTGATCAATTGATGGATCTATTATCTTACCCAAACCTTTGATTTGAGTATGGGCTATCGTCAAATCAAATCAGAACCAGCGATATTCGTAATGCTGTCTTACTCGTGGTTGTTCCTCGAGCATACACCATTATATCTTTCGGGCCTGACCAATGCTATCACCTTGTTCACATAATTGTGGAATTCCACTAATATGGAAACCTGGATGAATTGTTGTTGAGCCCATTGACAACATCCTTATCTCCTCCATGATTTTGTTGAACATTAAGCTAGTGTTGGAAACTTGTGTAAGCATTATCTTCATGACTCGTTCGTGAAGCATATGTTTGGACAAAAGAAGTGAGTCCCTCTAAATTCATGTGCACTTGATGCAAGTTGCCGCCATGAATTTGAGAAGGCTTGTTTTTCCTCCTTTGGAATCATCCCAAGTCAGTCATGCACGTGCGAAGAATTCTGTGGTCTGTTAGACTGATCATCTTCATCCCATATGTATATCCTAGCACACCAAGCCACTGATTGAGTTGTTCAAAGATAAAGGAGTCTGTCCAAGGTGAACTCTTTGGACTTCCACGCATGGAGACTTCGATGTCATTAATGATGGTTCCCCCTCCTGAACTCGGTAGTGTTTTATTATAAGACTACTTGTGGTCATGCTTGTCTTGGACATCGTGTTCACATGTTGTAGCAGAACCAGCTCATGTTTTGGAGTTTACTATCGTAGTTCATTCCCCGAGAATCTCGCAACGTCATCTCGTCGATTTGTGTTGCAAACTTTCATTTTTCTTCCTAGACTCGATGAGTCTGGAATATCCTGACACCAACCAGATCTGAATCTCAGGCAGATATGATGGTTTGGAACATTTCCCAAGAACTATAATATTGGTCCCTCGATAACCGGTAAAGTGGATGTCGTGGCCAACACACCCAGACGGAAGACCTATTATTGTAGTATCTTGTTTGAGGAAGTTGGCCACCTCCCCATAAGGATTTCGTAGGATTTACCTCCGTAACTGTTCCTTATGGATTCTATTGCTCCCGAAGTCCGACCTTTACTTGATGTTCTAGTTATCAAACCATATCTATGAATGGGTTACACTAGCACGTCAAGGAGAACATTAGAAGCGGGGTGCTAATTGTCTCTCGGTCGATCATCCAAATTTTGTTTCCTTGGCCTCGCTAGGGTGAAATCTGAGTTGATGTTATCTTCCTATGCATCTGCATCGTCCATCGTTGTTCATCATGGTGGTATGTTGTGTTGCCAGGATCCTTGACACGGATGTTGGTAAAACCTTGATGAATATGGAAATGCTCAAGTTCTTGAGAGCATGCACAAGCGCTAGGTGTTATCATCGGCACTAACTGGGTTTGCTCTCAGTTTCCTCGGCAATGTTATGATCTTTTCAAACAGTGAATTCACTCTCTATTGTTGGGTTCTTCCCCAGTTACCAGAATCATTCCCAGCATTTGCATTTTGTTCCCAGCTTGCACCGCCAATGTGCCACTCTACCATGGGTCTCTTCCATTTCCGGTGGTAAGCAAATTTATCCATTATGTTGTCTTCAACAAGGTAATCCACATCATCCAAGTCCGAGTATGCCATTCTACCGACCCCCTCCAAACGATCGGTCGAGAATTGCCTTAGGTTGGTTTAAAGAGTTTCAATGATCTTTGAATCAAAGGTAATTCTTTTTGCCACTTAAGGTAATAATCTATGAATCACCCTCCTCCAGGATGTTTCGTCGTGGTATCATGGCAATTCAACTCCTCGCTACGTTGACAACCGATCACCGCATTCTTAAGTCTGGGATTGTTGTCTACCTAGTGAACCTTTGTCATTTGCTTCACTCCATTCCTATGGATGTGTGCTTCGTCTCTCCGCCTGAGAGAGGTTGCCATGTCTCATCCCATGAGTTAATCCTGAGTTGTTCGATCTTCGAGAAGATCGACCCTTCTAGAGTCTCCTTCTTCCCTCCATGTCATGTTGGCAGGATTTCTCAGAGCTAGACGACAAGACAAAGATGGTGATTGAATCAACGTTCATTTGAAGTGCAACCTGGATCGTGAAGATTATACTAGTTTGCGTTTCCCCTTCATCTTACCCTACGCTTGAATCTCGAGACGAGATTCTTGTTTAGTGGGGGTGAGTTGTCACATCCCTAGCTTCTGGTAATGCTCTAGGCTAGCTTCATGTGTGCATCATGTTTAAATTCTGAAATTTGAACTGAGGGAAATTGGAAGCCTCAAAACCCTAAATAAAAGAGGGGCAAGAAACCCTAAAATTGCAATCAGTAAATCCAAAATGCCCTAGAAATAGCTCTGACAATTTTGGCAAGAGTTATAAATCAAACCAAAATTTTGGGACATTTCTAAGGAATTATTGGGCTCTGATTTTAAATCAATATTTTATTTGAATTTGGAGTTATATTCATAATATATAATGAATATATTTTCAAATGACCTGAGATATTTTTTGTATATGTGGAGAAGTCCATTAAGTGACTTAAAAATATCCAGGGGAGTTTTGGCACTATTTTCAAATTCTGTTTGAATTAAAATTCAGTGCCAATTAAATAAAACAGAACAGAAATAGGAAAAACAGAGAGAGGGAGAGAAACCTTACCTGGCAGCCCAACACTGTGCAGCCCACCTACGCGGCCCAGCCCACCTGGCCCCCCTTCTCCTGTCGTCTTCCTCCCCTCGCACCGAAGCTGCTCGGTGGCGAGCGCTGGCGATGCCCCGGCCACCTCCTGCGTCCCCCGGCCTCCCTAGCGACGCCACGACGACGCCTCGTGTCCCCTCGCTCCTCTTCCTCCCTCGCTGCTCCCTCTCTCTTTCCCGAACACTCTTCCCCCCCCCCCTCCTCTGTTCTTCTCACCGAGCGGAGCCCGTCGCTGCTGCTTGCTGCTGCCGCGGCCACCGCCTCCCCCTCACCCCTTCGACGTGCCCGAGAGCCCCACCTCCGCCTTCTACGCCTCCTCGACGAGCCAAGCAACTGGGGACGCGCCGTATCGCCGCCATCGACATCATCTTCAACCTCGGGCACCGCCGATCTCCGTCGCCGATATGTCATCCACAACCCGTCCCCGAGCCCAACGAGACCGCCGACGAACTCGCTGTGAGCTCCACTCCGTTTCCCCTCCTTCGTTTTGCTTGTTCCCGCGCCGTAGCACCCCCGCCCACATTCCCGAGCACCGCCGTCCGCCATGGCCGCGTAGCTCTCCTGACCTGAGCCCCTCTGCTCGAACCCGTGGCACCATCGCGCTTCTGGTGGCCCGCGGATGCCGCCTGGACCATCAGCTTCTCCCCTAGCGCGCCGCAGCCCCAACCCCGCACATGGCCGAACTCCGGCCGCCGCCGCAAGCTCCGCTCCGGCGAGTGCTGACCACCCCGCGTCCTTCCGTCGCCTCCTCCGGATGCGCATGAGCGCTAGGAACCCACAGAGCCTCTCCGCGCGGCGTTTGGTCGCCGGAGCAAGAAACCCGAAGGCCTCCGCCGTCTCGGCCTCGCCGGCGTCAAGCCGCCGGCGGGTTAGGCCCTGTTGACCAGGGGTTTGACCTCCCCCTGGGTCGATGACAGGTGGGGCCAGCCCCCTGTTAATTAGTTTAGTTTATTTTAATTTATTTAGCCACTGTTTCAGTGCCATGTGGGCCCGAGGCCCTGCTAATTTGGTTTAGGTACTAATTAAATTTTAGCTAACCCACTAACCCGCTGACTGTGGGCCCCAGCCCTTCTAATTACGTTAGTTAAGAATTAACTAAACCCTGTTTAGTTCCTGTGTCACTGACGTGTGGCCCCCACACGTCAGGTTTGACCTGGGGCGCCCAGTTGACTCTGCTGACGTCACAGTGACGTGGTGCTGACGCAATAAGTATTTTCTAGATTTAAAAATAATCACGAAATTCCAGAAAATAGCTAAAACTTCAATAATTCATAGAAATTCAACCGTAACTCCAAATTAAATAATTTATATATGAAAAATTATCAGAAAAATCCAATCTATCCATCTGTACCATTTTCATGCATGTTAGAACAACTTATCACTACTGTTTAGGACAAATGAAGTGAATGACATTTAAATAACCACATATGGAGTTTGAATTTGAATCTTGGATTCAAACCAACTTCATTTAATCTGGTTTTAGGTGCATTAGCCCAAAACACATTCATATTGCCATGTCATAGCATGCATCATATTGTGCATTGCATTGATCGTGTTTTTTTCTGTATTTGCCGGTAATTGTTCCCTCTTGATAGACGTGTACCGACGATGTGATCGATGACACTGATGAAGAGCTATATTATCTTCAGAAGTGCCAGGCAAGCAAAACCCCCTTGTCCATTCCGATAAAATCCCACTCTCTCGCTCCTGCTCTCTTTTACTGCATTAGGACAACAACGACATATTTGTTACTTGCTACGGTAGCTGAACCCCTTTATCCTTTGCATGACCTGTCATTGCCACAGTAAATAGATGAAACCCACTAGCATGAGTAGGAGTTGTTTGAGCCCTGATGTGCCTACTCATTCATGCTTGTTTGTCATGCCTGCTACTGCTTAGAGTTGAGTCAGGTCTGATTCATCGGGGATGAATCAGAGGTGTGTGAACATGTCCTACTGCTGAGTGCTAAGTGTGTGAACACGATTTGGTAAAGGTAGCGGTGGGAGGCCATGTAGGAGTACATGGTGGGTTGTCTCATTGCAGCCGTCCACAGGAACTGAGTTCTGTGTTTGTGATCCATGACCAGCTACTACCACACATTGGAATGCTTAAGTGCCCCTCTCGACTTATTAATCAACTTGATCTCTGTCCAGGAGTTGCAACTAGTTTCTGGTGTTTGTAGGTAGTGTTAGTAGTCTACCAAGTGGCACCCGGTACAGGTGGGCTTGGACAGACTAGGCACAGTGGCCCGGTGTACCAAGTGGCACCCGGTTGGTGGGCTTGGGAACCCTGCACACATCGTTTGGGGCCGTAAGCGACACCCCGGCCGGATCTCCTTGCGGATGGAACCCGAATAGGCGATAAACCTGGACTAGAGACTTGTTCGGTTAGTCAGGTCGTGGCCGACTCCCTCGCCCGGCTTCCGCTTGAAGGTTGCCGAGGTACATGACGTGTACAGGGCGGTAAGTGGCGAGAGCGTGTGTGAAGAAGTACACCCCTGCAGGGTTATCATTATCTATTCGAATAGCCGGATTCCTCGGATATGGAAACGTGGACCCCTTGCATAGTTCATAGACAAGTGAAAGTGGATACTCTAAAATACGCAAGATAAGCGTGAGTGCTATGGATGGCGTTCTCGTAGGGAGACGAGAGCGGATCCATAGTGGTGTATTGATATGGTGAATATGTGGACTCGTGTGCGCCACCTCAAAAGAGTTACATTGCAGTCGTAGTTCAGGATAGCCACCGAGTCAAAGCTGGCTTGCTGCAGTCAAACCCCTCCACCCCCTTGTTGATAATGGTGCATATGTAGATAGATCTGATGTAAGTCTTGCTGGGTACATTTGTACTCACGTTTGCCTATTTTATGTTTTGCAGAGAGACTTCAATCTCACTAGTAGTTCCGCGTGGACTTCGACGTTTAGCTTGTTACCTCAGCTACGATCTTGTGCCTCGGCAGGATCTGGTAGATAGTCAGGCTTCTCAGTCTTTTTCAGTTATAGATGTCTGTACCCAGACATGATAGCTTCCGCTTGTGCTTTGATTTGTATGCTCTGATTGTTGGGTCATGAGACCCATGTTTGTAATATCTCGCTCCTCGCAGCCTATTGAATAAATACTTGAGTCGTAGAGTCATGTTGTGATGCCATGTTGTATTTGCACATATCGAGCATATTGTGTGTATGTTATTGAAATGCTTGGTATGTGTGGGATCTGACCATCTAGTTGTTTATCTTTAGTAGCCTCTCTTACGGGGAAATGTCTCCTAGTGTTTCACTGAGCCATGGTAGCTTGCTACTGCTCCGGAACACTTAGGCTGGCCGGCATGTGTCCTTCTTCGTTCTTGTGTCTGTCCCTTCGGGGAAATGCCACGCGATGAATACCGGAGTCCTGTTAGCCTGCTACAGCCCGGTTCACCGGAGTCTTGCTAGCCCAGTGCTACAGCCTGGATTCACTCGCTGATGACCGACACGTTCGATGCTGGGTCATGGATGCCTGTCCCTGTAAGTCTGTGCCACTTTGGGTTTACGACTAGCCATGTCAGCCCGGGCTCCTTATCATATGGATGCTACCGACACTGTCATATACGTGTGCCAAAAGGCGCAAACGGTCCCGGGCAAAGGTAAGGCGACACCCGTGGGAATACCGTGCGTGAGGCCGCAAAGTGATATGAGGTGTTACATGCTAGATCGATGTGGCATTGAGTCGGGGTCCTGACAGGCGTCCAGCTTGACCCACTGTGTTTTCACACGGGCGAAGGCCCGGCGTGCACCTTCAATGCAGACGAATCGCTTAACGACCTCCAGCCGTGGGCAGGCATCCACAAGCCGCCTCACCAGGCCGAAGAAGCTGTTCGGAAGGGCATCACCAGGACACAACCGGACTATGAAGCCCTTCATGGCCTGATCGGCCGCCTTATGTAGCTCGGCCATCTGCTTAAGCTGGTCACTCATCGGCACTGGATGTTCGTCTTCAGCATACTGAGACCAAAACAGCTTCTCCGTCGAGCTTCCATCCTTGGCCTGGTAAAATTGTGCGGCATCGGACACACTGCGGGGCAAATCTGCGAATGCTCCTGAAGAGCTCCGGATTCGGGTAAGTAATCGATAAATTACTTTTACATGCTTGCTTTGCATATAGAAAGCCTTACCCACCACTATCTTCTTCATCGCGTCGATCTCCTGAAGGGCCTTCTGGGCCTCGGCCTTGGCACTCTTCGCGCTCTCATGGGCCGCGGCAAGCTCAGACTCTCGCGTCTTTAAGTCAAGCTCCAACGCCTCGTGCTTCGTCACGAGAACCTGGAGCTCTTGCTGCACCTCGCCAACCTGAGCCTCGTGCCTCTCTCGCTCGGTGCGCTCCTGGGCTGCCTTCTCTTCAGCCTGGGACAACGCTTGCTTCAGGGTCGCCACCTCGGTCGTGGCCCCTGGCAAACATAGAATGATCCTGTCATTTAGCAATCGCGTCCTTTTTCTCATCTATAGACAAGGTATTACTTACCCTTGTTCTCCTCGAGCTGCCTCTTAGCAAGGCCGAGCTCTTTTGGGGACCCCTCAAGGGCCTCCTTCAGTACGGCGACCTCTGCAGTCAGTGCGGCGGACGCTAGAAGCGAAGCCTGCATATGCATATTGACATACTTATATTAGACTCCTGCGATGTTATTTGACCCTCTGTTCGGCTTTTCTTTGAGAACTCCGAACAAAGCATCAGGGGCTACTGTCTATGCGGTAATATTTCTACTACATTTTAAAACACTTACCTCGGAGCCTGTTAGAAGGCTAGTACAGGCTTCAGTCAATCCGCTCTTGGCGGACTGAACCTTCTGGATCACCACACTCATGATAGTGCGGTGCTCCTCCTCGATGGAAGCGCTGCGAAGCGCTTCCAACATAGTGTCCGGCGCCTCTGGATGGACAGAGGTCACCGGCACAGGCGTCTCACCCTCCTTAGAAGGGGACCGTCTACCCGCGCTCGAAGCCGTTGGAGGGTCTGGCGCGGTGTTCGGCTGAGGGCCGAACTCAGAGCTCTCTGGGACCCTGTCCCCTCGGCTTCGGAGTCCGGAAGGTCGCCTTGCGGCGCCTCCAAGACTGTCCCCCTCGATCCGGTGCCTCTGGAGATAGCACCTCGGTGTCGTCGGCTAGATGAGGGGAGGTGGCCGTCGGGACTGGATCGCTATCCATGTCCGACGCACCCAGGGAGCCGTCCAAGGATACCTCGATATTGGCTCGGGGCGGCCTGCACAATTGAGTTTGGCGTTAGGGAAAGCGACGCGACAAAGGAATCCTATGGGTTACTTTGGTATCCGAACACTTACGATCTCCCCTGGGGCTTGCCCTAGGGCAACCACTCGTCTTCACTTTCGTCGGCGGCGGTAGAGCTATCCGGAAGGAGCGTCCTTCCCTTCTTGGACCCTTCGGCCTCCCCAGTTGGGACGGCCTTCCTTTTCTTGTCTCCCCCAGTCGGTGGGGGAGCCTCTTCTTCCTTTTCATCGGACGGTGAGTCCGACGACGCCTGGCGTCAGGAACTCTTTCGAGCTCCCTTGGCCTTCTTGGTCTTCTCCGGCACCTTATAAGGGGCCGGAGTTAGCATCTTCGTCAGAAGAGCGTTTGCGGGGCCTTCAGGCAAGGAAGCCGGACAGTCGATCTGTTCGGCCATCTTCTGCCAGTCCTGTTAACGGCACGAGAGTTTAGACCCCGCACAGAGCCAATATATATATATAACAAATATCCTGTAAGAGGTAAAACAACTTACCGCACTAGTGTGGCGCTTCGCACTGAATCCGCGATCCTCAGTAATGGGGGGAGGGACCGCGGCGCCCTTGAACAGCACCCTCTAGGCATCTTCATGAGTCGTGTCAAAGAGCCTGTTTAGAGTGCGGTGCAGCGCCGGATTGAACTCCCACAAGGTAAACTCTCGTTGTTGGCACGGGAGTATCCGGCGAACGAGCATAACCTGGACTATGTTGACAAGCTTGAGCTTCTTATCCACCATGTTCTGAATACATGACTGGAGTCCGGTCAGCTCTTTTGAATTACGCCAGGACAGGCCCTTCTCTTTCCAGGAGGTGAGCCGCATGGGGATGCCAGATCGGAACTCGGGGGCCGCTACCCATGCGGGGTCACGCGGCTCGGTGATATAGAACCACCCCGATTGCCACCCCTTTATGGTGTCCACGAAGGTGCCCTCGAGCCATGTGATGTTGGGCATCTTGCCCACCATGGTGCCTCCGCACTCTGCCTGGCAGCCGCTCACTACCTTCGGCTTAACATTGAAGGTCTTCAGCCATAAGCCGAAGTGGGGCTTGATGCGGAAGAAGGCCTCGCACACGATGATAAACGCCGAATGTTGAGGATGAAGTTTGGGGCTAGATCATGGAAAACCAGGCCGTAATAAAACATGAGCCCCCGGACGAAGGGATGGAGAGGGAATCCTAGTCCATGGAGGAAATGGGTGAGGAATACCACCCTCTCATGGGGCTCGGGGGTGGGGATGAGTTGTCCCTCATCTGGGAGCCGGTGCGCGATGTCGTCGTGCAGGTATCCGGCTCTCCTTAGTTTCTTGATGTCTCCCTCCGTGACAGAGGATACCATCCACTTGCCTCCCGCTCCGGACATGGTTGGAGAAGTTTGAGATGGAAGTGGGGACTTGGGCGCTAGAGCTCGAGTATGCGGGAGCGGATGAGCAGAGGAGGAAGAAGGCGTGGATAGAAAGGTGAATCCTTATCCTTTATATGGGTGGACAAAATTAAACGTCCCCACTTGCCTAGTAAAACTCGCTTATCCCCCAAGCGCCATGATTGATGGCGCGGTTGGGTTACCCACGCCCGTATTGATGAGAATCCCGTAATAGGGGGACACGATCTCTGCTTTGACAAGACGTGTCGAAAAACTGCCTCACGTTATGTGCGGGGCTGGTTAAAAGAAACGGTTCGAATAATCACCGGGCCATGACATAACGTCATGTTGCCAAAGCAAGCTAGCGGATTAGATCTGCGAAAGCATTATTCTCTATGGTGAAATGTGGGACTTATTTTGCAGGGTCGGACACTATCCTCGTATTCAAATTCTTCTGTGATGTATTCGGAGAAGGAACCCGCCTTGCAATGCCGAAGACAACTGCGCGTCGGACTCATCGTCATTGAAGCCTGGTTCAGGGGCTACTGTGGGAGTCCTGGATTAGGGGGTCTCTGGACAGCCGGACTATCTCCATTGGCCGGACTGTTAGACTATGAAGATATAAGATTGAAGACTTCGTCTCGTGTCCGGATGGGACTCTACTTGGCGTGGAAGGCAAGCTAGGCAATACGTATATGGATATCTCCTCCTTTGTAACCGACCTTGTGTAACCCTAACCCTCTCCGGTTTCTATATAAACCGGAGGGTTTTAGTCCGTAGGACAACAATCACAACATACAATCATACCGTAGGGTAGCTTCTAGGGTTTAGATTCTCTGATCTCGTGGTAGATCTACTCTTGTAACACCCATATCTTCAATATTAATCAAGCAGGACGTAGGGTTTTACTTCCATCAAGAGGGCCCGATCCTGGGTAAAACTTCGTGTCCCTTGCCTCCTGTTACCATCCGGCCTAGACGCACAGTTCGGGACCCCCTACCCGAGATCCGCCGGTTTTGACACCGACATGCGCCGATCATGGAGTTCACCTCCGCGGATATCTTTCAGCACTCACCTTTCGGTGACGTGCTAAATTCATTAAGGTCTCTCTCCTTGTGAGGAGAACCTTGGCCGAACTATGTCCGGCTAGAATGGTATGCAAACGACGAAGAAATTCGCTCCCCACCCACCACCCACTTAGTAGCCACTGTTGATGATTTAACCGACATGCTCGACTTCGACTCCGAAGATATCGACAGTATGGACGACGATGCAGGAGATGAACAGGAACCACCGCCCATAGGGCGCTGGACCGCCACCTCATCATATGATATATACATGATGGACACCCCCAAAGAAGGCAATGGCGACGAGTCAGCGGAGGATGACCCCTCCAAGAAGCAACCCAAGCGCCGACGTCAGTGGCGCCGCTCTAAGTCCCGCCATAGCAAAAGTAGTGATACCGGCACAAGAGACAATAACACTCCGGATAGTGCCGAAGACAACAATCCCCTCCAACACGATGTAGAGCGGGAGGGTGAACAAGCTAGCCCTCCAGAGCGGGCAGTAGATGGAGAATCGGAGGAGGACAATTACATGCCTCTCTCTGAAGATGACGCGAGCCTCAGCGACGAAGAATTAATCATGCCTGAGGATCCCGTCGAGTAGGAGCGCTTCAAGCGCCGGCTTACAGCCACAACAAATAGCTTGAAGAAAAAGGAACAACAACTTCGAGCTGATCAAGATTTGCTAGCAAACAGATGGACCAAAGTCCTTGCGGCCGAGGAATACGAACTCGAGCGACCAACCAAGAGTTATCCAAAGCGTAGATTGCTACCTCACCTCGAGGAGGAAGCATTGAAACCCACATCACCAGCGTATGATGCGGCTGACGGGCCACCTCATGGCCGAGACAGAGAGGCATTTCAGCCTGAAGTCCAGCCCGCACCCCGCAGCCTATCAAACAAAAATACCAAGGCCCGGGGCAACACGCGGGACCTGCAAGACGTATTGGAAAACAAGGCAAAATATTCAAGATCGATCTATGGATCACGGGGGCGCGCACCAACACGCGACGATGACCATCACGCCGGATACACTAAAAGTAAATCCGGCCGGGCCGAATACAGCAGACAAGACTCATATGAACCGCGTCGTGATATAGCCCGGCACAGAGGCGCCGCACACCCCCTATGCTTCACTGATGAAGTTATGGATCATGAATTCTTGGAGGGTTTTAAACCCGTAAATATCGAATCATATGATGGTACAACAGATCCCGCTGTATGGATTGAGGATTTCCTCCTCCACATCCACATGGTTCACGGTGATGATCTGCATGCCATCAAGTACCTCCCACTAAAACTTAAAGGACCAGCTGGGCATTGGCTGAATAGCTTGCCAGCAGACTCCGTCGGCAGTTGGGAGGATTTGGAAGATGCATTCCTTGACAACTTCCAGGGCACTTATATTCGACCACCAGATGCTGATGACTTGAGCCATATAACTCAGCATCCAGGGGAATCGGCCAGGCAATTCTGGACACGGTTCCTAACTAAGAAAAACCAAATTGTCGACTGTCCGGACGTAGAGGCCTTAGCGGCATTCAAGCATAGCATCCGTGATGAGTGGCTCGCCTAGCACCTCGGCCAGGAGAAGCCGCAGTCTATGGCAGCCCTCACGACACTCATGACCCGCTTTTGCGCGGGCGAGGATAGCTGGCTGGCTTTCAGTAACAACACATCAAGGAATCCGAGCACTTTGGATACTAAAGATGTCGATGGCAGACCACGTCGTAACAGACACAAGCGCCGCAACAACGGCGATAACACCGATGATACGACAATCAATGCCGGATTCAGAGGCTCTAGATCCGGTCAGCGGAAAAAGCCATTCAAAAGAAGTACTCTGGGCCCGTCCAGTTTGGATCACATACTCGATCACTCGTATCAAATCCACGTCACCTCCGATAAGCCAGCCAGTCACACCAACAGAGAATGTTGGGTGTTCAAGCAGGCCGACAAGTTGAATGCTGAAAACAAGGACAAGGGGCTGCATAGTGATGACGAGGAGGAGCCCCGGCCGCTGAACACGGGAGGACAAAAGAGGTTCCTCCCACAAGTGAATACGGTGAACATGATATACGCAACCCACATTCCCAAGAGGGAATGGAAGCATGCACTAAGGGACGTCTATGCGATGGAGCCCGTCGCCCCAAAGTTCAACCCATGGTCCTCTTGTCCGATCACCTTCGATCGCAGGGACCAGCCCACTAGTATCTGTCATGGCGGATCCGCCGCATTTGTCCTAGACCCCATCATCGGCAGATTTCACCTAACTTGAGTCCTTATGAACGGCGGCAGCAGCCTGAACCTGCTCTATCAGGATACAGTGCACAAAATGGGTATAGATCTCTCGAGGATCAAACCCACCAAAAACCACCTTTAAGGGCGTCATCCCAGGTGTAGAGGCCCGTTGCACGGGCTCAATCACACTGGAAGTGGTCTTCGGATCTTCAGACAACTTCCGAAGCGAGGAGTTAATCTTTGATATCGTCCCGTTCCGCGGTGGCTATCACTCACTGCTCGGGCGAACCGCATTTGCAAAATTCAATGCGGTACCGCATTATGCATACCTCAAGCTCAAGATGCCAGGACCTAGGGGGGTCATAACAGTCAATGGAAACACAGAACGCTCGCTCCGCACCGAAGAGCACGCTGCGGCCCTCGCAGCAGAAGCACAAAGCAGCCTTTTAAGGCAAACCACCAATTCAGCGATACAGCCCCCGGACACCGTCAAGCGAGTCTGGAGTAACCTGCAACAAGATCGCCTGGCACGTTCAGAGCTCGCCTAGCAATTCGGCCCCCGTCCCAGTCCCAGTCGAGCGACGAAATCCGTGCCGTGTGTACATAATTACGCACTGAAAATACCATGGGCATAGGCGGGGGCATGATCAGGGCACGTCCTGCAATGCGGCTTAACCACCCTAGGGGCTGCATACCTTCACCATTTTTTCTCTTTCAGGACCTTACTCTCTGGAAGCCCTTTCCAGCAGTATGATTGCCGGACACATTACGGAAAGGAACAACCAAGGAGGCAAGAAGCTAAGACGTACAAGGGAACCCCCATGTGGTCTCTAATAACAATCAATATACCCGCTTTTTACTACCCATATGCAGCTTGCCCTTGGATAGGACATGTCAAATAGACCTATTTTTTTGCTTATTGCACTACTTGTATCAGTACACTTCGACGTATTATTTAAATAACAATGCATAGCATTAGTCTATTATTGCATTATCCATCCCTTTTTTCTTATATGTTCATTTACGACAACTTGCACCCGTACATTCTAGTACGGTCAGTACGCCGGGGGCTTTCGTTTACCCCATAATACGGCGTGAGAAGTCCGAACACTTTCGACAGTGCGGCACCCCGAAGTTATAGCATTATATGCATCAGCTCCGAATCATGTCTTGGGTCAATAGTTGGGTTTGCCCGGCTCCCATGTTTTGGTACCTTACGTTCCGCTATATCGGCTAAGGTAGCGTTGGGAGAACTACTGCGATTGTGTCCCGGTTCTTCCGGACGAGCACCTCAGTAGAGAAAGCCGAAAACTGACTGTCATGATAAGGCGGGGGCTGGTAGCTGTTCGAGAGGTCTCAAGTCCTTAAAGACTTTTGCCGCTTCAGGCGAGGAGTCGGCCTTGCCCGACTTAGGCGTATATAGCGCCCCAAATTCGGCCTTCTGAATACTAGGGGCTTCGCCAAAATTTAAAATTGTAGACTTCTATGGCTAAGTGAGAGTAATAAAGCCTTATAGTCTGATTGCCTTGTTCGTTGTGCTAAACACCTCCCTCGAAGGACCCAAAATTGGGATAAAGAGTGCTCAGATTTATCCTGATCACCCCAGTACTAGTTACATGGGGGCAGAAGCCGACGACTGGCCAAGTCTCAGAATTTATAAACGGCCGCACAGAAGGTAATATTTTAAATTCAAAAAGCATTGCATAGCGCAAATGAACTCGTTTCACATTACAGGATCACATAAGCATGTTCATTCAAAAATTACATCTCTAGCACATTCCTCCGCCACAAGGCGGGAACCCTTCAGGACACTGTCATAATACATTTCGGGGCAGCGATGCTCCTTACCCTCCAGCGGCCCCTCCTTCACCAGCTTTACGGCGTCCAGCTTCGCCCAGTGCACCTTCGCCCGGGCAAAAGCCCTGCGCGCATCCTCGATGCAGACGGACCGCTTTATGACTTCAAGCCGTGGGCAAGCATCCACAAGCCGCCTCACCAGACCGAAGTAGCTGCTAGGCAGGGGATCGCCAGGCCACATCCGGACTATAAGACCCTTCATGGCCTGTTCGGCCGCCTTGTGAAGCTCGACCAGTTGCTTCAGCTGGTCGCTCAGGGGCATTGGGTGTTCGGTCCCAGTATACTGAGACCAGAACAACTTTTCCGTCGAGCTCCCCTCCTCAGCTCGGTAAAACTCCACGACATCCAGTATACTGCGGGGAAGATCTGCGAACGCTCTTGGAGAGCTCCGAATTCGGGTAAGTAAAAGGAAAGTTTCCTTCACATGCTTGCTCTGCATAATGAATGCCTTACCCGCTGCTATCTTCTTCACCGCATCAATCTCCTGGAGGGCCTTGTGGGCTTCAGCCTTGGCGCTCTGTGCGCTTTCGAGCACCTTCGCAAGCTCGGAATCTCGCGTCTTAAAGTCAAGCTCCAAGGACTCGTGTTTTTTGGCGAGAGCCTCGAGCTCTTGCTGCACCTCGCCTACCTGGGATTCTTGCTTTTCCCGCTCAATGCGCTCCTTGGCCGCTTTGTCTTCAGCCTCGGACATCACCTTCTTCAGGGTCGCCACCTCGGTCGTGGCCCCTAGCAAATTCATGATGATCCTATTACTTTACAACCGAATTTCTTTTTAATATATAGACAAGGTATTGCTTACCTTTGCTCTCCTCGAGCCGCCTCTTGGTAAGACCGAGCTCTTCCTCGAACCGCTCAAGGTCCTGCTTCAGTGTAGCAACCTCCGCAGTATGTGCGGCAGCGGGCAACAGTGAAGCCTGCATATGCACATAGACATATTCTGATTAGACTCCTGAGTAATTATTTGATCCTCTATTCGGCCTTTCTTCGCGAATGCCAAACAGAGCATCAGAGGCTACTGTCTATACGGTAATATTTTCCTATATTTTTTGCTTACCTGAAAGCCTGTTAGGAGGCTGGCACAAGCTTCGGTTAGTCCGTTTTTGGCGGACTGAACTTTCTCGATCCCCGCACTCATGATAGTGTGGTGCTCTTCGTCGATGGAAGCGCCGCGAAGCTCTTCCAACAAGTTGTCCGGTGCCTCTAGATGGACAGAGGCCACCGGCACGGGCGGCTTGCCCCTCTTAACAGGGGATCGCCTGCCAGAGTCCGGAACCACCGAAGGTTTCGGCGCAGTGTTCGGCTGGAGACTGAACTTGGAGCCCGTGCGAGTCCTGCTCCCTTTGCGCCCAGGGTCCGAAAGGTCGCCTCGAGGCACCCCCAGGACTACCTCCCCTCGGCTCGGTGCCTTTTGAGACAACACCTCGACGTTGCCATAGGGCAAGGAGTGGAGGCGGTCGGAAGTGAATTGCTATTCATATCCGACGAGTCCAAAGAACCGTCCGACGAAGATACGTCCAGACGGGCTCGGGACAGACTGCATAATCATATTCAGCGTAAGGAGAAGCAGTGCAATAAAGCATACCATGAATTACTATGGTGTCTGGATAATTACGACTTCGCCAGGGATTTCTCCCTGGGTAACCACTCGTCACTGCTGTAGGTGGCCGTTGATGGGGAACGTAGTAATTTCAAAAATTTCCTACGCACACGCAAGATCATGGTGATGCATAGCAACGAGAGGGGAGAGTGTTGTCCACGTACCCTCGTAGACCGTAAGCGGAAGCGTTAGCACAACGCGGTTGATGTAGTCGTACGTCTTCATGATCCGACCGATCAAGTACCGAATGTATGGCACCTCCGGGTTCAGCACACGTTCAGCCCGATGACGTCCCTCGAACTCCGATCCAGCCGAGTGTTGAGGGAGAGTTTCGTCAGCACGACGGCGTGGTGACGATGTTGATGTTCTACCAACGCAGGGCTTCGCCTAAGCACCGCTATAGTATTATCGAGGTGGACTATGGTGGAGGGGGGCACCGCACACGGCTAAGAGACGATCAACTTGATCAACTTGTGTGTCTAGAGGTGCCCCCTGCCCCTATATATAAAGGAGCAAGGGGGAGGCGGACGGCCTAGGAGGAGGGCGCGCCAAGGGGGGAGTCCTACTCCCACCGGGAGTAGGACTCCTCCTTCCCTTGTTGGAGTAGGAGAGAAGGAAAGAGGGGGGGAGGAACAAGGAAAAGGGGCCTGCACGCCTTGTCCAATTCGGACCAGAGGGGGGGGGCGCCTCCTTCCTTTTGGCCTCTCTCCTCTATTCCCGTATGGCCCAATAACGCCCATATACTCCCCGGCGAATTCCCGTAACTCTCCGGTACTCCGAAAAGTACCCGAATCACTCGGAACCTTTCCGATGTCCGAATATAGTCATCCAATATATCGATCTTTACGTCTCGACCATTTTGAGACTCCTCGTCATGTCCCCGATCTCATCCGGGACTCCGAACTCCTTCGGTAGATCAAAACTCATAAACTCATAATATAACTGTCATCGAAACCTTAAGCGTGCGGACCCTACGGGTTCGACAACAATGTAGACATGACCGAGACACGTCTCCGGTCAATAAACAATAGCGGAACCTGGATGCTCATATTGGCTCCCACATATTCTACGAAGATCTTTATCGGTCAAACCGCATAACAACATACGTTGTTCCCTTTGTCATCGGTATGTTACTTGCCCGAGATTCGATCGTCGGTATCTCAATACCTAGTTCAATCTCATTACCGACAAGTCTCTTTACTCGTTCCATAATACATCATCCCGCAACTAACTCATTAGTTGCAATGCTTGCAAGGCTTATAGTGATGTGCATTACCGAGTGGGCCTAGAGATACCTCTCCGATAATCGGAGTGACAAATCCTAATCTCGAAATACGCCAACCCAACAAGTACCTTCGGAGACACCTATAGAGCACCTTTATAATCACCCAGTTACGTTGTGACGTTTGGTGGCACACAAAGTGTTTCTTCGGTAAACGGGAGTTGCATAATCTCATAGTCATAGGAACATGTATAAGTCATGAAGAAAGCAATAGCAACAAACTAAATGATCAAGTGCTAAGCTAACGAAATGGGTCAAGTCAATCACATCATTCTCCTAATGATGTGATCCCGTTAATCAAATGACAACTCATGTCTATGGTTAGGAAACATAACCATCTTTGATCAACGAGCTAGTCAAGTAGAGGCATACTAGTGACACTCTGTTTGTCTATGTATTAACACATGTATTATGTTTCCGGTTAATACAATTCTAGCATGAATAATAAACATTTATCATGATATAAGGAAATAAATAATAACTTTATTATTGCCTCTAGGGCATATTTCCTTCAGTATCCCACTTGCACTAGAGTCAATAATCTAGTTCACATCGCCATGTGATTTAATACCAATAGTTCACATCACCATGTGATTAACACCCATAGAGTACTAAGGTGTGATCATGTTTTGCTTGTGAGAGAAGTTTAGTCAACGGGTCTGCCACATTCAGATCCGTACGTATTTTGCAAATTTCTATGTCAACAATGCTCTGCACGGAGCTACTCTAGCTAATTGCTCCCACTTCCAATATGTATCCAGATTGAGACTTAGAGTCATCTGGATCAGTGTCAAAACTTGCATCGACGTAACCCTTTACGACGAACCTTTTGTCACCTCCATAATCGATAAAAATATCCCTAATCCACTAAGGATAATTTTGACCAATGTCCAGTGATCTACTCCTAGATCACTATTGTACTCCCTTGCCAAACTCAGGGTAGGGTATACAATAGGTCTGGTACACAGCATGGCATACTTTATAGAACCTATGGCTGAGGCATAGGGAATGACTTTCATTCTCTCTCTATCTTCTGTCGTGGTCGGGTTTTGAGTCTTACTCAACTTCACACCTTGTAACACAGGCAAGAACTCCTTTTTGACTGTTCCATTTTGAACTACTTCAAAATCTTGTCAAGGTATGTACTCATTGAAAAACTTATCAAGCATCTTGATCTATCTCTATAGATCCTGATGCTCAATATGTAAGCAGCTTCACCGAGGTCTTTCTTTGAAAAACTCCTTTCAAACATTCCTTTATGCTTTGCAGAATAATTCTACATTATCTCTGATCAACAATATGTCATTCACATATACTTATCAGAAATGTTGTAGTGCTCCCACTCACTTTCTTGTAATTACAGGCTTCACCACAAGTCTGTATAAAACTATATGCTTTGATCAACTTATCAAAGCGTATATTCCAACTCTAAGATGCTTGCACCAGTCCATAGATGGATCGCTGGAGCTTGCATATTTTGTTAGTACCTTTAGGATTGACAAAACCTTCTGGTTGCATCATATATAACTCTTCTTTAATAAATCCATTAAGGAATGCAGTTTTGTTTATCCATTTGCCAGATTTCATAAAATGCGGCAATTTCTAACATGATTCGGACAGACTTAAGCATAGATACGAGTGAGAAACTCTCATCGTAGTCAACACCTTGAACTTATCTAAAACCTTTTTGCGACAATTCTAGCTTTCTAGATAGTAACACTACTATCAATGTCCGTCTTCCTCTTGAAAATCCATTTAATCTCAATGGCTTGCCGATCAATGGGCAAGTCAATCAAAGTCCATACTTTGTTCTTATATATATGGATCCCATCTCAGATTTCATGGCCTTAAACCATTTTGCGGAATCTGGGCTCATCATCGCCTCCTCATAGTTCGTAGGTTCGTCATGGTCAAGTAACATGACCTCCAGAACAGGATTACCGTACCATTCTGGTGTGGATCTCACTCTGGTTGATCTACGAAGTTCTGTAGTAATTTGATCTGAAGTTTCATGATCATCATCATTAACTTCCTCTCTTGTTGGTGTAGACATCACTGGAACTGATTTCTGTGATGAACTATTTTCCAATTCGGGAGAAGGTACAGTTACCTTATCAAGTTCCACTTTCCTCCCACTCACTTCTTTCGAGAGAAACTCCTTCTCTAGAAAGGATCCATTCTCAGCAACGAATGTCTTGCCTTCGGATCTGTGATATAAGGTGTACCCAACACTTTCTTTTGGGTATCCTATGAAGATTTACTTCTCCGATTTGGGTTCAAGCTTATCATGTTGAAACTTTTTCACATAAGCATCGCAGTCCCAAACTTTAAGAAATGACAGCCTAGGTTTCTTGCCAAACCATAGTTCATACAATGTCGTCTCAACGGATTTAGATGGTGCCCTATTTAACGTGAATGCATTTGTCTCTAATGCATAACCCCAAAACGATAGTGGTAGATCGGTAAGAGACATCATAGATTGCATCATATCTAATAAAGTACGGTTATGACTGTC
Organism: Triticum aestivum; assembly: GCF_018294505.1. NCBI lineage: Eukaryota > Viridiplantae > Streptophyta > Magnoliopsida > Poales > Poaceae > Triticum > Triticum aestivum. The sequence goes on along the minus strand of NC_057797.1, from coordinate 243,212,674 downwards.
AGACACACCATTACACTGTGGTGTTCCAGATGGCGTGAGTAGTGAAACTATTTCACATTGTTTTAAATGAAGGCCAAACTCTTAACTCAAATATTTTACCTCTGCGATCATATCGTAGAAACTTTTATTTTCTTGTTACGATGATTCTCCACTTCACTCTGAAATTCTTTGAACTTTTCAAATGTTTCAGATTTGTGTTTCATTAAGTAGATATACCCATATCTTCTCAAATCATCCGCGAAGATCAGAAAATAATGATACCTGCCACGAGCCTCAATATTCATCGGACCACATACATCAGTATGTATGATTTCCAACAAATCTGTTGCTCGCTCCATTGTTCCGGAGAACGGAGTCTTAGTCATCTTGCCCACGAGGCATGGTTCGCAAGCATCAACTGATTCATAATCAAGTGATTCCAAAAGCCCATTAGCATGGATTTTCTTCATGCGCTTTACACCAATATGACCTAAACGGCAGTGCCACAAATAAGTTGCACTATCATTATTAACTTTGCATCTTTTGGCTTCAATATTATGAAAATGTGTATCACCACGATCAAGATCCAACAAACCATTTTCATTGGGTGTATGACCATAGAAGGTTTTATTCATGTAAACAGAACAACAATTATTCTCTAACTTACATGAATAATTGTATTGCAATAAACATGATCCAATCATATTTATGCTCAACGCAAACACCAAATAACATTTATTTAGGTTCAACACTAATCCCGAAAGTATAGGGAGTGTGCGATGATGATCATATCAATCTTGGAACCACTTCCAACACACATTGTCACTTCACCCTTAACTAGTCTCTGTTTATTTTGCAACTCCCATTTTGAATTACTACTCTTAGCAACTGAACCAGTATCAAATACCGAGGGGTTGCTATAAACACTAGTAAAGTACACATCAATAACATGTATATCAAATATAACTTTGTTCACTTTGCCACCCGTCTTATCCACCAAATACTTGTGGTAGTTCCGCTTCTAGTGACCAGTCCCTTTGCAGTAGAAGCACTTAGTCTCAGGCTTAGGTCCAGACTTGGGTTTCTTCACTTGAGCAGCAACTTGTTTGCCGTTCTTCTTGAAGTTCCCCTTCTTCCCTTTGCCCTTTCTCTTGAAAGTAGTGGTCTTGTCAACCATCAACACTTGATGTTTTTCTTGATTTCTACCTTCACCGATTTTTGCATCACAAAGAGCTTGGGAATCATTTCCGTTATCCCTTGCATATTATAGTTCATCACGAAGTTCTACTAACTTAGTGATGGTGACTAAAGAATTCTATCAATCACTATTTTATCTGGAAGATTAACTCCCACTTGATTCAAGCGATTGTAGTACCCAGACAATCTGAGCACATGCTCACTTCTTGAGCTATTCTCCTCCATCTTTTAGCTATAGAACTTGTTGGAGACTTCATATCTCTCAACTCGGGTATTTACTTGAAATATTAACTTCAACTCCTGGAACATCTCATATGGTCCATGACATTCAAAACGTTTTTGAAGTCCTGATTCTAAGCTGTTTAAGCATGGTGCACTAAACTATCAAGTAGTCATCATATTGAGCTAGCCAAACATTCATAACGTCTGTATCTGCTCCTGCAATAGTTCTGTCACCTAGCGGTGCATCAAGGACATAATTCTTCTGTGTAGCAATGAGGATAAACCTCAGACGGATCCAATCCGCATCATTGCTACTAACATCTTTCAACTTAGTTTACTCTAGGAACATATAAAAATTAAACGGGGAGCAACATCGCGAGCTATTGATCGACAACATAGATATGCTAATACTACCAGGACTAAGTTCATGATAAATTAAAGTTCAAGTAATCATATTACATAAGAACTCCCACTTAGGTAGACATCCCTCTAATCATCTAAGTGATCATGTGATCCAAATCAACTAAACCATAACCGATCATCACGTGAAATGGAGTAGCTTTCAATGGTGAACATCACTATGTTGATCATATCTACTATATGATTCACGCTCGACCTTTCGGTCTCAGTGTTCCGAGGCCATATCTGCATGTGCTAGGCTCGTCAAGTTTAACCTGAGTATTCTGCGTGTGCAAAAACTGGCTTGCACCTGTTGTAGATGGACGTAGAGCTTATCACACCCGATCATCACGTGGTGTCTAGGCACGACGAACTTTGGCAACGGTGCATACTCAGGGAGAACACTTTTTCTTGAAATTTAGTGAGAGATCATCTTATAATTCTACCGTCAATCAAAGCAATATAAGATGCATAAAAGATAAACATCACATGCAATCAATATAAGTGATATTGATATGGCCATCATCATCGTGTGATTGTGATCTCCATCTCCAAAGCACTGTCATGATCACCATCGTCACCGGCGCGACACCTTGATCTTCATCGTAGCATCGTTGTCGTCTCGCCAATCTTGTGCTTCCACGACTATCACTACCGCTTAGTGATAAAGTAAAGCTTTACAAGGCGATTGCATTGCATACAATAAAGCGACAACCATATGGCTCCTGCTAGTTGCCGATAACTCGGTTACAAAACATGATCATCTCATACAATAAAATTTAGCATCATGTCTTGACCATATCACATCACAACATGCCCTGCAAAAATAAGTTAGACGTCCTCTAATTTGTTGTTGCAAGTTTTACGTGGCTGCTACGGGCTTAGCAAGAACCGTTCTTACCTACGCATCAAAACCACAATGATAGTTTGTCAAGTTGGTGCTGTTTTAACCTTCGCAAGGACCGGGCGTAGCCACACTTGGTTCAACTAAAGTTGGAGAAACTGACACCCGCCAGCCACCTGTGTGCAAATCCCGTCGGTAGAACCAGTCTCGCATAAGCGTACACGTAATGTCGGTTCGGGCCGCTTCATCCAACAATACCGCCGAACCAAAGTATGACATGCTGGTAAGCAGTATGACTTATATCGCCCACAACTCACTTGTGTTCTACTCGTGCACAACATCAACGCATAAAACCTAGGCTCGGATGCCACTGATGGGGAACGTAGTAATTTTAAAAATTTCCTACGCATACGCAAGATCATGGTGATGCATAGCAACGAGAGGGGAGAGTGTTGTCCACGTACCCTCGTAGACCGTAAAAGGAAGCGTTAGCACAACGCGGTTGATGTAGTCGTACGTCTTCACGATCCGACCGATCAAGTACCGAACGTACGACACCTCCGAGTTCAGCACACGTTCAGCCCGATGACGTCCCTCGAACTCCGATCCAGCCGAGTGTTGAGGGAGAGTTTCGTCAGCACGACGGCGTGGTGACTATGTTGATGTTCTACCGACGCAGGGCTTCGCCTAAGCACCGCTACAGTATTATCGGGGTGGACTATGGTGGAGGGGGGCACCGCACACGGCTAAGAGATGAGCAACTTGATCAACTTGTGTGTCTAGAGGTGCCCCCCTGCCCCTGTATATAAAGGAGCAAGGGGGCAGGCGGCTGGCCTAGGAGGAGGGCGCGCCAAGGGGGGAGTCCTACTCCCATCGGGAGTAGGACTCCTCCTTCCCTTGTTGGAATAGGAGAGAAGGAAAGAGGGAGAGATGAACAAGGAAAAGAGGGCTGCACTCCTTGTCCAATTCGGACCAGAGGGCGGGCGCGCGCCTCCTCCCTTTTGGCCTCTCTCCTCTATTCCCGTATGGCCCAATAAGGCCCATATACTCCCCGGCGAATTCCCGTAACTCTCCGGTACTCCGAAAAATACCCGAATCACTCGGAACCTTTCCGATGTCCGAATATAGTCGTCCAATATATCGATCTTTACGTCTCGACCATTTCGAGACTCCTCGTCATGTCCCCGATCTCATCCGGGACTCCGAACTCCTTAGATACATCAAAACTCATAAACTCATAATATAACTGTCATCGAAACCTTAAGCGTGTGGACCCTACGGGTTCGAGAACAATGTAGACATGACCGAGACACGTCTCCGGTCAATAAACAATAGCGGAACCTGGATGCTCATATTGGCTCCCACATATTCTACAAAGCTCTTTATCGGTCAAACCGCATAACAACATACGTTGTTCCCTTTGTCATCGGTATGTTACTTGCTCGAGATTCGATCATCGGTATCTCAATACCTAGTTCAATCTCGTTACTGACAAGTCTCTTTACTCGTTCCATAATACATCATCTCGCAACTAACTCATTAGTTGCAATGCTTGCAAGGCTTATAGTGATGTGCATTACCGAGTGGGCCCAGAGATACCTCTCCGACAATCGGAGTGACAAATCCTAATCTCGAAATACGCCAACCCAACAAGTACCTTCGAAGACACCTGTAGAGCACCTTTATAATCACCCAGTTACGTTGTGACGTTTGGTGGCACACAAAGTGTTCCTCCGGTAAACGGGAGTTGCATAATCTCATAGTCATAGGAACATGTATAAGTCATGAAGAAAGCAATAGCAACAAACTAAACGATCAAGTGCTAAGCTAACGAAATGGGTCAAGTCAATCACATCATTCTCCTAATGATGTGATCCCGTTAATCAAATGACAACTCATGTCTATGGTTAGGAAACATAACCATCTTTGATCAACGGGCTAGTCAAGTAGAGGCATACTAGTGACACTCTGTTTGTCTATGTATTCACACATGTATTATGTTTCCGGTTAATACAATTCTAGCATGAATAATAAACATTTATCATGATATAAGGAAATAAATAATAACTTTATTATTGCCTCTAGGGCATATTTCCTTTAGCCATCGTGGAGCAGTCCGGAAGGAGGGTCCTTCCCTTCTTGGACCCTTCGGGCTCCCCGGTTGGGGCGGCCTTCCTTTTCTTGTCTCCCCCGGCTGGGGGGGACAACTTTCCTCTTCCTCCTCCTTGTTTTCGTGGGAGGAGTGCGCTTCGGAGTTATCGGACGATGAGTCCGATATAACCTTGAGCCGGAGACCCTTTCGGGTCCCCGTGGCCTTCTTCTTGGCCTTCTTCATCGGCTCATCGTAAGGCGCCGGAACTAGCATCTCCGTTAGGAGAGCATCTGCAGGATCTTCAGGCAGCGGGCTGGGCAATCAATCTGCTCCGCTGTCTCTACCTAGTCCTGTTAATGGCATGGAAGCTTAGATCCTGCACATGATTAAACTGGGGCAAATAAATATCCTGTGGGATATAAAAAACTTACCGGATTGGCATGGCGCTTTGCGCTGAGTCCGCGGTCCTCGATAAGGGGAGGAGGTACCTCGGCGCCCTTGAACAGCACCTTCCGAACGTCCTTGTGCGTCGTGTCGAAGAGCTCTCGCAGCGTCTGGTGCTTGGCTGGGTCGAACTCCCACAAATTGAATACCCGTCGTTGACAGGGGAGGATCCGGCGGAAGAGCATGACCTGGACCATGTTGACGAGTTTGATTTTCTTGCTCATCATGTTCTTGATGTAGGTCTGGGGTCCGGTCAGCTCTACCGAGAAACCCCAGGATAGGCCCTTCTCTTTCCTGGAAGTGGGCCGCGTGGGGATTCCGGATCGAAATTCGGGGCCCGACACCCAGTTGGTGTCGCGCGGCTCGGTGATGTAGAACCACCCCGATTGCCACCGCTTTATGGTCTTCACATAGGATCCTTCGATCCAGGTGACGTTAGGCATTTTTTCCACCATGGCACCTCCGCACTCTGCTTGCTGGCCGACCACCACCTTCAGTTTAACATTGAAGGTCTTCAGCCACATGTCGAAGTGGGGCCTGATGTGGAGGAAGGCCTCGCACATGACGATAAACGCCGAGATATTGAGGATGAAATTGGGGGCCAGATCATGAAAATCCAGCCCGTAGTAGAACATGAGCCCGCAAACAAACGGGTGAAGGGGAAATCCCAGTCCGCAGACAAAGTGGGTAAGGAAAACTACCCTCTCATGGGGTTCGGGCATAGGGATGATCTTGCCTGCATGTGGCAGCCGGTGCGCGATGTCCGCGGCCAGATATCCGGCTTCCCGTAGCTTTGTGATGTTCTCCTTCGTGACTGAGGAGACCATCCACTTGCCTCCCGCTCCGGACATGCTTGGAGTGGTTTGAGGAGAAAGGCGCGAACTTGGGCGCTGGAGCTCGAGTGTGCGAGAATGGATAAGCAAGGTGGAAGAAGGCGTGGGTAAAAAGGGTGAATCTTTGTCCCTTTATAAGGGCGGAAGAGGCGATGCGCCTCCCCACTTACCTGGTAAAATCGCTTATTCCCCGAACGCCGTAATTGATGGCGCAGTTGGGTTACCCATACCCGTATTGATGAGAATCCCGTGATAAGGGGACACGATCTCTGCTTCGACAAGACGTGTCAAGAAAACCGCCTCGTGATATGTGTAGTGCTGGTTGAGAAAAACGGTTTGAGTAATGACCGGGCCATGGCATGATGTCATGTTGCTAAACGTGTCAGGAGATTAGATTTGTGGAAATATTATTATCTTTACAGTGGTATGTGGAACTTGTTTTGCAGAGCCGGACACTATCCTTGTGTTCAAAATCTTCTATGGAGTATTCAAAGGAAGAACCCGCCTTGCAATGCCGAAGACAAATCTGCGCGCCGGACTCATCGTCATTGAAGCCTGGTTCAGGGGCTACTGAGGGAGTCCTGGATTAGGGGGTCTCCGGACAGCCGGACTATATCCTTTGGACGGACTGTTGGACTATGAAGATACAAGATTGAAGACTTCGTGCCGTGTCTGGATGGGACTTTCCTTGGCGTGGAAGGCAAGCTTGGCAATATGGATATGTAGATCTCCTCCCTTGTAACCGACTATGTGTAACCCTAGCCCCCTGCTACGTCTTGAGCTTGTGTTGGTTTTCCCCGAAGAGGAAGGGATGATGCAGCAGAGTAGCATAAGTATTTCCCTCAGTTTTTGAGAACCAAGGTATCAATCCAGTAGGAGGCCACGCTCAAGTCCCTCGTACCTGCACAAAGCGATAGCTACTCGCAACCAACGCGATTAGGGGTTGTCAATCCCTTCACGGTCACTTACGAGAGTGAGATCTGATAGATATAATATTTTTGGTATTTTTGGTATAAAGATGCAGAGTAAAAAGTAAAGGCAAAGTAAAAAAGCAAAGCAAGATTAAAGTGATGGAGATTGATATGATGAGAATAGACCCAGGGGCCATAGGTTTCACTAGTGGCTTCTCTCAAGAGCATAAGTATTCTACGGTGGGTGAAAAAATTACTGTTGAGCAATTGACAAAATTGAGCATAGTTATGAGAATATCTAGGCATGATCATGTATATAGGCATCACGTCCGTGACAAGTAGATCGAAATGATTCTGCATCTACTACTATTACTCCACTCATCGACCGCTATCTAGCATGCATCTAGAGTATTAAGTTAAAAACAGAGTAACGCCTTAAGCAAGATGACATGATGTAGAGAGATAAATTCATGCAATATGAAATAAACCCCATCTTGTTATCCTCGATGGCAATGATACAATACGTGCCTTGCTGCCCCTTCTGTCACTGGGTAAGGACACCACAAGATCGAACCCAAAGCTAAGCACTTCTCCCATGGGAAGAACTACCAATCTAGTTGGCCAAACCAAACAGATAGTTCAAAGAGACTTGCAAAGATAACCAATCATACATAAAAGAATTCATAGAAGATTCAAATATTATTCATAGATAGACTTGATAATAAACCCACAATTCATCGGTCTCAACAAACACACCGCAAAAAGAAGATTACATCGAATCGATCTCCACAAGAGAGGGGGAGAACTTTGTATTGAGATTCAAAGAGAGAGAAGAAGCCATCTAGCTACTAACTATGGACCCGAAGGTCTGAGGTAAACTACTCACACTTCATTGGAGGGGCAAGGATGATGTAGAAGCCCTCCGTGATGACGGCCCTCTTCCGGCGGAGCTTCGGAATAGGCCCCAAGATGGGATCTCGTGGATACAGAAAGTGGCGGCGGTGGAATTAGGTTTTTGGCTCCTATTCTTATCATTTGGGGGTACGTAGGTATATATAGGAGGAAGGAGTATGTCGGTGGAGCACCGAGGGGCCCACGAGGCAGGGGGCGCGCCCTGGGGGGGCGCCCCCCACCCTCGTGACCTCCTCTTTGACCCCCTGGAGTAGGGTCCAAGTCTCCTGGATCACGTTCGGTGAGAAAATCACGTTCCCGAAGATTTTATTCCGTTTGGACTCCGTTTGATATTCTGTTTCTCCGAAACACTGAAATAGGCAAAAAATAGCAATTCTGGGCTGGGCCTCCGGTTAATAGGTTAGTCCCAAAAATAATATAAAAGTGGAAAATAAAGCCCAATATAGTCCAAAACAGTAGATAATATAGCATGGAGCAATCAAAAATTATAGATACGTTGGAGACGTATCAGGCATCCCCAAGCTTAATTCCTGCTCGTCCTCGAGTAGGTAAATGATAAAAAGAGAATTTTTGATGCGGAGTGCTACTTGGCATAATTTCAATGCAAATATTCTTAATTGTGGTATGAATATTCAGATTAGAAAGATTCAAGACAAAAGTTTATATTGACATAAAAAATAATAATACTTCAAGCATACTAACCAAGTAATTATGTCTTCTCAAAATAACATGACCAAAGAAAGTTATCCCTACAAAATCATATAGTCTGGCTATGCTCCATCTTCACCACACAAAGAATTTAAATCATGCACAACCCTGATGACAAGCCAAGCAATTGTTTCATACTCTAACTTTTTCAAAACTTTTTCAATCTTCACGCAATACGTGAGCGTGAGCCATGGATATAGCACTATAGGTGGAATAGAATGGTGGTTGTGGAGAAGACAAAAAGGAGGGGAAGATAGTCTCACATCAACTAGGCGTATCAACAAGCTATGGAGATGCCCATCAATAGATATCAATGTGAGTGAGTAGGGATTGCCATGCAATGGATGCACTAGAGCTATAAATGTATGAAAGCTCAAAAATAAACTAAGTGGGTGTGCATCCAACTTGCTTGCTCACGAAGACCTAGGGCAATTTTCAGGAAGCCCATCATTGGAATATACAAGCCAAGTTCTATAATGTAAAATTCCCACTAGTATATGAAAGTGACAACATATGAGACTCTCTGTGTCAAGAACATGGTGCTACTTTGAAGCACAATATATGAGACTTGCTATATCATGGTGCTACTTTGAAGCACAAGTGTGGAAAAAGGATAGTAGCATTGCCCCTTTTTATTTGTTTTCTTTTTTTTGGGCCTTCTTTTTTTTTCTTTGGCCTTTCTCTTTTTTTTGGGACAATGCTCTATTGAATGATGATCATCACACTTTTATTTATTTACAACTCAATGATTACAACTCGATTCTAAAACAAATTATGACTCTATATGGATGCCTCCGGTGGTGTACCGGGATATGCAATGAATCAAGAGTGACAAGTATGAAGAAATTATGAACAGTGGCTTTGCCACAAATACTATGTCAACTACATGATCATGCTAAGAAATATGACAATAATGAATGTGTCATGATGAACTAGATGGTGGAAAGTTGCATGTCAATATATCTTGGAATGGCTATGGAAATGCCATAATAGGTAGGTATGGTGGCTGTTTTGAGGAAGGTATATGGTAGGTGTATGATACCAGCGAAAGGTGCGCGGTATTAGAGAGGCTAGCAAAGGTGGAAGGGTGAGAGTGCGTATAATCCATGGACTCAACATTAGTCATAAAGAACTCATATACTTATTGCAAAAATCTAGAAGTTATCAAAGCAAAGTATTACGCGCATGCTCCTAGGGGGATAGATTGGTAGGAAAAGACCATCGCTCGTCCCCGACAGCCACTCATACGGAAGACAATCAATAAATAAATCATGTTCCGACTTCATCACATAACGGTTCACCATACGTGCATGCTATGGGAGTCACAAACTTCAACACAAGTATTTCTCAAATTTACAACTACTCAACTAGCATGACTTTAATATTATCACCTCCATATCTCAAAACAATTATCATGCTTCAATCTTTTCTTAGTATTCAACACACTCAAAAGAAAGTTTCACAAATCTTGAATACCAAGCATATTATTATTAAGCAAATTACCATGCTATTAAGAGACTCTCAAAATAATTTAAGTGAAGCATGAGAGATCAATAGTTTCTTTAAAACAAATCCACCAATGTGCTCTAAAAGATCTAAGTGAAGCACATAGAGCAAAATTATAACGCTCAAAAGATATAAGTGAAGCACATAGAGCAAAATTATAACGCTCAAAAGATATAAGTGAAGCACACAGAGTAAAACTACTTAGCTCAAAAGATATAAGTGACGCACATAGAGCAAAACTACATAGCTCAAAAGATATAAGTGAAGCACATAGAGTATTCTATCAAATTTTAATTCATGTATGGCTCTCTCAAAAGGTGTGTACAGCAAGGATGATTGTGGAATACTAAGACACAAAGACACAAATAATACAAGACGCTCCAAGCAAAACACATATCATGTTGGTGAATAAAAATATAGCTCCAAGTAAATTACCGATGGAAGTGGACGAAAGAGGGGATGCCTTCCGGGGCATCCCAAAGCTTTGACTTTTTGGTGTCCTTGGATTATCTTGGGGGTGCCATGGTAATACCCAATCTTAGGCTCTTGCCACTCCTTGTTCCATGATCCATCAAAAGAATTCACCCAAAACTTGAAAACTTCACAACACAAAACTCAAAATAGAAAACTCGTGAGCTCCGTTAGCGAAAGAAAACAAAAGACCACTTCAAGGTACTGTAATGAAATCATTATTTATTTATATTGGTGTTAAACCTACTGTATTCCAACTTCTCTATGGATTATAAAATATTTTACTAGCCATAGATTCATCAAAATAAGCAAACAACACACGAAAAACAGAATCTGTCAAAACAGAAAAGTCTGTAGTAATCTGTATCTAGCGCAAGATCTGGAACCCCAAAAATTCTAAAATAAATTGCTGGACGTGAGTAATTTATCTATTAATCATCTGCAAAAATAATTAACTAAATATCACTATTCAAATAAAAATGACAGCAGTTCTCGTGAGCGCTAAAGTTTCTGTTTTTTTACAGCAAGTTCAACAAGACTTTCCCCAAGTCTTCCCAACAGTTCTACTTGGCACAAACACTAATTAAACATAAAAAACACAACCAAAACAGAGTATAAATAATTTATTTATTACTAAACAGGAGCAAAAAGCAAGGAATAAAAATAAAATTGGGTTGCCTCCCAACAAGCGCTATCGTTTAACGCCCCTAGCTAGGCATAAAAGCGAGGATAGATCTAGGTATTGCCATCTTTGGTAGGCAATCCATAAGTGGCTCTCATGATAGTTTCATATGGTAATTTTATTTTCTTTCTTGGAAAGTGTTCCATGCCCTTTTTAATGGAAATTGGAATCTAATATTCCCTTCCTTCATATCAATAATCGCACCAACCGTTCTAAGGAAAGGTCTACCAAGAATAATAGGGCAAGAAGGATTGCAATCTATATCAAGAACAATGAAATCTAAGGGCACATAATTCCTATTTGGAAAAATAAGAACATCATTAATCCTTCCCATAGGTTTCTTAATAGTGGAATCCGCAAGATGCAAGTTTAGAGAGCAATCATCAAAATTACGGAAATCTAGCAAATCACACAAACTCTTGGGAATAGTGGAGACACTAGCACCCAAATCACACAAAGCATAAAACTCATGATATTTGATTTTAATTTTAATAGTTGGTTCCCACTCATCATAGAGTTTTCTAGGGATAGAAACTTTCAACTCAAGTTTTTCTTCATAAGATTGCATCAAGGCATCAACAATATGTTTGGTGAAGGCTTTATTTTGACTATAAGCATGTGGAGAATTTAGCACGGATTGCAACAAGGAAATACAATCAATTAAAGAGCAACTTTCATAATTAAATTCCTTGAAATCCAATATAGTGGGTTTAGCAACATCTTGATTTTTATTTCTTTCAATCCCACTTTCATCAATTTCATCATTAAGATCTAAATACTCTGAATTTTTAGAATGCCTTCTAGGTAAAGGAAGATCATATTCAGTTTCATCAAGATTCATATTGCAAAAGAAAGATTTAATAGGGGACACATCAATAACTTTTAGATCTTCATCTTGATTTTCGTAGGAATTGGAAGAACACGTTTTAATAAAGGCATCTTTGGAAGCACGCATCCTAGCGGTTCTTTCTTTGCACTCATCAATGGAAATTCTCATGGCTTTGAGAGACTCATTGATATCATGTTTAGGAGGAATAGATCTAAGCTTTAAAGAATCAACCTCAAGATAAATTCTATCAACATTTCTAGCCAAATCATCAACTTTAAACAATTTCTCTTCAAGCAAAGCATTAAAATTCTTTTGTGAATTCATAAATTCTTTAACACTATTCTCAAATTCAGAGGGCATCTTATTATAATTTCCATAAGAATTTTTGTAGGAATTCCCATAATTATTAGAAGGATTACTAGGATATGGCCTAGGATTAAAATTCCCTCTATAAGCGTTGTTACCAAAATTATTCCTACCAACAAAATTCACATCCATAGATTCATTGTTATTATCAATCAAAGTAGACAAGGGCATATCATTAGGATAAGAAGAAACACTCTTAGTACAAATAATTTTATAAGTTCATCCATCTTTCCACTCAACACATTAATTTATTCTATCGCATGTACCTTTTTATTAGAAGATCTTTCAGTATGCCATTGAGAATAATTAACCATAATATTATCTAGGAGTTTAGTAGCATCTCCTAAAGTGATTTCCATAAAAGTGCCTCCCGCGGCCAAATCTAAAAGATTTCTAGAAGCAAAATTCAATCCAGCATAAAAATTTGTATGATCATCCATAAATTCAAACCATGAGTAGGGCAATTACGTATCGTTAATTTCATTCTCTCCCAAGCTTGTGCAACATGTTCATGATCAAGTTGTTTAAAGTTCATAATATCGTTTCTAAGAGAGATGATCTTAGCGGGAGGAAAATACTTAGAGATAAAAGCATCTTTGCACTTGTTCCATGAATCAATACTATTCTTAGGCAAAGACGAAAACCAAGCTTTAGCACGATCTCTAAGCGAAAAAGGAAATAGCTTCAATTTAACGACATTATTATCGACATCTTTTTTCTTTTGCATATCACATAAATCAACGAAGCTATTCAGATGAGTAGCGGCATCTTCACTAGGAAGGCCGGCGAATTGATCTTTCATAACAAGATTCAACAAAGCAGTATTAATTTCACAAGATTCAGTATCGGTAAGAGGAGCAATCGGAGTGCTAAGGAAATCATTATTATTGGTATTGGTGAAGTCACACAATTTAGTATTATCTTGAGCCATCGCGACAAACAAGCAATCTACCACACGAGCAAACAAAAAGGCAAGCAGGCAAAAAGAGGCAAATAGAGAGGGAGGATAGAGAGAGAGAGAGAGGGCGAATAAAAAGGCAAGGGTGAAGTGGAGGAGAGGAAAACGAGAGGCAAATGGCAAATAATGTAATGCGAGAGATAGGGATTGTGATGGGTACTTGGTATGTTGACTTTTTGCATAGACTCCTCGGCAACGGCGCCAGAAATCCTTCTTGCTACGTCTTGAGCTTGCGTTGGTTTTCCCCGAAGAGGAAGGGATGATGCAGCAGAGTAGCGTAAGTATTTCCCTCAGTTCTTGAGAACCAAGGTATCAATCCAGTAGGAGGCCACGCTCAAGTCCCTCGTACATGCACAAAGCGATAGCTACTCGCAACCAACGCGATTAGGGGTTGTCAATCCCTTCACGGTCATTTACGAGAGTGAGATCTGATAGATATAATATTTTTGGTATTTTTGGTATAAAGATGCAAAATAAAAATTAAAGGCAAAGTAAAAATCAAAGCAAGATTAAAGTGATGGAGATTGATATGATGAGAATAGACCCGGGGGCCATAGGTTTCACTAGTGGCTTCTTTCAAGAGCATAAGTATTCTACAGTGGGTGAACAAATTACTATTGAGAAATTGACAGAATTGAGCATAGTTATGAGAATATCTAGGCATGATCATGTATATAGGCATCACGTCCGTGACAAGTAGATCGAAACGATTGTGCACCTACTACTATTACTCCACTCATCGACCGCTATCCAGCATGCATCTAGAGTATTAAGTTAAAAACAGAGTAACGCCTTAAGCAAGATGACATGATGTAGAGAGATAAATTCATGCAATATGAAATAAACCCCATCTTGTTATCCTCGAGGGCAATGATACAATACGTGCCTTGCTGCCCCTTCTGTCACTGGGTAAGGACACCACAAGATCGAACCCAAAGCTAAGCACTTCTCCCATGGGAAGAACTACCAATCTAGTTGGCCAAACCAAACAGATAGTTCAAAGAGACTTGCAAAGATAACCAATCATACATAAAAGAATTCATAGAAGATTCAAATATTATTCATAGATAGACTTGATAATAAACCCACAATTCATCGGTCTCAACAAACACACCGCAAAAAGAAGATTACATCGAATCGATCTCCACAAGAGAGGGGGAGAACTTTGTATTGAGATTCAAAGAGAGAGAAGAAGTCATCTAGCTACTAACTATGGACCCGAAGGTCTGAGGTAAACTACTCACACTTCATTGGAGGGTCTAGGATGATGTAGAAGCCCTCCATGATGACAGCCCTCTTCCGACGGAGCTCCGGAACATGCCCCAAGATGGGATCTCGTGGATATAGAAAGTTGCGGTGGTGGAATTAGGTTTTTGGCTCCTGTTCTGATCGTTTGGGGGTACGTATGTATATATAGGAGGAAGGAGTACGTCGGTGGAGCACCGAGGGGCCCACGAGGCAGGGGGCGCGCCCTAGGGGGGGCGCCCCCCACCCTCGTGACCTCCTCTTTGACCCCCTGGAGTAGGGTCCAAGTCTCCTGGATCACGTTCGATGAGAAAATCACGTTCCCAAAGATTTTATTCTGTTTGGACTCCGTTTGATATACTGTTTCTCCGAAACACTGAAATAGGCAAAAACAACAATTCTGGGCTGGGCCTCGGTTAATAGGTTAGTCCCAAAAATAATATAAAAGTGGAAAATAAAGCCCAGTATAGTCTAAAACAGTAGATAATATAGCATGGAGCAATCAAAAATTATAGATATGTTCGAGACATATTACCCCCTCCGGTGTCTATATAAACCGGAGGGTTTAGTCCGCAGGACAACAACAATCATACCATAGGCTAGCTTCTAGGGTTTAGCCTCTACGATCTCGTGGTAGATCAACTCTTGTAATACTCATATCATCAAGATCAATCAAGCAGGACGTAGGGTATTACCTCCATCAAGAGGGCCCGAACCTGGGTAAACATCGTGTGCCCCGCCTCCTGTTACCATCCGCCTTAGACGCACAGTTCGGGACCCCCTACCCGAGATCTGCCTGTTTTGACACCGATAGTAGTGACAAAAGCTTAAACCCTAGTTTGTGCGTTATTCCATAAGGGTCTGATTTGGATCCATATGTTTCATGCTATGGTTAGATTTATCTTAATTCTTCTTTCGTGGTTGCAAATGCTTGCGAGAGGGGGGTAATCATAAGTGGGAGGCTTGTTCAAGTAAGAACAACACCCAAGCATTGATCCACCCACATATCAAATTATCAAAGTAGCGAACGTGAGTCAAACAAACATGATGAAAGTGACTAGATGAAATTCCCGTGCGTCCTCAAGAACGCTTTGCATAGTATAAGAAACCTTTCCAACTTGTCCTTTGCTACAAAAAGGACCTTTCTCCACCTTTTTTTACTATTTCTACTTGTTGCTCATTACAAATTACCTTGCTACCAAACTACCTGTTACCGATAACTTTAGTGCTTGCAGAAAATACCTTGTTGAAAACCACTTGTCATTTCCTTCTGCTCCTCATTGGGTCAACACTCTTACTTGTCGAAAGGACTATGATTGGTCCCCTATACTTGTGGGGCATCAAGACTATATTCTAGTGCCGTTGCCGGGGAGTGAAGCTCCTTTGGTGAGTGGAATTTGGTAAGGAAACATTCATATTACATGTTGAAATTTACTATCACTTATTAGTATGGAAAGTAATCCATTGAGGGGTATGTTCGAGGTATCTTCACCTTGACCGGCGGCACAAAGAGTTGTCCCTCAACCTACTTCACCTACTAAAAATATTTATTATGATATTCATTTGGGTATGATAGAGAAACTGCTAGCTAATCCTTATGCAAGAGATGGAACAATACATCCTGATATGCACTTAATCTATGTGGATGAAGTTTGTGGATTATTTAAGCTTGCGGGTTTATCAAAGGATCGAGTTAAGTATAAGGTTTTCCTTTTATCTTTGGAGGGAAAGTCATTGACATTGTATAGGCTATGTGATGATATTGGAACGTGGGATTGGAACCGATTGAAATTGGAATTTCATCAGAAGTTTTATCCTATGCATCTGGTTCATCGTGATCGGAATTATATATATATATATATATATATATATATATATATATATATATATATAATTTTTAGCCTCGTGAAGGAGAAATTATCGCTCAAGCTTGGGGGAGGCTTAAGTACATGATGTGCACATGCCCCAATCATGAGCTCTCAAGAGAAATTATTATACAAAAAATGTATGCTCGGCTTTCTCATAATGATCATCCATGCTCGATTCTTCTTCTACCGGTTCCTTTATGAAGAAAACTATTGAATTAAAATGGGATCTTCTAGAAAGAATTATATGCAACTCTGAAGATTGGGAACTCGACAAAGGTAAAGAGTCAGGTATAAAACTTGAGTTTGATTGTGTTAAATCTTTTATGGAAACTGATGCTTTTGATAAGTTTAGTACTCAATGCAGACTTTACTCTTAAATAGTAGCCTCTTTTTGCAAATAATTTGCTACTAATGTTGATCTCCCTAAGAAGAAGTGGTTTAAATATCACCCCCTATTAAAGAAAAGATTGAGAACCTGTTATAGTTAAAGATGAAACTATCATTTACAATGTTGATCCAGTTGTGCCTACTACTTATATCGAGAAACCTCCTTTTCTTGTTAGGACTAAGGAACATGCTAAAGTCTCAATTCTGGTTAATAAAAGTAATATTAGAACACCTAGTCCCTCTGAACAAATAAAGTTGAACCTAATGTTGATATGGTTAAAGATCTCTTGGTCGATAATATTGATGGGCTTGTTATTTACTTTTGTGATGAAGCTACTAGAATTGCTAAGCCCCATACTAAAGATAAGAATAAGCCCGTTGTTGGCATGCCTGTTGTCTCAATTAAAATAAGAGACCATTGTTACCATGGTTTATGTGATTTGGGTGCTAGTATGAGTGCTATTCGGTTTACCTTATATCAAGAGATTATGAATGATATTGCACCTGCTGAGATAGAGGACATTGATGTTACTATTAAGCTTGCGAATAGAGATACTATTTCACCGCTTGGGATTGTTAGAGATGTTGAAGTCTTGTGTGGAAAGATAAAAATACCCTATCGATTTTCTAGTTCTTGGTTCTCCACAAGATGATTTTTTTCCCATTATATTTGGTAGACTTTCTTAAATACAGTTAATGCTAAGATTCACTGCAATAAGGAAACTGTCAGCATTAACTTTGGTGATGTATCTCATGAGTTTAATTTATCCAAATACTGTAGACAATCTCATGATAAAGAATTTCCTAGTAAGGATGAAATAGTTGGTCTTGCTTCTATTCCCGTACCTCCTACTGATGCGTATACCATGAAAATGATATGCATATGTGAAAGTGAAACTAATCCCTTGGTGGTTTTGGTAATTCATAACAACATATAACTCGTTGAACTAATATCCTTTCAGGATGATTATTTCAGAAAGTTCAATGATTGGCATGGCATGGACTAGAGATGTGGACCCCTCAAAATGCTAAGGACAAATATTGGCAAAAGCTCAAGACTCTTCATTTCTATTTTAGTGATCCAAGATCACATTGAGTCCATAGGAAAGCCAATACTATTAAAAGGGGATGAGGTCTTGCTTAATGGTCTACTTGCTCAAAATGCTTAGTGATATGCTCCAAAGCCCTCAACCATCTTCTCAAATCCAAATATGTCCTAAACCTAAAGTCAAACTTGGCCCCACCAATTTGATTCATCCGGCGCCACCGAGTTCACTTCACATAGCCATAGCCAGAAACCATAATTAGTTCGATCTCATCGAGATGGCATTGCAAACTCTCTGTTTCCCTTCATAACGTTTCGGTCTCACCGAAATGATCGATCGATCCCACCAAGTTTGCAATGCAAACTCTCTATTTCTCTCTCATAACGTTTCAGTATCATCGAAAGGAGCGATCGGTCCCACCGAGTTTTCCTGACCAACTCTCTGTTTTCTTGTTACTAAAATCGGTCTCACCGAGTTGAAGTAATCGGTCAAACCGAGATCAAGTTTTGCCCTAACCCTAGCTCATCGGCCCCACCGATTTGATCATGTCGGATCACCAAAAACCCTAACGTTCACATTTTGAACTGAATTGGTCTCACTGAGTTCACATATTCGGTCTGACCGAGTTGGCTCTTTTGTGTGTAACGGTTAGATTTTGTGTGGAGGCTATATATACCCCTCCACCCTCCTCTTCATAAGTGAGAGAGCCATCAGAACGTGCCTACAGTTCTAGCATTCATTTTCTGAGAAATAACCACCTACTCATGTGTTGAGACCAAGACATTCCCATCCAACCACAAGAATCTTGATCTCTAGTTTTCCCCAAGTTGCTTTCCACTCAAATCATCTTTCCACCATAGCCAAATCTATGAGAGAGAGTTGAGTGTTGGGAAGACTATAATTTGAAGCACAAGAGCAAGGAGTTCATCATCAACACACCATCTATTAACTTTTGGAGAGTGTTTTCTCCTAGATTGGTTAGGTGTCACTTGGGAGCCTCCATCAAGATTGTGGAGTTGAACCAAGGAGTTTGTAAGGGCAAGTAGATCACCTACTTCGTGAAGATCTACCCAAGTGCGGCAAGTCCTTCATGGGAAATGGCCATGGTGGGATAGACAAGGTTGCTTCTTCGTGGTCCCTTCATGGGTGGAGCCCTCCGTGGACTCGCGCAACCATTACCCTTCGTGGGTTGAAGTCTCCATCAACGTGGATGTACGATAGCACCACCTATCGGAACCACGCCAAAATTCTCCGTGTCTACATTGCGTTTGCCACTCCAAACCCCTCCCTTTACCTTCATATGCAATGTTTTACATTCCGCTGCTATACTCTTAGAATTGCATGTGTAGGTTGATTGCTTGACTTGTGCTAAGTTGTTAAAATCTGCCAAGACTTAAAATTGGGAAAATGCTAGATTTTTATTTGGTTAAGTAGTCTAATCACCCCCTCTAGACCTACTTTCGATCCTACAAGTGGCATCAAAGCTTTGGTCTCCATTTTCCTTGATTTCCGTAGCTTTGGTGATCATAGCCTTGGTTTCACAACCTAGGAGGGTATGGCGTCTAGTGAGGAAAATTACCATCGTAGAGGTCCTTACTTTGATGGCACTAATTTTGCTAGTTGGAAGCATAAGATGAAAATGCATATTATTGGACATAATCCTGCCGTTTGGGCTATTGTGTATATTGACTTGCAAGGTGAATTCTTCGACGGAAGGGAACCGAATTGTGAAGCAACCACGGAAGAATTGAAGATGTTGCAATACAATGCTCAAGCTTGCGATATCCTCTTCAACGGATTATGCCCCGAAGAATTCAACAAAATCAGCCGTCTTGAGAATGCAGAGGAAATTTGGGATACTTTTATTGATATGCACAAAGGTACTGACTCTGTCAAGGAATCCAAATTGGATGTGCTTCAAAGTTAGCTTGACAAGTTAAAAGTGAAGGATGGTGAAGGTGTCGCTGAAATGTACTCTAGGCTTGCTCTCATCACAAATGAGATTGCCGGCTTAGGAAGTGAAGAAATGACCGACAGATTCATAATCAAGAAGATCCTAAGAGCCTTGGATGGAAAATATGATACCATGTGCACATTGATCCAAATGATGCGCAATTACAAAGATCTCAAGCAAACGGAAGTCATTGGTAGAATTGTTGCTCATGAGATGTCACTCAAGGATAAAGAAGAGCTTCACAACAAGTCTAGTGGTGCTTACAAAGTTTCATGTGATGCTCCTACATCATCAAGTGAGAAACGAGTATTCAACGAGGAATTGAGCCTAATGGTGAAGAACTTCAACAAGTTCTACAAGAGTAGAAGCAAAGAAAGAAGTTCCAAGTCAAGGTCCTACAATGACAAAAGATCTTCAAGTCGTGATTGTAATTGCTACAATTGTGGAAGACTCGGACACTACTCAAGTGAGTGTATGGCTCCCTACAAAAGAAGATAAGACTCACCTAAAAGGAGAAGCTAAAGAGAAGAATCACCACCAAGAGAAAGAAGGAGTAGAGATGATCGTTATTAACAAAGATCCTCTCACAGAAGCAAGGATTCGAAAACGAAGGACAAGTCATCAAAGAGCTACACAAGACGAAGACATCAAGCTCATGTTGGTGAATGGGTATCCGGTCCGACTCCGTCAACCACTCCGAGAGAAGCTATCACTCCGACTCTGAATATACTCAAGATGAAGGTGTTGCCGGTCTTGCACTTGTGTCATCTAACTCCTACGACATATTTGATTCACCAAATGAAGGGATTGGAAGATGCTTCATGGCTAAAGGTCCAAAGGTATCACACCCCGAGTATGTTGATTTCAATAGTGATGAAGATGATTTGCTAGGTGATGATGATTTACTTGTTGACAACTCTATTGATGAAAACCATGGTAAACTTGCTATTAATCATGCTAATCAAGATAAAACAAAAGACGATGATAAGAAGGAGATTGAGCGTCTAACTAAAGAACTAAACACTCTTCAGTTAGCTCATGAAACTACCTTAGAAGATCATTAGGATGCCGAATCCATTGCTTGTCATCAACTTAAATTGGTGAAGGATACACATAACATATTTCTCATTCTTGATTCATCCAAGTGATTAATTATTTTCTTCCGGAGTTCGTTCATGATATCAATTCTCAGTTTCAAGTTGTTCATCTTTCTCTTCCGGAGTTCCAACTTTTCTCGGTTATCTAGTCACGATGCTCCATCTAAATCAGTGCAAGGCTTCACCTTGTTTTTTTAACTTCTCTTTCTTTCTATCATCCTTTTATTACCGGAGTTCTTCATGGAGGCTCTACATGATGGTTCGTCAAGGATTCCTTTCATTCTTCAATTGTTCTTCAAGATTTCTCTCGAAGTTATGATCTGCCAAGCTATACTCAAAATTAAACATGGTGCTCAACACATGTTTAGTTTTGAGGAGTCCAAGTATTCTTCTTCTTGCATTTCGAAGTGCAATTCTTTGTACCTTATCTTTTGAGATGGTGATATGTCATTCTTGACAATTTCCGTTCGTGCTTCATGATTCAAAATTAGCAAGAGTGAGATATTTTAAATCCATCAATCTCTTTGTTCGAGTAATCTTGGGTGATATTTCACCTACAGCCTTCCCTAAGGAATGTTGCTCTTTGTGGTGATTATCTATGATCCAAGTTTTCTCCTTATCACCTCGGTGGAAGAAGCTTTCTATCTTTTCTAGCTCTCAATCAAATATTTTTTCCCGTGAGTGACAGATTGTCAGCTCATAATTTTGAGATGTTTTCCATAATCCCACAACAAGCTTATACTTTTGTTGTTGATAATCCAACAAGTCCGTTCTAGCATTTCTTGTAAGTGTGCTCTTTCAAGATCTTGTTTCCCCCCGTTCATTCCATTTCATTCTTTCATTTCTTCCGGAGGCATTGTGATGTTGCTCTCTTCGACCCATCATCTTGTTTTGTCAAGATCATGTTCTTTCATTGCTTATCCATTTAATCAAAGTGTTGTGTCTATCATTCCCCTTTTAACCGGAGTATCATCCAAGTGCTTTCATTTTTCCAAGTTCATATTCCATTCCTTCCATGTTCAACCGGAGTGCTGCCCGAATTCTTTTATTCTTATTCCTTGTCCAGCTAATTTTAACCGGAGTGGCTTCAAAATCTATCTTGTCCCCTAAGCTCTTGGTTCTCATCATATTCCTTGTTCCTCTTGTCCAACAGATTATTTGCAATCTTGTTCGTCTCCGCTATATTCTTTCTTTCAAGTTGTTCAACCTCTCAAGGTTCGTGGTTTCACTCGTTTGTCGAAGAAGCAACTTTGTTTTACCTCTTGCTCTTCCGCTTCTCTCCGGTGCCATCCTTAGATCTTGGGATGAGATCTCTTGTAAGGGGAGGAGTGCTGTGACGACCCGAGACCGACGCTCCAGAAGCCTTCGAGTTATTTCATTGTTGCTGTGTGTTTTATTTATTTGTTGCATCCATCATGTCATTATTTGCATTGCATTGGTACTCCGTTCCCGTCATGTTTTGAAAACTTGCATCCGTTCGTGGTTGTCGCTTCTTCCTTGCCTCTGCCAGACCGTTCTCTTCTCTCTTGGCTTCTCTGTGACCTTTTGTCAGACCCTGTTGTCTTTGATTTCACCTCTCGTCTATATGTCCAGCCTCTCTACACATTTCATTGACCCCTCGCGTGTGCGTCCGAAACTATCCCGAACCTGAACCGCTCAGTCTTGACCGATGGGTTCAGATCATCACCAAACATCCATAAATTATATTCGATTTCTTATTTGGACTCCCAAGCCTATTTATTCTCGACCGTCCGATCTAATCGGAGGGTCCAGATAGCCCCTAAGCTAATCCACATGCTATATAAGAGACAAACCCTAAAAGTTAGGGAGATGTCCCATCCTCCCAACCGCCGCCACTCCACCAAACCCCCCTCAGGATCCTTCCTCCAACCAGCACCCACAACCTCCTCCCTCGATCTGCGCAGCCATCCAACCAGCACTCGAGCCCGAGCTCCTTCGATGGGAGCCACCAAGAGATCCCTGCTACCCCCCACCCGGGAGGGATCTCCTCCCGTCTGCCCCTCTCTCCATGGCGCCGTTGCCGCCGGCGAACCCAGCCACCTCGACCGTGCCCCGCCTTCCTCCGCCTCACCTGTGACCTCCTCTGCACATGATCCAGCCCTGACACCCCATCCCCGACCTCCTCGTTCGATTCCTCGTCGGATTTGGCAGGTCCCCATTGCCGTAGCCGCTCCAAGTCCCCTGCTTCGACCAGGACTGGCCTCGTCCCGCTCATCTCCTCCCATGTCTCCCTTCCTCCCCGTGCTTCTCTCTCTTCCTTACATCTCTCTCCCATAGGGAACCGCCATGGCCGACAGCCTCCTCAAGCTCCGCCGCCACCGAGAATGAGTCCCTCCACCCCGGATCTAGCGCATGCCTCGTCTCGGACCTCACTTGCGGCTCCATCGCCCCGTCAAGTTCCCGGAGCCACCCTTGCCTGCTGCTGCTCCTTGCATCACCCAGCACTTCCAGGCCAGCCCCCTGCGCCTCAAGTCCCTCCCGCCAGAGCCCCAAGTCAGTCCATCGCCACCTTGCCAAGTCCCGCGCCAAGCCAGCGGCGCCCTGGCCCGTCGCTGTCGGCAAGCCCCTCGGGTGAACCGCGCCTCGCCGCCACGTTGCCCTACCTCCCTGTCTGCTGTTTCTCCCTCTCTGAACCTCCTCCTTTTCTCATTCGTACAGGAAGCCATTGGTGGAGTAGCTCGCTGCTGGGAGACCCCTCCTCGACCTCCATCGCGCCGGGTTTCTCGTCCCCCCGTCCTTCGCTGTCGCGCCGGAGATCCCCGACGCCGCTGCTCTACTTCTACTCCCTGTCGAGCAGAGGGCCACACCCGCAACCCCTGTCTTGCTCATCCCGAGCGTTGACCGCGACCACTCCATGCACTTGGGTCGCCTCCCCTTCGCCTGTTGACCAAGGCCCAGCATCGCCAGGTCCCCAAGGCCCAGGGTGAGCAACCCCTGGCCTTTCCTTTGTTGGGTTTCCTGTTCAGATGCGGCCCGCATAATGTTTTTCCCAGTCCTGCGAATTTGTCTAATTTTCCAGAGAGCGCATGTTTTACAGAAAAGTCCCTCTAGATCATGCATTTAATAACTCACAAATGGCGCATCAGATTAAAATAATTTATATATGTAAAATGTTTAGAATTTCATCTAGTTTCATAATATGCCACTTTCATCTATGTTTAAAATGTTGTTTGCATTTATTTTGCATAAATAACATGTTAAAATGATTTATTTCATAACTAAATAACCGTAGCTCCGAATTAAATAAACTTTATATGTAAATGGGGTAGAAAAATAAACATATTAACTTGGTGCACTTTATTTCCTGTTTAACAACATTAAAATATGGTTTAGGGCAGAACAGTACCAAATTCGAAATATGGACATGAGGATTTTCCGAAATTGTTGTTTGTTGTTTCCGACCTTATTTAACTTGCCTTAATAGTTAGTTTACTTATGCTTCACCTCTTGCTATGTTTAACAACATTTAATATGGTTGAGTACATAAACGAGAGTGAATTAAATAAATGAATGTGATGTTTCGTCAGTATGCAACTCGTTGCATATTGAGCTCCACTTAATTTGTAGTGTTGTTTGTTGCACTTTGCCATGCCATGACTCATTAAACCAGACATGCATCATATTTCCTTCTACATCATGCCATGTTTATGCTTGTTGCTTTACCATGATGTTTGCTTCTTTCCGGTTGCGCTTCTCCTTGATAGTTTCGGTTACGTTGCGATTGTGAGGGTTCGTTTGACTATGTTGGTTCGTCTACTTCATGGATTCGGTCTTCTTTCTAGCGGGATTTCAGGCAAGATGATCGTCACCTTGGGTCTCACTATTATCTGTGTTATGCTAGTTGTCTCGATGCTATCGCTATGTCGCGCTACCTACCACTTGTTTATCAAGCCTCCCAAATTGCCATGATAGCCTCTAACCTTTTCACCCTTCCTAGCAAACCGTTGTTTGGCTATGTTACCGCTTTGCTCGGCCCTATTATAGCATTGCTAGTTGTAGGTCGTTCCATGTTGGGACATGGATATCATGGGGTATCACAATATCTCTTATTTAATTAACGCATCTATATACTTGGTAAAGGGTGGAAGGCTCGGCCTTCTGCCTGGTGTTTTGTTCCACTCTTGCCGCCTTAGTTTCCGTCATATCGGTGTTATGTTCCTTGATTTTGCGTCCCTAACACGGTGAGGGTTTATGGGCCCATCTTGACAGTTCGCTTTGAATAAAACTTTTCCAGCAAGGCCCAACATTGGTTTTACCATTTTCCTAATAACAACTAAAACTTGCATAGGGACTTGCCGCCCCCCGAGGTCCCTTAATCAACCCCCACGCCAGTGCTCCACATGAGTGTTGGTCCACCTACCTAGCAGTCGGCGGTGCAGCCTCGGGGCAACTCGAGGTATTTGGCTATCGTCTAGTTTGCATAGACGGTGTTGCCCTGAGAACGAGATACGTGCGGATCCTATCGGGGTATCGACGCACCGGGTGGTCTTGCTGGTTTTGTTTTACCATTGTCAAAATGTCTTGTGCACCGGGATTCCGAGTCTGATCGGAGGGTCTCGCGATGAAGGATTATCTCCGTGCATTATGAGCTTGTCATGGGCTAAGTTGGGACACCCCTGCAGGGTTTAAACTTTCGAGAGCCGTGCCCGTGGTTATGTGACAGATGAGAGTTTTTAACGTCCGGTTATAGAGAACTTGACACCAGATTTTAATTAAAATACACCAACCGCGTGCGTAACCATGACTGTCTCTTTTCAGGTGCGTTTGGGAAGAGAACACAGTTGGATTATGTTTGAATATAAGTAGTTCAGGATCACTTCTTGATCATTACTAGTTTGCGACCGTTGCATAGTTCCTCATCTTATTCATGTACTCGTAAGTTAGCCACCATACATTGCTTAGTCGCTTGCTGCAACCTCGCCACTTATCCATTCCATACACATTAAGCTTTGCTAGTCTTGATACCCATGGTAATGGGATTGCTGAGTCCTTGTGGCTCACAATTTACTACAACAATAGTTGCAGGTGCAGGTTATGCGATGTCATGACGTGAGAGCGATGCTTGCTTGCTTTTGGAGTTTTTCTTCTTCTTCTTCGATCAAGGGATAGGTTCCGGGTCGGGGGAACCTGGGGTTAGCAGGGTGGATGTCGTTCTTCTTTTTCGTTTGATTTCATCCATAGTCGGATCTTGCTCTTCTGTATGATGACTGCTATGTATTGATGTATTGTTGTATGAATGTTGTAGCTTGTGGCGAGTGTAAGCCTTTATCTTGTATTCTCATCTATTCAGTACATGGTATGTTTTAATGATATTCACCTTGCTATGCGCTCAAAATACGGTTGTGCCCCAATCATGAATTCAGCATGTGATTGGGATAGAACCACATCTTGGGCGCTACAGCTCCTTCCCACACCCAAGTGGAAGCCCCATGCCCCGCATTGGCGAAACGATCGATCTATGATCATGCCCACAGCCAAGTGGAATCCCCATGCTCCATGCTAGTGGATAGTCAACTTATGGTGCCCCATGGAACTTACCCTCTCCTGTGGCATGCGCTCGCAGCTCCCTCATGTGCTTCACGTGAGCGGGGGCTGGACACAGTGCCTGCGCTTGGGTCAGTCCCATCAGCACTGAGAAACCCAGGGTACCGGGCTATGGCTCGCGGGCCTTCTCCCATGCATGTCACCCCACAGGGTCCCTAGTGTCTGGTCTCCTCGCGTAATGCCCATGCGCAAGCTTGCGAGCGTGTCGTTCAGCAAAACTATTGTGTACAGGTTCCCCTCAGGAGTGGATTGTCGGGAGGTCTCGCGAGGTGTGCCCTGAGGGCAATGGACCACCGGCGCTACATAGAGCTAACACTAGTGGTTGGGGCGCACCCATGGTGCGCCGCCTCAGAGGAAGCTGGGGCGGTGCTAGGTAGGATGTGGCCCTTTCGCTTTCTTATCTGGACTAAGTATTGTTATTGGATCAGACTCAAAGTAGAGGAATATGAAAGTAGTTGTACATGCAACTTGATGACTGGAATAATAAGACAGCAGTGCAAATGCAACACATTCAGAGAATAGGCTGGCACCAGGGAACGACCCTTTCAGTTTCCTTTTTGGATCTGGATACGAAATTCTTGATAAACTTATTATATTTATACATCACGTGAGAAAGAAAATAATATTCCATCACAGACAACACACAACAATTATAATACCATCGACAGAAGCATCTTGCTGCATGGCAACTAATAAGATACAACAATAGAAATTGCGCATGTGTAGGCCCCAACGGCGGTGGTGTGCCTCTGATGCCTCCGACCGTGTGGTGACTATGGGAGAAGCTCGCTCACCTCATCCACTATGCGCTTCATCACCCGGTGCACGTCGCCAATGACTCGCCACATCCTTGCCAGCCTATACATACAACACAGCAACAAGAAACATCGATCAAACACCTGCATCATCAGGGTTCTTGAGAGGGGGAGGGCGATCGAGCAGCCTATAATAAATACACGTACATTTGGAGGAGTCGCAGATGACAACTACCCTCCGGGACACGTCTTTGACAAAGGCGACGGTGATGTTGAGCTTGGTCCGGAGATTCCTGATGGTAGCCCTGGTCCTCTCGATGGTGAACGGCTCTGCACCGTTGGCATCCTAGGTCCTCAGTTGCGTGCACTTTTTCTCATACAGCAGCGGAACGCACTCCCCTTCCTGCATACCCATTCATATCTTTTCCTTGAATTAAGTGCACGCATTACCCGAGAGACAACCATTTGATAAGCAAATCCATTTGGAAAAATCAAAACTGAGACGACAAAGCTCTAATGTCAAGTCAGTGATTATTAACAAAAATAAACATGATGGTGCCCTTAGGTATATTTGACAACAAATAATAAGAAATATTAAGTAGAAGTACTCGGTAACAAGCCATAAGCAGTTAAGAACTAATCTTAGAACTGACATTGCCATATACTCCCTCCGTTCCAAATTACTCGTCATGGTTTTAGTTCAAATTTGGACTAAAACCACGACGAGTAATTTGGAACAGAGGGAGTATAATGGATCAGGTGTATTTCCAATAAGACTTCACTTTTATTTCATTTGTCAAGAAGTCAAACTAAAGTGGAGAATATCTCTTATATTACATATTTCTTGACCAAAACGTTCTAACAGGCAATGCAGGCAAGAGGTAGTTGATCTCCTTGCACCAAAAGTTCAACAAATCAATTTGCAAACATAAGAGCTGAGGTAAAGCTCCAAATAATGTGGTTAACCTTTTCTTAATTAACACAAGAATATACAGAAAAAGGGACATCCTCATGAATAGCAGCAGAAGGGAAAGCCTAAATGTTTTCTCCAAACTAACGACCCAAAGTACTGAAGTAACCTCTTAAAATTTTCTTGGACAACTGAACTGTCATATATTTTAACCACAAAAAGAAATGACAGTACAGACTATACCTTGACTACAGTATGCTATCAAATATGTACCTACCAACATAAAGTTTTGGAGTGGTCACTCTCAAGATATTTGCTGTACAACATAAAACTTATTTTAATCTCATTACTTGAGGCAAAAAAATTGAAGGTACATATGAAATATCAAGACTACATAGCTGACTTATATGGACACCAGTATGTACAAAAGTTATCATATATAAAACATTTAGAAAAAAAATAATAGCTATTGATCTGAAAACTTGATCGACAAACACAAATAGGGTAATGCTAGCTAGTACCTTTGAAATGCAGAGAGGGGTATTCAAGATGGGATGGGATAGGATTCATCATCAAATGGATCCATAAATGCTTCATTGATGACCAACCTAGCTTTTCTTGTTTAATGAAATGAATGTTCAGATTGTAAAACTGCATGGGCACTTGTTCAGTTTAGTGCAAGACAACAGTCAGAATCCGTTCAACAAAAGCCAATCAGAGGTAGTACACGTTATCTATCTATCTATCTATCTATCCTAGTTATACTTGCACACTAAATCTACCTATCCCCTTTTTCTTTTGAGAAAATTCCATTTTTGCCTCGTCGATCGACACAAGACCGCGGTCGAAACCAGGGTCTACACGTATCCCCTCGGCCTCAACCACTTCACCGATCTCACCGGGAAGGAGATGGTGCTGCAAGTGTCAGCTATATCTATTATTTTACATTGATCTAGAAGCCATCTTGGTTAAAAGTTGCACTTCCCATTCGCGGTATGAGCATAATTCCGTTGGTTATTTTCTGCGACTGGCTCTGAACCGACCTGATTGTTGGTAGGCGTTAGTAGTTGGTACATGATTTCACGTAGTTCTCCTTTCTTACAACTCTTTGAACCTGGTTTGTGCGGCTTAGAAAAACAAATACGTTTAGATGACCACATGCTAAGAATTTTTCGCAGATAATCAGTATCTGGTATATATTCTATTGGTACCTCTTTTCACCCGACATCTAAAGAAAATATAATAATTTGAGCTAAGTGCAACACAAAATAAAATAGAGTATCTGCCAATTAGTAGTACTGGTCATCACTCTGAAATAAAAGTAGCACAAAAGCTCACTGCCGATGCACACACACCAATGAAATGCTAATCTGCCCTTTCTTATGCATGATCTAGTCTCTTTCACATGAAAGTTACAATGGGATTTAGAGGGAGGGGCTGGAGGGGGAGAAAAGTGAGAAAGATGACCTTCGTCGGGAGGCTCCTGTAGTGCAAGCAGTCATCGCAGAGCATATAGAGCACTCCCAACTCCTACAACAATTACTCAGGGTAAACCAAACTCCAAAAAGTTGTCCTCACAATAATCCAAACTCCTACAAAATAATACAACAAGTATTTGCTTTAGCATATGATGCGTACAGTTTGAGAAGAATTCAAAACTATCATACAAAATCTTGCAATTCTTCCTACTCTACTAATAAGCATGTAAAATCGGTGATGTAAAAGAACGAATGGAAGTAATCAATGCATATTTCTGAACCATCATCAAATGAAAATAATGATGTTTTTGAGAATGTAGCCACTAAAGTAGTTAGGAAAATAGATTAGCTCCTTCTAACAACATACATATATTATCAGGAAGCATCAAGCACATGTTAAACTACTAAAGTGTCTTGCCGCAGAACATTAAAAGAAAAATCTTTATTGCCCTCCTACTTTGTTGAACTGGATTTGCCAGCTACTTGGGTGCTTGGTTTGAAAAAAAGTATTCATCAAATAGCAGCGATATAAACCTATTATGTCCAAACAAAAATTTGTCAAGGCGAAAAATGGCATACTGCATAAGACAACAATAATAACTGAACCTGAAGTTGCTGACCCAAGTCTTAAAAGAACACCTAAATCACCATGATGTTTCAACTCCAAAATGGGTGGTTTAATTGAGACCAAAATATCTTAAGCACACAGGAATTAAGAAAAAAATTAGCATAAAGTAGAACATGCTTATCACAATAATGGTAGGTATTTGATGGAACCAAGCAGTCCAAATTGGAGCTTTGACTCTCCCCAAGGCTCCTCTCTAATGATTTACGCCACAAGAAACAATTCTGTATATCTATCTCGCCCAAAGCATCACCCATGGGGCTGTGGTTCCCTTGGTTTATTTGCAAGCATCAAAGCAGGCTTCAACATGTATGTATGCAATTTTTCAGGGGATGTAAACTACACAATGGTCTACAAAAGACTTGATTGATGTGTGGCCAGTCGCATTGACTAAGAAGGTGTGGCATCCATAAAGAAAACACAAGGGCGAATAACAGATCATTGTGAACCACGAACCACAAGCAGCAGAATAGATTGAGCAATCAGACCACAATCATAACCACAGTCTGAATAAAAACAAACACATGACGTGTGAAGCATACATAGTAGCAAGTATATACTCAAATAACAACAGATAACCAACTGTAAAACACATAGAAAAGAATTAAGAGGGTCAAGAGGAATAAGTGTGATACCTCAACATGAACCAAAGACTAAATCCAATTTCTAAATGTGAGAACGATCATTGTAGCACATGCAAGGAGGCACAAAAATTGATCTTCCTCCTGATCAGCGACTTAGCCTTTGTGGCAACCGCTGAAACATTAGTTGCTGATGCTTGTTTTAGCCTAGTTATGGAATCATTATGCTCAGCGGTCCCTCTTGAGCCCTTCTCTCCATCGGTAGGTATGTTTTCAGCACCGTTAGGTCCTACAAGACAAAGAGATGCCACAGAAAAGGAGATCAAATGATTAAAAATTGAACCACCAAGAGGATTGGCCTATGAAGCTAATTATGTTTCTAAATTCTGGCCCTCTCTTTAATGACTGCATTTTCTAATTTATACGACTCTGTTTACTTCACTATGGTCAGATACAACAAAGCTCTCATCGGGCCATTCTTAACATGAAATATCTTCACCTTCATGTAAGCACAAAGTTGATTATGTTCTTAGCCATTTCTACCATGAGGCATATGTTCAGAAGAGCTGACCCTTTCTTGCAAGTTAACAAACTGCATAGGCACACATCTGTTGTTCCGCTGAGTTGACAAAAAAAATTTGGAATCCACATGTTGGGGAAAACAACACAATTAAATGACAAGGCATTTATTTTACCCAAAGCAAATTATATGCTTTTCCTGAGATTGCTGCTTCTGCTTATTATGTTTTAATCCTAGCTTTCATCCCAACATTGATAGGAATGGCCAAAATTGAAATAGGAAATTGCTTGGTTAAGAAAAGATAGAGACGTGTGAGTGTATCCTTCGTTCTTAGGGAAACAGAGAGTTCCTAGGGATCAATACTATTACCTAACTGACTTTACCAACAGTTTCCCAAACACCACCATACTGGTTCATGCCCAGAACTAAAGCCACCTTTTAACTGCTATCTTCATGATGCAAGTCCTTGAGGGTCTCCACTCTCCCGGTTCCTTCGCTGCATCTCGTCCTATGCGCCGTCGTCAGCGAGGGGTGATATAGAAATGCCAATCAATCAGACCTAAACCCAAACTCTAACAAACGAAACAAGGGAACAAGTCTCATGAGATTTCCTGCTTGGCTCCGCGGAAGCAAGGGGATCTAGGTTTGGGAGGGTGCGGCTTGCCTCGAGGACGCAGATCTCATTGTTGACAAGGCGGGAGGCCCGGACGACGTCCTCCGTGGATATTGAGACCAGCTGGTCGTCATCCGTGCCGTCGACGGCCATCGATGGTCTCTTCCACCGAGGCCCCTGCAGCCGGCCGCTGCACCGACCCGATGCTGCAGCTCCTCTTCGTCTTGTTCGACCACTACAACCGCGACAAGGAGGTCCATGAATTGGAGCGACAACCGACGAGGAGACGCGCAGAGGAGGAGGCCGGCGGCATGGTAAGAGGAGGGGTACAGAGGAGGAGGCAGGCGGCATGGGGAAGAGAAGGGGCTCGGAGCAGGCGCGGATGCAGAACGAGGTTGGCGGTGCAAGGAGAATCGAGGGAGAGGAGAGAAGGCGGCGGCGAGGGAAGAGGGTCTCGACCCGTCATGTGGAGACCCTGGGCTAGGTCTTTCCCAAGTGCTTTTGTCTCCTATATGTACTACCGTCTCATTTTTTTTCTATCGATAGCACAGTAAAAGGACACGTAGGCATCGCGGTTACTCGCCCTTTGCGCGACTCTTAAAGGGTTTAATTTTCCCTCACCCGACCTGCTTGCGTGTTAAATGAGGGCTCCTAAGCATCGCGTCTCACGAGTCTTCACTAGTTCACGAAGCCCCTCACCTCCTGGCTTTGTCTAGGCATCGCGACCTGACATTCCAGCGACGGGTGAGGTATGCACGGGGCTGGGCCTTGTCGACGCAGAGCACAAATGCAAGCAAGAGAGAAAACGAGCATGGGAAGGAAACCCGCAGATCATAAACAGTTATTACAAACTTCAAGTGTTTCACAAATTAAAACGTTGTCAGACGCCTCCGTGAGGCAGAGTTAGTCTATTGTAGGATGATAAAGAAAACTTCCAGAAGAAGGGTTGTCATCGCCATCGCCGTCGCCCACCACGGTCTCGACGGGTTCCCCGTCGCCGCTGCAGGAGAACCTCTCAAGCAGCAAGCTCACATGGCCTTCCACAGCTTTTGCCAGGACTGCGTGAGATCCTTCAGGGACAGGGCCTATCACCTCACCGAAGTTGAAGCCAGGATCATGGAGGAGGAGGTGGCTAAAGACATGGGTCGCCGCCATGGAGAAGACGTCACGACACTCCTCCTCCAGGATACCGTCCACCTTCCGGGCCATTTCCTCGACTTCGTCCACAAGCTTGGAGGAGAGCTCAGCGTAGCCATTGCCGTGGCCGGCAAGAGGAGCCTCTAACTTCTCCCTACATATGGAACTCAGGGCCTGGCAGGCCCTGAACTCAAGAGAAGAAAAGGTGGTGTGGTCCTGCACAGCTTTCACGTCGGCGTCAGCTTGGATCTTCTTCTCCCTGGCGTCAAGCTTCGTGTTGGTCTGAGAGACGTGCTTGGCATGGACCTCTTGGGCGTTGGTCACCTGGCCTTGCAATGCCTCCTGACGACCGTGCTCCGCGACCTATTCGGCCGCTACCTTCGCCAACCCAGAGTCGCGATCCGCGAGCTTCGTCTCGCGGGCCTTGAGGTTGTCTTCCCACAGCTGGAGCAGCTGCGCCTGCGCGGTCCGTTTGTCTTGAAGTGCCTTCAGGCCGGCTTCCGCTTCTTCGCAACGCTTGGTGGCCGCCCCTACCTCGGCGAGGGAGCTCTCGAGAGCCGCCTTTGCCCAGGCGGCCACCTCCATGCTCTCCATGATGGCGGCATCAGCCCGTGCATGTTTTTCTTGAGCGGTAGTGTTGAGCTGACGCCACCCTGCCGCGAGCCTCAGGTGCTCGTTGGCAAGGCGCACCTCGGCTTCCTGCAAGTCCACCCCGAGCCGATCGAGCATGGACCGAGCATCAGCCAAGGCCCCACGCCTGAGAAAGGTGCCGCAGTTCACAATGGCGAGAGCTTGGCAGGGCAGCAGCGTCCCAGAGCCCGTCGTCGCCACGACCGAAGAGGCCCGGGCGTCCTCCGCCTGAGGCACATGGGGCTCAGGGTCGTTCCCCGTGCTTGGCTCACCTGGCGCACCTGGGGGGGTTGCCACATCGATTCCCTGAGCTGCGGGAGTAGGCACAGCTTGAGGTTGCCCCGTGGCGCGCCCTGCGTCGTGCTCAAATGCGGGGACAAGACAGTCGGCGGGGGCTGTGACTCCCCGTCCTTATCCGCAGGTCGAGCCTTGGTGGCCTTAGCAGTTGGCGTCGGCGGTGTTGGGAGTTGGTCTGCCACGGCTTTGGTGGTTGGCACCGACGGTGCTGGGGGTTGTCGTTGTGGCTTTGGTGATTGAGCCTCTAGCACCATTGTGACGCCAGCGCGCCCGAGCGCGATTCCAGGCCAGTGCGAGGCACCCCCGCGGCTACCGAAGCTACGACCGAGTGCCGACGTCCCTCTCAGAATGGAGGGCACCTTCGCTCCAGTCATTACCTTCTTCCTGTTCTCCTCGCCGCCGCCCTGGCTCCTACATGGGTGTCACGTCTGACGAGGCGACCCCGCAGTCACCGCAAGGCACTGACGAGCTGGGGCCACAGGATAGGAAGATTGGAGCTGAGCAAGAAGCTGAAACTCTTACAGGCGGGCCCGAAGAGGCAGAGTAGTAGGTGTGCGTGGGTTGGCTGCGGCCGTGCTGTATTAAAGTCTTCAGGCTGGGTGTGAGTGGGTATCGATGAACACGCAATTAAACAGATCGAGAAGCTGCCCTTCTCTTATCGGCCTCCTTTCCTTTTCTCCCAGATCCCCTCTCCCTGCCGATCCTTCTCTCTCACCTGCCCTGTAGATCGGTGCTGTTACAAGTGGTATCAGAGGTCCAGTCGATCTGGAGACTGCGTACCCCAAGCCGCGCTACCAGACCAAGCAGGCGAAGCAAGCGGCGGCGATGGACCAGCAACTCGCGGATCTGATCTGATCCGCCAACGAGGGGTGTGCGGTGAACGACGCTCGCCTGGAGGCGATCTAGGCATCCCTCGAGCTCTGGAGGCCGGCGGTCTCCAACCTGCAACGCGAGCTCGACGAGCTCCGCACCCAAGTGGGACAGATCGCCCTCCATCCGGCACTCGTGACGCAGGGCGAGGCGGTGGAAGAAGTGCTGGTGCCTCCGGCACCGTCTCCTCCAACGATGGGCCCCGAGCACCACGGGCCAAGTGGCCACGGCGAGATCATCAACTCCGGGGGTGGGGCTCACGGGGTAGTCACTACCCTGCAGCCGCCTCCGATCAAGGGTACGTACCAATCCCCGTCGGAGAATTACGCATCTGTAGGAGTTGGGCCGAGTCGCATAATTAGTTGGGAGTCGCCACACGCCACGCAACAGTCACCACACGCGCATCAATGGGCATTGCCGAAATTGGATTTTCCCCAATTCGACGGCGAAAATCCACAGTTCTGGAAGTCCAGATGCGAAAAATACTTCGATGTCTACGACATTCAACCCGATATCTGGGTGCGTGTAGCCACCTTACACTTAACAGGCACCGCAACTCGCTGGCTGCAGTTGCACGAGGCGGTGAGTTGTCTATCCACTTGGGAGGGTCTGTGTGCAGCCCTGAAGGAGAAGTTTGGACGGGACCAGTACCAAATGCATCTTTGTCAGTTTAACATGCTAAAACAAACAGGGTCCGTAGATGAGTATATGGGGCAATTTGAGGAGTTAATGCATCATATACTCGCTCATAACTCTGGGTTCGACCCAATCTATTTTACAACTCAATTCCTAGATGGGTTAAAAGTTGAAATTCGTGCTGGAGTTGCTTTACACCGGCCCCAAAACTTGGACTCTGCGTTTTCCTTGGCCTTGTTGTAGGAAGAGCTGGTGGAGGTGATGCCACGGCGGGAATACATGCGGTATGATCCAGCACCACCAAGACCTCCAGCGCGGCCAGCACCTGCGGTGGTTGTGCCAGCAGTGCCACCGCGCGTACCGTTGCCTGCTCCACAAGCTACAACGGAAGATCACCGAGCGATGGACGCCGCGCGTGCAGCGGATCATCATCCTGAACTAGGGCGAGGTGAAGACCGTGTAGCTGCACTGTGCAACTACTGCAGAGCAAGAGGACTGTGCTTCAAATGCGGCGATCGCTGGGGCCAGGGCCATTAGTGCGCGGCCACTGTCCAGTTACATGTAGTGGAGGAACTCCTCGAGCTATTGCAAGCAGAAGAGCAAGACAGGCACGAAGCAGAATCTGATTCAGAGGAAGAGGTGCTCATGTCAATCTCGAAGTTAGCCACGACAGGGCAAACCACTCCACGCACAGTACGTCTGCTGGGACAGATTGGTGAACATGAAGTGTTGATACTGGTGGATTCAGGCAGCTCCCACAGTTTTGTCAGTGAAGAGGTGGCGATAAGTGTAGCAAGTCAAGTGCAAGCGATGGCACCTATGTCAGTAAAGATAGTAGATGGAGGAGTACTGTCGTGCAACGGGTACATACATGCTTGCAAATGGACGACGCAGGGGCACCAATTTACCACGGATTTGCGGGTACTATCTTTGGGCTGCTATGACATGGTGCTTGGAATGGACTGGCTAGAACAATGTGGACCGATGCTAGTGGATTGGGGAGCTAAAACACTTCAGTTTCAGCATGAAGGGAAGAGCATTCTGCTTCAAGGCCTGACAAACGCGTCCCCAACAGTGGTGGCAATATCAATGACAGAGTTGCAGGAGTTAGAGAACAGTAATTCCATTGCTCACGTGGTAATGATGAGTATGAGTGAAGGGCAAGTTGAAATTACACCAGTACCAGCCACTATTCAGCAAGTCCTAGACGAGTACCAGGACCTGTTTCAGGAGCCGACAGAGTTGCCACCGCACAGAGAGTGGGACCATGCCATTCCCTTACTGCCAGGAGCAAAACCAGTGAATCTCAGGCCATACAGGTACACACCAGAACAGAAAGACGAGATCGAGGCTCAAGTTAAAGAAATTCTAGCTAAAGGGCTTATTACCACCAGCACCAGTCCGTTCGCGTCCCCAGTTCTGCTGGTGAAAAAGAAGGATCAAACATGGCGACTGTGTGTGGATTTCAGACATCTGAATGCACCGATAATTGAGGAACTCCTGGACGAACTAGCAGGGGCCTGCTGGTTTTCCAAGATGGACCTGCGGGCTGGGTACCACCAGATCAGGTTGGTGCCAGAGGATGAATTCAAAACCGCATTCAAGACGCATATGGGTCACTTCCAATTCAAAGTTATGCCGTACGGTCTTGCTTATGCCCGAGTCACATTCATGGGAAATATGAACACTGTGTTGGCCCCAGTCAACCGCAAAGGAGTTGTGGTTTTCATGGACGACATCTTAGTCTTCACAAAAACGTTGGAGCAACACAGAGTCCTTCTTGCACAAGTGTTGCAACTGTTGAGGAAGCATCAGTTTTACGTTAAATTGTCCAAGTGTTCGTTCGCACAGCAAACAATCAACTACCTGGGACACTATGTGAGCAAAGATGGAGTGTCAACCGATAAAAGCAAGGTTCAGACAGTGCAGGAGTGGCCAGTGCCTGACTCAGTTAAACAACTCAGAGGATTCCTTGGACTAGCATGCTACTACAGGAAGTTTGTCAAACATTTCGGGATCATCTCCAAACCATTGACAAATCTTCTTAAGAAGAATACACCATTTGTGTGGACTCCAACCACAGATGCAGCCTTTCGGGCACTCAAGCAAGTGTTAATCGAAGCCCCAGTGTTGGCCCTGCCAGACTTTACCAAGCAGTTCGTGGTCGAAACTGACGCGAGTGGCACGGGCATTGGAGCAGTCCTCATGCAGAACTCGCATCCAATCGCGTACCTGAGCAAAGCATTGTCGCCACACAATTTGGGGCTCTCAGCTTACGTAAAGGAGTGCCTGGCATTACTGTTGGCAGTGGACAGATGGAGGCCATACCTCCAACACGCAGAATTTGTGGTGAGAACATATCAGAAAAGCTTGCTACACCTAACTGACCAGCAACATGCGTTCACTAAGCTAGTGGGGCTGCAGTTTGCCATCCAATACAAAGCCGAGTTA
Organism: Triticum aestivum; assembly: GCF_018294505.1. Classification (NCBI taxonomy): domain Eukaryota; kingdom Viridiplantae; phylum Streptophyta; class Magnoliopsida; order Poales; family Poaceae; genus Triticum; species Triticum aestivum. The sequence goes on along the minus strand of NC_057797.1, from coordinate 243,174,656 downwards.
ACTAATCGCGCTGCGGATGCTCTGTCTCGACGAGATCATGGCGAAGGGGGCAAACTGGTGGCGGTCTCAGTCTGCAAGCCGGCTTGGCTGGAAGCAATCAAAAATAGTTACCAAAATGACCCCCATGCTACAAAGAAGCTCACCAGCTTAGCTTTAGACCCGGCCAGCGAATCGGAATTTTTAGTACAGGACGGAGTCCTCCGATTTCAAGGCAGAATCTGGATTGGAGAGGATGCACAAATACAACGCCATCTAATCAACTCGCTACATTCGAGCGCGGCCGGGGGTCACTCTGGATTCCATGCCACTTACAATCGCATCAAACGATTGTTCGCCTGGAAAGGACTGAAGAAACATGTCAAGGATACGGTCAAGAACTGTATGGTGTGCCAGCAAGCAAAGACAGAGAGGATATCACCGGCAGGCCTGCTCCAACCATTACCAATACCGAAGAAACCATGGGAAGTTGTGTCACTTGATTTCATCGAAGGCCTGCCCAAGTCCTGTGGGTATGACGCGGTCTTAGTGGTAGTGGACAAGTTCTCGAAATATGCCCACTTCGTGCCAATGACACACCCATACACAACTCTCCAAGTGGCCAAGCTGTTCATGCGAGAGATATTTCGTCTCCACGGGCTACCACTGGCTCTCATATTAGACCGGGATAGAGTATTTACGAGCAATGTGTGGCAGGAATTGTTCAAGCTGTGCCGCACTGAACTGCGAATGAGCTCATCTTATCATCCGCAGACGGACGAGCAGACGGAAAGGGTGAACCAATGCCTGGAGACCTATCTCAGATGTGCCGTCCATGCGTGCCCGGCCAACTGGGCGAAATGTTTAGTGCTTGCCGAATTTTGGTACAATACTTCATTTCACTCATCGCTGGGCAGGACTCCGTTCAAAGTCATATATGGCCACATGCCTCGCGAGTTCGAGGTGTCGCAGATCGACAACTGTTTTGTGCCAGACCTGGTAGCATGGCTACATGAGAGAGAGATCATGATACAACACTTACAACAGCAACTAAAGAGGGCGCAGGATCGCATGAAGGCGCAAGCTGATCGGCACCGAACTGAGCGTTCGTTTGAGGTCGGGGATTCAGTATTGCTCAAACTACAACCATTTATTCAGACATCTATTGCCCAACGACCATTCCACAAACTTGCCTTCAGGTATTACGGCCCTTACAAGATCATTTCCAAGGTGGGGGCAGTGGCATACAAACTGGACCTGCCACCCACAAGCAAAATCCATCCAGTGGTGCACGTCTCTTTGTTGAAGAAGGCAGAAGGCGCCGAGGTGCAGGTAAGCCCTGACTTACCGCCTGCTAACGAGATTTTGCAGGCAGAACATGTGCCGCTGGCCATCCTAGCCACCAAGCAAGTCAGAAAAGCGAGCAAGGCAAGCACCCGTCTCTTGATGAAGGAAATATGCCCTAGAGGCAATAATAAAGTTATTATTTATTTCCTTATAATCATGATAAATGTTTATTATTCATGCTAGAATTGTATTTACCAGAAACATAATACATGTGTGAATAAATAGACAAACAAAGTGTCACTAGTATGCCTCTACTTGACTAGCTCGTTAATCAAAGATGGTTATGTTTCCTAACCATGAACAATGAGTTGTTATTTGATTAACGATGTCACATCATTAGTTGAATGATCTGATTAACATGACCCATTCCATTAGCTTAGCACCCGATCATTTAGTATGTTGCTATTGCTTTCTTCATGACTTATACATGTTCCTATAACTATGAGATTATGCAACTCCCGTTTACCGGAGGAACACTTTGGGTACTACCAAATGTCACAACGTAACTGGGTGATTATAAAGGAGTACTACAGGTGTCTCCAATGGTACATGTTGGGTTGGCGTATTTCGAGATTAGGTTTTGTCACTCCGATTGTCGGAGAGGTATCTCTCGGCCCTCTCGGTAATGCACATCACATAAGCCTTGCAAGCATTACAACTAATATGGTAGTTGTGAGATGATGTATTACGGAACGAGTAAAGAGACTTGCCGGTAACGAGATTGAACTAGGTATTGGATACCGACGATCGAATCTCGGGCAAGTAACATACCAATGACAAAGGGAACAACGTATGTTGTTATGCGGTCTGACCGATAAAGATCTTCGTAGAATATGTAGGAGCCAATATGGGCATCCAGGTCCCGCTATTGGTTATTGACCGGAGACGTGTCTCGGTCATGTCTACATTGTTCTCGAACCGTAGGGTCCGCACGCTTAACGTTACGATGACAGTTATTATGAGTTTATGCATTTTGATGTACCGAAGGTTGTTCGGAGTCCCGGATGTGATCACGGACATGACGAGGAGTCTCGAAATGGTCGAGACATAAAGATTGATATATTGGAAGCCTATGTTTGGACATCGGAAGTGTTCCGGGTGAAATCAGGATTTTACCGGATTACCGGGAGGTTACCGGAACCCCCCGGGAGTCATATGGGCCTTATTGGGCCTTAGTGGAAAGGTGAAAGGGCTGCCCATAAGGGCTGCGCGCCTCCCCCCTCCCCTAGTCCTATTAGGACTAGGAGAGGTGGCCGGCCACCCCTCTCCCTCTTTCCCCCTTGGGAATCCTAGTTGGAATAGGATTGGGGGGGGGAGTCCTACTCCCGGTAGGAGTAGGACTCCTCCTGCGCCCTCCTCCTGGCCGGCGCACCTCTCCCCCTTGGCTCCTTTATATACGGAGGCAGGGGGCACCTCTAGACACACAAGTTGATCATTGAGATCGTTCCTTAGCCGTGTGCGGTGCCCCCTGCCACCATATTCCACCTCGATCATATCGTTGTAGTGCTTAGGCGAAGCCCTGCGTCGGTAATACATCAAGATCGTCACCACGCCGTCGTGCTGACAGAACTCCTCCCCGAAGCTTTGCTGGATCGGAGCCCGGGGATCGTCATCGAGCTGTACGTGTGCTAAGAACTCGGAGGTGCCGGAGTAACGGTGCTTGGATCGGTTGGATCAGGAAGAAGACATACGACTACTTCCTCTATGTTGTGTCAACGCTTCCGTTGCGATCTACAAGGGTATGTAGATCATACTCTCCCCTCGTTGCTATGCATCACCATGATCTTGCGTGTGCGTAGGAAAATTTTGAAATTACTACGTTCCCCAACAGTGGCATCCGAGCCAGGTTTTATGGTTTGATGTTATTTGCACGAGTAGAACACAAGTGAGTTGTGGACGATACAAGTCATACTGCCTACCAGCATGTCATACTTTGGTTCGACGGTATTGTTGGACGAGACGACCCGGACCAACCTTACGCGTACGCTTACGCGAGACCGGTTCCCTCGACGTGCTTTGCACATAGATGGCTTGCGGGCGACTGTCTCTCCAACTTTAGTTGAACCGAGTGTGGCTACGCCCGGTCCCTGCGAAGGTTAAAACGGAGTCTATTTGACAAACTATCGTTGTGGTTTTGATGCGTAGGTGAGATTGGTTCTTGCTTAAAGCCCGTAGCAGCCACGTAAAACTTGCAACAACAAAGTAGAGGACGTCTAACTTGTTTTTGCAGGGCATGTTGTGATGTGATATGGTCAAGGCATGATGCTAAATTTTATTGTATGAGATGATCATGTTTTGTAACCGAGTTATCGGCAACTGGCAGGAGCCATATGGTTGTCGCTTTATTGTATGCAATGCAATCGCGATGTAATGCTTTACTTTATCACTAAACGGTAGCCGTGGAAGCATAAGATTGGCGAGACGACAATGATGCTACGATGGAGATCAAGGTGTCGCGCCGGTGACGATGGTGATCATGACGGTGCTTCGGAGATGGAGATCACAGGCACAAGATGATGATGGCCATATCATATCACTTATATTGATTGCATGTGATGTTTATCTTTATATGCATCTTATCTTGCTTTGATTGACGGTAGCATTATAAGATGATCTCTCACTAAATTATCAAGAAGTGTTCTCCCTGAGTATGCACCGTTGCGAAAGTTCTTCGTGCTGAGACACCACGTGATGATCGGGTGTGATAGGCTCTACGTTCAAATACAACGGGTGCAAAACAGTTGCACACGCGGAATACTCAGGTTATACTTGACGAGCCAAGCATATACAGATATGGCCTCGGAACACGGAGACCGAAAGGTCGAGCGTGAATCATATAGTAGATATGATCAACATAATGATGTTCACCAATGAAACTACTCCATCTCACGTGATGATCGGACATGGTTTAGTTGATTTGGATCACGTGATCACTTAGAGGATTAGAGGGATGTCTATCTAAGTGGGAGTTCTTAAGTAATATGATTAATTGAACTTAAATTTATCATGAACTTAGTACCTGATAGTATCTTGCTTATTTATGTTGATTGTAGATAGATGGCTCGTGCTGTTGTTCCGTTGAATTTTAATGCGTTCCTTGAGAAAGCAAAGTTGAAAGATGATGGTAGCAATTACACGGACTGGGTCCGTAACTTGAGGATTATCCTCATTGCTGCACAGAAGAATTACGTCCTGGAAGCACCGCTGGGTGCCAGGCCTGCTGCTGGAGCAACACCAGATGTTATGAACGTCTGGCAGAGCAAAGCTGATGACTACTCGATAGTTCAGTGTGCCATGCTTTACGGCTTAGAATCGGGACTTCAACGACGTTTTGAACGTCATGGAGCATATGAGATGTTTCAGGAGTTGAAGTTAATATTTCAAGCAAATGCCCGGATTGAGAGATATGAAGTCTCCAATAAGTTCTATAGCTGCAAGATGGAAGAGAACAGTTCTGTCAGTGAGCATATACTCAAAATGTCTGGGTATAATAATCACTTGATTCAATTGGGAGTTAATCTTCCAGATGATTGCGTCATTGACAGAATTCTCCAATCACTGCCACCAAGCTACAAGAGCTTCGTGATGAACTATAATATGCAAGGGATGAACAAGACTATTCCCGAGCTCTTCGCAATGCTGAAAGCTGCGGAGGTAGAAATCAAAAAGGAGCATCAAGTGTTGATGGTTAACAAAACCACTAGTTTCAAGAAAAAGGGCAAAGGGAAGAAGAAGGGGAACTTCAAGAAGAACGGCAAGCAAGTTGCTGCTCAAGAGAAGAAACCCAAGTCTGGACCTAAGCCTGAAACTGAGTGCTTCTACTGCAAGCAGACTGGTCACTGGAAGCGGAACTGCCCAAAGTATTTGGCGGATAAGAAGGATGGCAAGGTGAACAAAGGTATATATGATATACATGTTATTGATGTGTACCTTACTAATGCTCGCAGTAGCACCTGGGTATTTGATACTGGTTCTGTTGCTAATATTTGCAACTCGAAACAGGGGCTACGGATTAAGCGAAGATTGGCTAAGGACGAGGTGACGATGCGCGTGGGAAACGGTTCCAAAGTCGATGTGATCGCGGTCGGCACGCTACCTCTACATCTACCTTCGGGATTAGTATTAGACCTAAATAATTGTTATTTAGTGCCAGCGTTAAGCATGAACATTATATCTGGATCTTGTTTGATGCGAGACGGTTATTCATTTAAATCAGAGAATAATGGTTGTTCTATTTATATGAGTAATATCTTTTATGGTCACGCACCCTTGAAGAGTGGTCTATTCTTATTGAATCTCGAGAGTAGTGATACACATATTCATAATGTTGAAGCCAAAAGATGCAGAGTTGATAATGATGGTGCAACTTATTTGTGGCACTGCCGTTTAGGTCATATCGGTGTAAAGCGCATGAAGAAACTCCATACTGATGGACTTTTGGAACCACTTGATTATGAATCACTTGGTACTTGCGAACCGTGCCTCATGGGCAAGATGACTAAAACACCGTTCTCCGGTACTATGGAGAGAGCAACAGATTTGTTGGAAATCATACATACAGATGTATGTGGTCCGATGAATATTGAGGCTCGTGGCGGATATCGTTATTTTCTCACCTTCACAGATGATTTAAGCAGATATGGTTATATCTACTTAATGAAACATAAGTCTGAAACATTTGAAAAGTTCAAAGAATTTCAGAGTGAAGTGGAAAATCATCGTAACAAGAAAATAAAGTTTCTACGATCTGATCGTGGAGGAGAATATTTGAGTTACGAGTTTGGTGTACATTTGAAAAATTGTGGAATAGTTTCGCAACTCACGCCACCCGGAACACCACAGCGTAATGGTGTGTCCGAACGTCGTAATCGTACTTTACTAGATATGGTGCGATCTATGATGTCTCTTACTGATTTACCGCTATCATTTTGGGGATACGCTCTAGAGACGGCCGCATTCACGTTAAACAGGGCACCATCAAAATCCGTTGAGACGACGCCTTATGAACTATGGTTTGGCAAGAAACCAAAGTTGTCGTTTCTGAAAGTTTGGGGCTGCGATGCTTATGTGAAAAAGCTTCAACCTGATAAGCTCGAACCCAAATCGGAGAAATGTGTCTTCATAGGATATCCAAAGGAAACTATTGGATACACCTTCTATCACAGATCCGAAGGCAAGACTTTTGTTGCTAAATTCGGAAACTTTCTTGAGAAGGAGTTTCTCTCGAAAGAAGTGAGTGGGAGGAAAGTAGAACTTGACGAGGTAACTGTACCTGCTCCCTTGTTGGAAAATAGTACATCACAGAAAACTGTTTCTGCGACACCTACACCAATAAGTGAGGAAGTTAATGATAATGATCATGAAACTTCAGAACAAGATACTACTGAACCTCGTAGATCAACCAGAGTAAGATCCGCACCAGAGTGGTACGGTAATCCAGTTCTGGAAGTCATGCTACTAGATCATGATGAACCTACGAACTATGAAGAAGCGATGGTGAGCCCAGATTCCGCAAAGTGGCTTGAAGCCATGAAATCTGAGATGGGATCCATGTATGAGAACAAAGTATGGACTTTGGTTGACTTGCCCGATGATCGGCAAGCAATTGAGAATAAATGGATCTTCAAGAAAAAGACTGACGCTGACGGTAATGTTACTGTCTATAAAGCTCGACTTGTCGCAAAAGGTTTTCGACAAGTTCAAGGGGTTGACTACGATGAGACCTTCTCACCCGTAGCGATGCTTAAGTCTGTCCGAATCATGTTAGCAATTGCCGCATTTTATAATTATGAAATTTGGCAGATGGATGTCAAAACTGCATTCCTGAATGGATTTCTGGAAGAAGAGTTGTATATGATGCAACCAGAAGGTTTTGTTGATCCAAAGGGAGCTAACAAAGTGTGCAAGCTCCAGCGATCCATTTATGGACTGGTGCAAGCCTCTCGGAGTTGGAATAAACGCTTTGATAGTGTGATTAAAGCATTTGGGTTTATACAGACTTTCGGAGAAGCCTGTATTTACAAGAAAGTGAGTGGGAGCTCTGTAGCATTTCTGATATTATATGTGGATGACATATTATTGATTGGAAATGATATAGAATTTCTGGATAGCATAAAGGGATACTTGAATAAGAGTTTTTCAATGAAAGACCTCGGTGAAGCTGCTTACATATTAGGCATAAAGATCTATAGAGATAGATCAAGACGCTTAATTGGACTTTCACAAAGCACATACCTTGACAAGATTTTGAAAAAGTTCAAAATGGATCAAGCAAAGAAAGGGTTCTTGCCTGTGTTACAAGGTGTGAAGTTGAGTCAGACTCAATGCCCGACCACTGCAGAAGATAGAGAGAAAATGAAAGATGTTCCCTATGCTTCAGCCATAGGCTCTATCATGTATGCAATGCTGTGTACCAGACCTGATGTGTGCCTTGCTATAAGTTTAGCAGGGAGGTACCAAAGTAATCCAGGAGTGGATCACTGGACAGCGGTCAAGAACATCCTGAAATACCTGAAAAGGACTAAGGATATGTTTCTCGTATATGGAGGTGACAAAGAGCTCACCGTAAAAGGTTACGTTGATGCAAGCTTTGACACTGATCCGGACGATTCTAAATCGCAAACCGGATACGTGTTTACATTGAACGGTGGAGCTGTCAGTTGGTGCAGTTCTAAACAAAGCGTCGTAGCGGGATCTACATGTGAAGCGGAGTACATAGCTGCTTCGGAAGCAGCAAACGAAGGAGTCTGGATGAAGGAGTTCATATCCGATCTAGGTGTCATACCTAGTGCATCGGGTCCAATGAAAATCTTTTGTGACAATACTGGTGCAATTGCCTTGGCAAAGGAATCCAGATTTCACAAAAGGACCAAGCACATCAAGAGACGCTTCAACTCCATCCGGGATCTAGTCCAGGTGGGAGACATAGAGATTTGCAAGATACATACGGATCTGAATGTTGCAGACCCGTTGACTAAGCCTCTTCCACGAGCAAAACATGATCAGCACCAAGGCTCCATGGGTGTTAGAATCATTACAGTGTAATCTAGATTATTGACTCTAGTGCAAGTGGGAGACTGAAGGAAATATGCCCTAGAGGCAATAATAAAGTTATTATTTATTTCCTTATAATCATGATAAATGTTTATTATTCATGCTAGAATTGTATTAACCGGAAACATAATACATGTGTGAATAAATAGACAAACAAAGTGTCACTAGTATGCCTCTACTTGACTAGCTCGTTAATCAAAGATGGTTATGTTTCCTAACCATGAACAATGAGTTGTTATTTGATTAACGAGGTCACATCATTAGTTGAATGATCTGATTGACATGACCCATTCCATTAGCTTAGCACCCGATCGTTTAGTATGTTGCTATTGCTTTCTTCATGACTTATACATGTTCCTATAACTATGAGATTATGCAACTCCCGTTTACCGGAGGAACACTTTGGGTACTACCAAACGTCACAACGTAACTGGGTGATTATAAAGGAGTACTACAGGTGTCTCCAATGGTACATGTTGGGTTGGCGTATTTCGAGATTAGGTTTTGTCACTCCGATTGTCGGAGAGGTATCTCTGGGCCCTCTCGGTAATGCACATCACATAAGCCTTGCAAGCATTACAACTAATATGGTAGTTGTGAGATGATGTATTACGGAACGAGTAAAGAGACTTGCCGGTAACGAGATTGAACTAGGTATTGGATACCGACGATCGAATCTCGGGCAAGTAACATACCAATGACAAAGGGAACAACGTATGTTGTTATGCGGTCTGACCGATAAAGATCTTCGTAGAATATGTAGGAGCCAATATGGGCATCCAGGTCCCGCTATTGGTTATTGACCGGAGACGTGTCTCGGTCATGTCTACATTGTTCTCGAACCGTAGGGTCCGCACGCTTAACGTTACGATGACAGTTATTATGAGTTTATGCATTTTGATGTACCGAAGGTTGTTCGGAGTCCCGGATGTGATCACGGACATGACGAGGAGTCTCGAAATGGTCGAGACATAAAGATTGATATATTGGAAGCCTATGTTTGGACATCGGAAGTGTTCCGGGTGAAATCAGGATTTTACCGGATTACCGGGAGGTTACCGGAACCCCCCGGGAGTCATATGGGCCTTATTGGGCCTTAGTGGAAAGGTGAAAGGGCTGCCCATAAGGGCTGCGCGCCTCCCCCCTCCCCTAGTCCTATTAGGACTAGGAGAGGTGGCCGGCCACCCCTCTCCCTCTTTCCCCCTTGGGAATCCTAGTTGGAATAGGATTGGGGGGGGGGAGTCCTACTCCCGGTAGGAGTAGGACTCCTCCTGCGCCCTCCTCCTGGCCGGCGCACCTCTCCCCCTTGGCTCCTTTATATACGGAGGCAGGGGGCACCTCTAGACACACAAGTTGATCATTGAGATCGTTCCTTAGCCGTGTGCGGTGCCCCCTGCCACCATATTCCACCTCGATCATATCGTTGTAGTGCTTAGGCGAAGCCCTGCGTCGGTAATACATCAAGATCGTCACCACGCCGTCGTGCTGACAGAACTCCTCCCCGAAGCTTTGCTGGATCGGAGCCCGGGGATCGTCATCGAGCTGTACGTGTGCTAAGAACTCGGAGGTGCCGGAGTAACGGTGCTTGGATCGGTTGGATCGGGAAGAAGACGTACGACTACTTCCTCTATGTTGTGTCAACGCTTCCGTTGCGATCTACAAGGGTATGTAGATCATACTCTCCCCTCGTTGCTATGCATCACCATGATCTTGCGTGTGCGTAGGAAAATTTTGAAATTACTACGTTCCCCAACACTTGATACACTGGGAGGGACCGCCGACATCATTGGCCACCTGGGAAGACCCAGTTCCACTTCAACATCAGTTCCCCACCACACCGCCTCGGGGCAAGGCGACACTCAAGGAGGGGCAAATGTCACGTCTAACGAGGCGACCCCGCAGTCACCGCAAGGCACTGACGAGCTGGGGCCACAGGACATAAAGATTGGAGCTGAGCAAGAAGCTGAAACTCTTACAGGCGGGCCCAAAGAGGCAGAGCAGTAGGTGTGCATGGGTTGGCTGCGGCCGTGCTGTATTAAAGTCTCCAGGCTGGGTGTGAGTGGGTATCGATGAACACACAATTAAATAGATCGAGAAGCTGCCCTTCTCTTATCGGCCTCCTTCCCTTTTCTCCCAGATCCCCTCTCCCTGTCGATCCTTCTCTCCCACCTGCCCTATAGATCGGTGCTGTTACAACGGGTGAACGGTTAGCACAGACAGACAGATCACGGAGGCATGACACGAGGATGGGCTGGGGCGCTTACTCGTCATGGGTGCCCCATTTCCTCTTCCTCCCGGTGGCAGACAACGCGTCGTCGCCCCCCTCCCGCGTTGCTCCAAGGTTGCGTGCATAGCGACTAGCCGGGTCTCCGTTCTTCCTAAGGACATGAGAAGCCCCGCGGAGAGGCGAGGCTGCCGTCGGTGCGGTCGCCCCCCCCCCCCAACAGCATGAGCCCCCGCCGCCAGTGGCTGGGTAACCGCGATGCTAGGCCGCACCTCACTCACCACGTCGATGGGCCGAAGGGATGCCGCCTGAGGTAGCACGTCTGCGCCCTCGTTGTTGTCGGGGAGGGCACGAAAAGATCAGTGAGGATGGGGCGAAGGCATCGGGTCAGTGTCGTCCTCTGTTCCCTTCGAGTCCTCATCGCCGTCGCTCTCGCCGGAGGACAGCTCCACGTGCGAGCTGGCATGGCCGCTCGACACAAGCCACCACTAGTTAAAGGCGGGCATCTCCACGACCAGCTCTGAAGTGTCCTCATAGATGTACAGTAGGGACGCGACCTCAGTGGGGTCCTCAGGGAGGTAGCCGAGCAGGGACCCATGGCCCCGTCTAACTCCTCGGTTTTCAAGCCAGTGGCGTGCAGCCTCATCGCATCCCTAGTGCCGGTGTACTCCCACATGGGCCACGGGCGCGCCTGGAGAGGCGCGATGCACAACCCTAAGAACTCCTTGATGATCATTGCCCCCGTCAGCTTCACTTCCTCGTGTCTAGCTATTTGTTCCAGTATGGGCTTTGCCCTGGGGTCGACAAGCTTCTTGTGGCCCCACCTAGGATTCTGCGCGGTCGGGGCTGCTGGGGTCTGCAAGAGAGGGTTCACTCGGTGAGTGTCCATGAGTACCCAGCGCTGCCGGTAGCCCTCCGCCTTCTGCCCGGCCTTCAGGCGGGCACCTCCACCTTTGACATCACTAAAAGAGATGCACGTGGAGCGCTGGTCCGGGGCGGTGAACCACGGGGCTGAAGAAGTGGCGGAAAAGCGCCACCGAGGGCTCACGCCTACGAAAGCCTCGCAGTAGAAGGTGAAGATGGCCAGAAGCAGAATGGAGTTAGGCTGGAGGTGAAGGGGATGGATCTGGTAATGGGTGAGGATGACGTAGAAAAATTGGAGAATGGCGGAACCAGCCCGGTGTAAATGTTGTGGAGGAAGAAGGGGTAGGCGGACTCCCCCAGGTCGCTCCGTGCCACCGAGCCCGACCAAATTTGGGTCGCTTGCCCCTTGTTTTGGTTGACGGCTACTAGCAGGAGCATCGGGTCTAGGTCCTCCTCCTCGGTGACGGAGGAGGTTAGGAGCATCGATATGATGACGGGAGAGCTTGCGGCCGGAACCATGGGCTTGGCCTTCCTGGTAGGCGCCACTCGTGAGTCGCGGCTGCGAGCGGGACGAGGGAAGAGCTAAGCTTGAGATTGGATTGGGAGGATCCTCACGCGAGGAAAAGAGTGGCGCAACGAGGCAGACGCAAGATGGGAGAAGAGAAATGATGGCCCCGCGTAGTGCCCGCCAGGCTTTATGTCAGTCGAGCAGTTGCCGAGGCATAATGGAGGCAGTGGGGGCGTCCCGTGCCCCATCATGCGCCACACATTGAGCCAGGCCCGCAGGCAGAGTCGCGCGCACCACAGGCCCACGGGTTAATATCGAGCCCATGGGACTGGGGGTACCCAGGCCCATCTGCCTGCGGCCTAGTGTGTGGCGCTACCAAGAGGCCTAAGCCGGCCCACCTTCGGACTTCATTGGCCAGGCTCTTGCGAGGGGCGTGTCATCAGGTGCCTTCAAGGGCCTCGTGAGGCCCTCTCGCGAGGCAGCTTCCCGAGGCCCCTCGTGGAGGAGGCCAGGTCAAGGATCAGATGGAGGAGTCGTGCGGCCCTACGTCTCCACGTGGATGATGCGCGTGGCGACGAGCGGAGCCAGAAGGGCGTCAACAGGCGCAAATAAGTAGGTCTTCCTCTTTCATGCTAAGGGGGCATGGATGGTGTGTTGGTTCCTGAAGCAACCCCCAATGGTTGCCACTTTGTTGCAAGAATACCAGGACAGCATGCTCGCCAGGACCGAGGTCAACGCCGAGCCCACCAGCGCGTCATGGCAGGAAGCTTTAGCAGGCGAAGACCACCTTTAGTCGTGATAAGTTGTACTCATGTTCCCCTTCGAATTTGGCCGTTGTGGAAATCCTTCCTGCCTAGTGTTTTCGGGGGAAGAGGACCAAGGCCAGTATAAGTATAGGCTAGACGCCACCATAGCGGAGGACCTTCTTTCGGACCTCTCTTCGGACCAAGTCCAAGAATCCCTTGAGCCTCTCGAGGCAGTTCGTCTTCCTTGTACCCACATACTCATCCTCATTCATGAGGCAATCATCACAAAGTAGGAGTAGGGTCTCACACCGCAAGGTGCCCCAAACCTGGGTAAACCGCCGTGTCTGTGTTCTTTTTCCCTTGCAGTTGAGCACACCAGAGCATCACCATTAGGTAGTGGGCAATGAGCTGGAGCTTAGCGGAGTTCTGTGAGCACACCCCAGAGTTCAAACCTTTCTTGGGTCCGCGGAGCCTCGATTCTGACAACAGCAACATCGGATTTCCCTTGCCACGACCTTATTTGAAGGAACGGTGATATGTCTCCGTCGTATCTACTTTTCCAAACTCTTTTGCCCTTATTTTGGACTCTAATTTGCATGATTTGAATGGAACTAACCCAGACTGATGATGTTTTCAGTAGAATTGCTAAGGTGTTATTTTTGTGTAGAAATAAAAGTTCTTGAATTGACCTGAAAATTTACGGAGAATATTTTTGAAATCTATAAAAAATACTGGCGCAAGAATTAACCAGAGGGGGTCCACCCAGAGGCCACAAGCCTAGGGGGCCCCTAGGGCGCGCCTAGAGGGCTTGTGGGCCCCCTGGACCTCCTCCGATCTCAACTCCAACTCTATATAACCCTATTCAGGGAGGAAAAATCAGAGAGGAGGATTCATTGAGTTTTACGATATGGAGCCGCTGCCGCCTCCTGTTCTCCATTGGGAGGGCTGATCCGGAGTCCGTTCGGGGCATCAGAGAGGGGGATTCGTCGCCATCATCATCACCAACCTTCCTCCATAACCAATTTCATGATGCTCACCACCGTTCATGAGTAATTCCATTGTAGGCTTGCTGGACGGTGATGGTGTAACACCCACAATGCGGCTATATCTCCCACGTGTCGGGGCACGACTTAGAGGCATAGCCGCATGGTAGGCTTGTCGCAAGAGGGGTAATCTTCACACATCCCATGTACTGCATAAGAAAGGGATAAAGAGTTGGCTTACAATCGCCACTTCACACAAATACAAGTTAAACATACATCATCCAAATTACAAACAAGGTCCGACTACAGAACCAAAATAAAAGAAGACAACCCCAAATGCTAGATCCCCAATCGTCCCAACTGTGCTCCACTACTGATCAACAGGAAACGAAACATAACAACGAACAAGATCTTCATCGAACTCCCACTTGAGCTTTGCGTCACCTGCACTGGTATCATCGGTACCTGCAACTGTTTGGAAGTATCTGTGAGCCACGAGGACTCAACAATCTCACACCCGCGAGATCAAGACTATTTAAGCTTAAGGGTAGGAAAGGGTAGTGAGGTGGAGCTACAGCAAGCACTAAGCATATATGGTGGCTAACCTACGCCAATAAGAGCGAGAAGAGAAGCAACGCAACGGTCGTGAAGCTAGAAGTGATCAAGAAGTGATCCTGAAACTACTTATATTCAAACATAACACAAGAACCGTGTTCACTTCCCGGACTCCGCCGAAAAGAGACCATCACGGCTACACACGCAGTTGAAGCATTTTAATTAAGTTAAGTGTCAAGCTCTCTACAACCGGACATTAAAAAATTCCCATTTGCCACATAACCGTGGGCACGGCTCTCGAAAGTTTATACCCTGCAGGGGTGTCCCAACTTAGCCCATCACAAGCTCTCATGGTCAACGAAGGATATTCCTCTCCCAGGAAGACCTGATCAGTCTTGGAATCCCAGTTACAAGACATTTCGACAATGGTAAAACAAGACCAGCAAAGCCACCCGATGTGCCGAAAAATCCCGATAGGAGTCGCACGTATCTTGTTCTCAGGGCAACACCGGATGAGACATCCTACGAGTAAAACCAACCCTCAAGTTTCCCCGAGGTGGCCCTGCAGTCTACTCGGTTCGGACAAACACTCAGAGGACCACTGGCCTGGGGGGGAGGGGGGTTAAAATAAAGATGACCCTCGGGCTCACGAAAACCCAAGGGAAGGTTATAGGTTGTTAGGCAAATGTAAAACCAAGGTTGGGCCTTGCTGGAGGAGTTTTATTCAAAGCGAACTGTCAAGGGGTTCCCATAACACCCAACCGCGTAAGGAACACAAAATCAAGGAACATAACACCGGTATGACGGAAACTAGGTGAGGGAGTCCTGGATTAGGGGGTGTTCGGGTAGCCGGACTATACCTTCAGCCGGACTCCAGGACTATGAAGATACAAGATTGAAGACTTCGTCCCGTGTCCGGATGGGACTTTCCTTGGCGTGGAAGGCAAGCTTGGCGATGCGGATATTCAAGATCTCCTACCATTGTAACCGACTCTGTGTAACCCTAACCCTATTCGGTGTCTATATAAACCGGAGGGTTCTAGTCCGTAGGACAACTTCATCATACAACAATCATACCATAGGCTCGCTTCTAGGGTTTAGCCTCCTTGATCTCGTGGTAGATCTACTCTTGTACTACCTATATCATCAATATTAATCAAGAAGGAGTAGGTTTTTACCTCCATCGAGAGGGCCCGAACCTGGGTAAAAACATCGTGTCCCTTGTCTCCTGTTACCATCCGCCTAGACGCACAATTCGGGACCCCCTACCCGAGATCCGCCGGTTTTGACACCGACATTGGTGCTTTCATTGAGAGTTCCTCTATGTCGTCACTTTTGGGCTCGATGGCTCCTTTGATCATCAACGACGATGCGGTCCAGGGTGAGACTTTTCTCCCCGGACAGATCTTCGTCTTCGGCGGCTTCGCACTGCAGGCCAATTCGCTTGGCCACCTGGAGCAGATCGAAAGCTACGCCCCTGGCCATCAGGTCAGGTTTGGAAGCTTAAACTACACGGCAGACACCCGCGGGGATTCGATCTTCGACGGATTCAAGCCACAGCTGAGCGCGCCGCACTGTGTCGAGAGGCATGATCTAGCTCTGCCGCCGAACAGTGCCCTGGAGGCCGCACAAGCACCGGTTCCGACCCTTTATTCGGAGCCTATTGCGCCAATCGAGGATGAGCGGTTGGACGTCACCTCAGAGGCTACGATCTCAAAGGCGATCGAGCCGAACGTCAGCCCCGCGTTCCGCACGGCCCGTGACTCCAAGGAGCCGGATTCCTCTCTGAACTCCGAACCCCCCGCGCCCCTGCCGATCGAATCCAATTGGACGCCGATAATGGAGTTCACCGCCACGGACATCTTTTAGCACTCGCCTTTTGGCGACATCCTGAATTCTCTAAAGTCTCTCTCGTTATCAGGAGAGCCCTGGCCGGACTATGGTCAGCGAGGATGGGATACGGACGATGAAGAAATTCAAAGCCCACCCACCACCCACTTGGTAGCCACTGTCGACAATTTAAACGACGTGCTCAACTTCGACTCCGCGGACATCGACAGCATGGACGACGATGCAGGAGATACAGATGAGCCAACGCCCATAGGGCATTGGACAGCCACCCCATCTCACGATGTGTACATGGTGGATACCCCTAAAGGAAACGACAACAAGGAAAAAGGGGATGGAACGGGGGACCGATCCCTCGAAAAGCAATCAAAGCATCGGCGTAAACGCCGACCCAAGCCCCGCCTCGATAAAGACCAAGCCATAGAGCAGGATGAACCGGTAGATGACGAGCAGGCCTTAGAGCGTCCAAACAGGGCAACACGGATAGAGAAACCGAACATCCCTCCCCCGGCGAAAACGGCACTCCGAACGACCTTACGCCGGATAAACCCACGAAGCAGAAGAATCTCCATAAAAGGCTCGTTGCAACAACACGCAGCCTGAAAAAGCAGAAGCAGAAGCTAAAAACGGCGGAAGATGCACTCAGGATCCGATGGAGTAAAGTAATCAATACCGC
This sequence comes from Triticum aestivum, assembly GCF_018294505.1. Lineage (NCBI taxonomy): Eukaryota > Viridiplantae > Streptophyta > Magnoliopsida > Poales > Poaceae > Triticum > Triticum aestivum. Next base: position 243,157,876 of record NC_057797.1, on the reverse strand, counting down.
AGATAGATACGGCGACAGTCGCCGCACTAAAAGCTATCCGAAGAGAAAGCTACTGCCCGAATTCGACGAAGAGGCCCTAGATCCCTCGCATTCAAAAAAAATAAGAAAGCCACACGGTCGGATAGACGACCCCATGGCCAGCATAAAGCGGCAAGCGGCGCCGCACTTAAATAGGCATGCGACCCACTTAAGGATTCGCATCAGGGCCCAGTCAGGTCCATTTACGGGCCAAGAAAGCAAGCTCTTGTAAGCAATGCAATAAAGCCATCATCAGAATCTGGCACACCCAAATACAGGGGCGCCGCACACCCCCTATGTTTCACCGATGAGGTCCTGGACTATGAATTTCCAGAGGGATTCAAACCCGTAAACATAGAGGCATATGATGGAACAACAGACCCTGGAGTCTGGATCGAGGATTATATCCTCCACATACATACGGCTAGAGGAGATGACCTCCACGCCATAAAATACTTACCCCTTAAGCTTAAAGGGCCAGCCCTGCATTGGCTTAAAAGCCTTCCTGAAAACACAATCAGAAGTTGGGAAGAACTCGAGGACGCTTTCCGAGCAAATTTTCAAGGGACCTATGTCCGCCCTCCGGATGCAGACGATCTTAGTCACATAACTCAACAGCCCGGAGAATCAGCTCGGCAATTATGGAATAGATTCCTCACTAAAAAGAATCAGATAGTCGACTGTCCGGACGCCGAAGCCTTAGCAGCTTTCAGGCATAACGTCCGAGACGAATGGCTCGCCAGACACCTCGGCCAAGAAAAGCCAAGAACAATGGCCGCACTAACAAGCCTCATGACCCGCTTTTGTGTAGGAGAGGACAGCTGGTTGGCAAGATGCAGCCCCAGTGACCCAAGTACATCTGAAACTAGGGATGGAAATGGAAAACTGCGATGCAATAAGGACCGTTGCCGGACTAAGGAAAAAAGTGTGAAGAGCACGGCAGTCAACGCCGGATTCAAAAGCTCACGACAGAATCAGACAAAACCACCCCTCCAGGATAACAGGGATGATCCATCCATCTTAAACAAAATCCTAGATAGGATATGTCAAATACACAGTACTCCCGGTAAGCCTGCTAACCATACCCACAGAGATTGTTGGGTTTTCAAACAATCCGGCAGACTCAACGCCGAACACAAGGGGCTCGACACACCAAGCGAAGACGAGGATGAACCCCAAAAGCAGAGCACCAGGAAACAAAAGAACTTCCCACAAGAAGTAAAAACAGTAAACTTACTTCACATAACAAAACGTGCGGTGCCCATAAAGGCACGCACCACACGACCTATCCCAAAGGGGTCCCGCCATTGGTTGTCAAAACCAATCATCTTCGATCAGCTGGATTATTCTAGAAGTATTAGGAATGCAGGCCGGACTGCCTTGGTACTCGATCCAATAATTGGCGGACTCCAGTTTTCAAATGTCCTTATGGACGGCGGCAGTGGACTAAACCTGATATATTAGGACACAATCCGCCACATGGGGATAGACCCAGCAAGAATCTGCCGCAGCAAAACCGCCTTTCAAGGGGTCACGCCTGGTCCGGACACCCATTGCATGGGTTTTCTCCGGCTCGAAGTTATATTCGGCTCTACCGATAACTTCCACCGCGAAAAGCTGACCTTCCACATCGTCCCATTCTCCAGTCGCTATCAAGCACTACTGGGACGCGAAGCTTTCGCCCGCTTTAACGCAATACCGCATTATGCATCTCTAACGCTTAAGATGCCCGGTCCACGAGGCATCATCTCTTTGAAGGGGAAGCATTGATGTGCCCCTCCCCCAAGCGGAGGACTGTGCGGCCGCTTTGACAGCCCCACAGTAAAATGGCTTCACCGGCCAAAAATTTCGGAATAGGTCATTAAAGACCACGAACGCGGATAGACGAGTTCAGTACAAAATCATCATTGATGCAGGCTTAGTGGCCATATACCCCCGCACTAGGGGCTCCGTACATATACAATAAGAGACAATAAAGCTCAGTTCTATATATTTTACTTTATACTTTGCTTATTTTAAACTTTTGTTTGACACGACCCATTTTCGGCTCAGTTCCTCTCTTTCGCAGATGAACATCGTGCGGCGCCCGTCCAGGATACGGCACAACGGAGACACAGGCGCAGACGTGCAGTAGGGACCCGTCCTAAGGATTCTTTTTAGATTAAGACCCTGCATAAACCTTTTTTACTGTCTCTTGTTGCTACATATCCCCTGGTTTTCTCTAATATAACCAAGGAGGAGGCTGGCGTCTTGGCATGTGGCCACGTCAGAATTTTTGCATGTACCTGGACACTAGGGGCTTTTTAATAAAGAGTGTTGTTTTGCCCGCACTCATAAAGACCGAACACCTTAGGGCGTGTTCGGCGTCGCGGGTTTTGGCATTATATGCATCAGCTCCGAATCATGTCTTTGGTCAAATGTTGGGTTATCCCGGCTCCTGAGTTCGGCTACCTTACATTCCACTCTATCGGCTAAGGTAGCACCAGGAGAAGTACTGCGATTGTGCCCCGGTTAGGCCGGGCGAGCACCTCAGTAGAGAAAGCCGAAAACTGACTGTCATGATGTAGCGTGAGACTGGTCAGCCACCCGATGACCTATCGGAATCTATAGGATTCCTCCGTTTTAACGAAGGTCCGTTTCCCGGCCAGGCACATACGCGCCCCAAACTCGGGCGAGCGCAGTCGCCACCAAGGGGCTACCTAAATAGTCCCACTGTCAAGCTCCTATGGCTAAGTGAAAGTGTTAAAGCATTATAGTCCGATTGCCTGGCCCGCTGCGCTATCACCTCCTTTGTAGGACCAAGACGTTGGGTTAAGTGTGAAAATGTGTCTTCTGCGAGCACCCCCGCACTATGTGCGTGGGGGCTGAAGCCAACGACCGCCATCTTTCAGATTATATATATATATATATATATATATATATATATATATATATATATATCTTAAAACGGCCGCATAGGAGGTGTTCCCAATACTTGAAGGCACAAGTATAAAAGGCCACTACAATTTATCAAAATATTGCTTTATAATTACATATGCTATCATAACATAGCATCCTTCGAGCACTGCGTCTCTATTACACGAGCGCCTTCAAGGACTTCCTGAAAATAGTGCTCGGAGGGTACTCGGATTTTGTCTGAATCTTGGGATGCAACAACGGCGGTCTCCATCTCTGCCCAGTATGTCTTGACACGGGCAAGAGCCATCCGTGCGCCCTCTATGCATGCTGACCTCTTCATCGCATTGATACGCGGCACCGCGTTAAGGAATTGCTGCACCAAGCTGAAATAACTCTTCGGCTCCGATCTCCCAGGCCACAGATGACCCATGACGTACTTCATGGCGAGTCCGGACAATCTATTCAGTTCGGCCCATTGAGCCAGGAAATCGTCCACTGCCAGTGGACGCTCTGGATTGTGGAACTGTGACCAGAAAAGCTTTTCCACTTCGCGATATTTTAGATCTCGAAAGTGTTCGGTCGCATCAGCAGCACCTGCTGCCAAATCCAGATAGGTGTCCTCCACACTCCACATCCGGTCCAACGGAGCAAACTTCGGATCGCAAAACTTCCTCCGCAGCATAAAGGGCTTTCCAGTCGCAATCTGTTCGGCCTGACGCAGCTCCTCCTTCGCAGCTCCTCCTTCGCAGCTCTCATCGCAGAGCGAGCGTCCTTGGCATCGGCAACGGCCTTCTCTAAGGCCGTCTGTCTCGCCCGGTCTTCTTTCTCAAGAAGTTTGCAACGGTCTACAGCGCTCTTTAACTTCTCGGCCATCTCGGCCATCTCTTCTTTGCTTCGGCAGTGAGCAGCCTGTTTGGCTCTCAGCTCTTCAAGGGCCTTCTTGGCAGCCGCATCGCTTTTTCTGGCTTGCTCCTTAGCTCGGGCAAGTTCTTCCCTAAGATTCTCCATGGCGGCCGTACCATCTGCGTCAAGCACACACATTGTAAGACACTGGCATGAAGCTCCTCTTACCTGATGCTGCCCGAGGAATTACATACCTTGAGCCTCATCAAGCCGCTTGTTGACAAGCGTGATGTCGGCATCTGCCATGTCCAGTTGCCGCTTTAGTTCGGCCAAATCATCAGTTTGGCTTGATTCCGGACACCTCGCCACCTACATTCAAAGGCGACATCTTAGACCTGGGATTAGGATCCTTTGCGTGCCGTCATTTCTTGACAACGCGCAGAGTCTCAGGGGCTACTATCTACACAGGGCGCATCTTACTTATGCGCAACTGACAAAAGTGTACATTATCTAACGTACCTCAAAACCCATCAGTAAACTTTTGACGGCCTCATGCAATCCTCTTTCTGCGGATGAAATCCTTTCAATCACCGTGCCCATCAATGCACGGTGCTCCTCTGAGATAGAAGCTCGCCCCAGCAGAATCTTTAGCTCCTCTGGCCGAGCACCAGACAGTGCCGGACTTGTCCTATGGCCTCTTTCGAAGGCCGGATGCGGAGAACCTTGGGGGGCCACATAGCTATCTTCCGCCCCTGCCGGATTCAGAGAAACCCTCCATGACGACACCTCAGGGTCGCCCGCCTCGCTAGGCGGTACGGCAGGGGGAGGCGTCCCACTCTCCATCATCTCCGGAAGAAGATCCCCCGAAGACGAGCTCTGCTGAGAAGGGCTGAGGTCCGAGCTACAAGGTAAAATTTTGGTTAATCTTCTCAGATATAAATCAAGGATTTCTCTCATCCCTCAAAAGGAAAACCTCTATCTACTTATGGCTCGCTGGAGGGCTGAGCCCTTTGAGGGCGTAGTTCGGCCGAGGAACTCCCCGGCATCGGACCCTCTGACGAGGATTTTCTCCCCTGCTTCGAGGCCATGGTCTCCGGGTCGTCAGAGGCGGCCCTCTTCTTCCCCTTAGGAGAGGAATTGTCGGTTCCTCCCTTCGAAGCATCCTCCTTCGAGGAGGCCATAGTTCCCTTGTCCTTCCACTTACTTCCCTCCAAAGGCATTATCTTCAACATCCTGACAAGCACGGGATCCGGCCTGGTTTCGGGAAGGGGAGCCGGACACCTGATCAGCTTTGCCTTCGCTATCCACTCCTATTTAAAAGGACAGCTCTTTTAGGGGCAAGTTTATGACGATTATATGGATAGTAGGTCCGGGCACAAGGTTACTTACTTGGGTATCCGGGCGATTGCAGCTTAGGCCTGTGTCCTCGGTCAAATCCGGACACATCATTTGTGATCCGAAGAACAGTTCATACATCTCCACGGGCGTTGCACCCATGAAATTCTGGAGAGCGCGCGGTCCCTCTGGATTAAACTCCCACATGCAAAGGGAGCAACGTTTGCCGGGCAGTATCCGGTGAATCAACATGAACTGCATCACCTTGATCAGGCTGAGGTCTCCTTCTAAGAGATCCCTAATGCGGCCCTGCAACAAGGGCACGTCTCTGGGTAACCCCCAATCTAACCCTTTGCTGACCCATGACGTTAGCCGTGGTGGGGGACCCGAGCGAAAGGCAGGAAGCGCCATCCACTTGGTGCCCCTGGGAGCGGTGATATAGAACCACTCTCGTTGCCACAAGCCAAGATCCTCGTGAAAAGAGCCCTCGGGCCTTGGAGCATCAGCATTCTTGCTTATAACAGCGCCTCCGCACTCTGCGTGCCGTCCCTCGATCATCTTTGGCTCCACTTTAAAAGTCTTGAGCCATAATCCGAAGTGAGGGGTAACACGGAGGAACGCCTCACACAGGACGATGAATGAGGAAATATGGAGGATGGACTCTGGAGCTAAGTCATGGAATTCCAGCCCGTAATAAAACAACAGCCCCCTCACGAAGGGATCCATTGGGAAGCCTAACCCCCGAAGGAAGTGAGACATGAACACCACGCTCTCACCGGCTGGGGACTAGGAATGGCCTGCCCTTGAGCAGGCAACCTATGCGAAATTTCACCGGTCAGTAACTTAGCCTCTCTCAACTTTAGCACGTCCTCCTCCATGACGGGGGAGGGCGTCCATCGGCCTTGAAGGTCAGAGCCGGACATTGTCGAAGGTCCGAAGCGCCTGGAATCTGGAGCCTAGGGTGTTGGAACTCGAGGCGACGGGCGAACTCGTTTGAGATTGGAAAAAGGAGTAAGGCCTTGGTCTCTTTATAAGAGGTTGAATACCAAGAGCCCCTCCCGTAACCGTTTGGGACTCGCCTTTAATCGAGGAAACGTGCTAACGGGCACGATTGGGTTACCCACGTCCGTATTGATGAGAATCCCGTAAAAGGGGGAACACAATCTCTGCTTTGGCAAGACATGCCAAGGAAACCGCCTCGCAAAACGTGCTGAGGTGGAAAAGTAAAAACGATTCAAGTAAAGGACTTGGCCGTAGTGTGATGTCACGCTACGGAATACGTCAGCAGATTAGATTTGTGTTAATATTATTCTCTCTATGGAAATATGTGGAAACTTATTTTGCAGAGCCGGACAGTATCCTTGTTTAAAATCTTCTTGAAGGACTTGGAGGAGGAACCCGCCTTGCAATGCCGAAGACAATCTGCGCGCCGGACTCGTCGTCATTGAAGCCTGGTTTAGGGGCTACTGAGGGAGTCCTGGATTAGGGGGTGTTCGGGTAGCCGGACTATACCTTCAGCCGGACTCCAGGACTATGAAGTACAAGATTGAAGACTTCGTCCCATGTCCGGATGGGACTTTCCTTGGCGTGGAAGGCAAGCTTGGCAATGCGGATATTCAAGATCTCCTACCATTGTAACCGACTCTGTGTAACCCTAACCCTATCCGGTGTCTATATAAACCGGAGGGTTCTAGTCCATAGGACAACTTCATCATACAACAATCATACCATAGGCTAGCTTCTAGGGTTTAGCCTCCTTGATCTCGTGGTAGCTCTACTCTTGTACTACCCATATCATCAATATTAATCAAGCAGGAGTAGGGTTTTACCTCCATCGAGAGGGCCCGAACCTGGGTAAAAACATCGTGTCCCTTGTCTCCTGTTACCATCCGCCTAGACGCACAGTTCGGGACCCCCTACCCGAGATCCGCCGGTTTTGACACCGACACTAGGGCGACAAGAGTGGAACAAAACACCAGGCATAAGGCCAAGCCTTCCACCCTTTACGAAGTATATAGATGCATTAATTAAATAAGATATATTGTGATATCCCAACATATCCATGTTCCAACATGGAACAAACTTCATCTTCACCTGCAACTAGCAACGCTATAAGAGGGGCTGAGCAAAAGCGGTAACATAGCCAAACAACGGTTTGCTAGGAAAGGTGGGTTAGAGGCTTGACATGGCAATATGGGTGGCATGATATAGCAAGTGGTAGGTAGCGCGACATAGCGATAGAGCGAACAACTAGCAAGCAAAGATAGAAGTGATTTCGAGGGTATGATCATCTTGCCTGAGATCCAGCAAGGAAGAAGTATGAGTCCATGAAGAAGACAAACGGACGTGGTCGAACGGATCCTCACAAACGCAACGTTACCGGAACTAACACGAAGAAGCAACACCGGAAAGGAGCAAACATCATGGTGAACAACCATCACATAAACATGACATGATGCACAACCAAGTATGATGCATGGCTGGTTTAAATAAGCATGGCCTGGCAAAGTGTACAAACAACACTACAAGTTAAGTGGAGCTCAATATGTAACAAGTTGCATATTGACGAAACACCATATTCAATTATTTAGTTCACTCCCGGTTATCTACCCAACAATATTAAATGTTGTTAAACATGGCAAGAGGTGAAGCATAAGCAAACTACACATTTAGGCAAGTTTAAAAGAGGCCGGAACAACAAACAACAATTCCGGAAAATCCTCATATGCAAAATTCTAGAGTTGGTACTGTTCTGCCCTAAACCATATTTTAGAGTTGTTAAACATGCAAGGTGAGTGCACCATGTTAAACTAGGCATTTTTCTACCCCATTTGCATATAAAGTTTATTTAAAATGGAGCTAAGGTTAATTAGTTATGAAATAAATCATTTTAACATGGCATTAGAGAAAATTTAAACAAACAGCATTTTAAACATTTTAAACATGGGTGAAAGTTGCAAATTATGAAACTAGATGAAATTCTAAGCATTTTACATATAAAGTTTGTTTAAAACCGATGCATGGTTCATGAGTTAGGATATGCATGAAGTGCAAGGGTTTTTCTGCAAAATAGTAAAACACTGGATAATGTCTAAATCACAGCCAGGTAAAAAAACACTATATGGGCCGAAACTGGGACAAGCCAACAGGAGAAAAACAAAAGGTGGGGTGTTGGGGTGTGGCCTCACCCAGTGTGGCCATTGAGCCGGCGCGAGTTGGGCCTGGCATGGCCAGCTGGCCCATGCATGGAGTGGCCTCGCAGAGGCGGCTGGGCAAGGGCGCGGTCAACACACTCGGGAGCGTTGACCCCCATCGATGTAGGTGCGCGAGGTCGCTGCGAGCAGGGGAAGAAGAGGATGCAGCTGCGGACTTGACGACGGGGACGGCGAGGCGAGGTGGACCGCAGGGAGGCCGGAGACGGCGGGGCCTGACGGGTCCGGACGGGGGCGGCGCACAGGGTGACGCGAGGTGGCATAGTTCAAGGCCATGGCAGCGGGGTCCTCGTGCGGTGGCACGTGGCCGACTTGCAGGCCACCGGAGTGTCCAGACGAGGAGCAGGGGCGCGTCATCCCGTCCCGCTCGAAGCAAGGGAAGCAGAGGCGGTGACAGGGACTTGGCGATGGCGAGGCAAGCGAAGGCGGCGGCGCCAGGTGGGTTCTGGGCGGAGGCAAGGTCTTGGAGCGGGCGGATCCATGGTGACGAGGGGCAGGGGTCGCCGCGGTGCTCCGGCGAGGTGCTTGGCGGGGCGACGGGGTCCTCCATGGCGGGTCCCTGTGGAGAGAGGCGAGAGGGAGTTGACGGTGAGGAGTGAGGATGGGATAGAAGAGAAAGGAGGGAGCACAGGAAGCAGGGAGAGGGCGACGGCCTGGTGGTGGTGCTCGTTTCCGGTGAGCTGGCAGGTGACGCATGGGATGACGGCGGGATTTGAGACCACGATGACATGACGGCAGCGTTGCAGCTTCAAGGCGTTTGAGCTCCCTGTGATGACAATCAGCTGTGACCGGTGGGTCAACAACGGTGCAAGGAAAAACGGGGAAGAAAAGGAGCGCGAGGTAAGGGCGAGGTTACCGGCGGGTGAGGGATGAGGCAGAGCAGCGGCTCCTAGTGGCCGGCGACGACTGCTCCGTTGAGGCAGAGAAGATCGAGGCGAGATCGTGGCTGTGGGGCACTGTGGTGGACCGGTGGGGATGAACTGGTGGCGTAGGTGTAACACCCACAATGCGGCTATATCTCCCACGTGTCGGGGCACAACTTAGAGGCATAGCCGCATGGTAGGTTTGTTGCAAGAGGGATAATCTTCACACAATCCCATGTACTGAATAAGAAAGGGATAAAGAGTTGGCTTACAATCACCACTTCACACAAATACAAGTTAAGCATACATCATCCAGAATACAATCAAGATCCGACTATGAAACCAAAATAAAAGGAAGACAACCCCAAATGCTAGATCCCCGATCGTCCCAACTAGGCTCCACTACTGATCAGACGGAAAAGACACAAAACAACGATCAAGATCTTCATCAAGCTCCCACTTGAGCTCGGTTGCGTCACCTGCACTGGTATTATCGGCACCTGTAACTGTTTGTAAGTATCTGTGAGTCACGAGGACTCAGCAATCTTACACCCGCGAGATCAAGACCATTTAAGCTAATGGGTAGGGAAAGGTAATGAGGTGGAGCTGCAGCAAGCACTAAGCATATATGGTGGCTAACATACGCAAATAAGAGTGAGAAGAGAAGCAACGCAACGGTCAAGAAGCTATAAGTGATCAAGAAGTGATCCTGAAAGCTACTTACGTTCAAGCATAACACGAGACCGTGTTCACTTCCCAGACTCCGCCGAAAGTGACCATCATGGCTACACACGCGGTTGATGCATTTTAATTAAGTTAAGTGTCAAGTTCTCTACAACCGGACATTAACAAATTCCCATCTGCCACATAACCGCGGGCACGGCTTCCGAAAGTTCAAAACCCTGTAGGGGTGTCCCAACTTAGCCCATCACAAGCTCTCACGGTCAACGAGGGATATTCCTTCTCCCGGGAAGACCCGATCAGTCTCGGAATCCCGGTTACAAGACATTTCGACAATGGTAAAACAAGACCAGCAAAGCCACCCGATGTGCCGACAAATCCCAATGGGAGTCGCATGTATCTCGTTCTCAGGGCACACCGGATGGGCAAGACGTCGGGTTGGCATAGACCCTGGTTTCCCGGGGGGCGCCGGACATCACCCAGTTTGGACCAACACTTAGAGAAGCACTGACCCGGGAGGTGGGGGGGGGGGGTTAAAATAAAGATGACCCTCGGGCTCCAGAAATCCAAGGGAAAAAGGCTAGGTGAGGCAAATGTAAAACCAAGGTTGGGCCTTGCTGGAGGAGTTTTATTCAAAGCAAACTGCCAAGGGGTTCCCATAACACCCAACCGCGTAAGGAACGCAAAATCAAGGAACATAACACCGGTGATGCACAGCAACGAGAGGGAAGAGTGTTGTCCACGTACCCTCGTAGACTGAAAGCAGAAGTGTTAGCACAACGCGGTTGATGTAGTCGTACGTCTTCACGATCCGACCGATCAAGTACCGAACGCATGGCACCTCCGAGTTCAGCACACGTTCAGCCCGATGACGTCCCTCGAACTCCGATCCAGCCAAGTGTCGAGGGAGAGTTTCGTCAGCACGACGAGATGATGACGATGTTGATGTTCTACCGACGCAGGGCTTCGCCTAAGCACTGCTACAGTATTATCGATGTGGACTATGGTGGAGGGGAAACCACACACGGCTAAAAGATCAACTTGATCAATTGTTGTGTCTATGGGGTGCCCCCTGCCCCCGTATATAAAGGAGCAAGCGGAGGAGGCAGCCGGCCAGTGAGAGGCGCGCCAAGGGGGAGTCCTACTCCCACTAGGAGTAGGACTCCTCCTATTCCTAGTAGGAGTTGGAGAGGGGGAAGGAAAGGGAGAGGGGAGGAAGGAAAGAGGGGGCCGACCCCCTTTGCCCTAAACCAATTCGGTTTGGGCCTTGGGGGGGTGCCCCCACTCCCCTTGCTGCCCTCTAGTTCCACTAAGGCCCATGTAGGCCCATTAAGCCCCCGGGGGGGTTCCGGTAACCCTCGGTACTCCGGTAAAATCCCGATTTCACCCGGAACACTTCCGATATCCAAACATAGGCTTCCAATATATCAATCTTCATGTCTCGACCATTTCGAGACTCCTCGTCATGTCCGGGATCACATCCGGGACTCCGAACAACCTTCGGTACATCAAAACATATGAACTCATAATATAACTGTCATCGAAACGTTAAGCGTGCGGACCCTACGGGTTCGAGAACTATGCAGACAAGACCGAGACATGTCTCCGGTCAATAACCAATAGCTGAACCTGGATGTTCATATTGGCTCCCACATATTCTACGAAGATCTTTATCGGTCAAACCGCATAACAACATACGTTGTTCCCTTTGTCATCAGTATGTTACTTGCCCGAGATTCGATCGTCGGTATCTCAATACCTAGTTCAATCTCGTTACCGGCAAGTCTCTTTAATCGTTCCATAATACATCATCTCGCAACTAACTCATTAGTTGAAATGCTTGCAAGGCTTATAGTGATGTGCATTACTGAGTGGGCCCAGAGATACCTCTCCGACAATCGGAGTGATAAATCCTAATCTCGAAATACGCCAACCCAACAAGTACCTTCGGAGACACCTATAGAGCACCTTTATAATCACCCAATTACGTTGTGACGATTGGCGACACACAAAGTGTTCCTCTGGTAAACGGGACTTGCATAATCTCATAGTCATAGGAACATGTATAAGTCATGAAGAAAGCAATAGCAACAAACTAAACGATCAAGTGCTAAGCTAACGGAATGGGTCAAGTCAATCACATCATTCTCCTAATGATGTGATTCCATTAATCAAATGACAACTCATGTCTATGGTTAGGAAACATAACCATCTTTGATCAATGAGCTAGTCAAGTGGAGGCATACTAGTGACACTCTGTTTGTCTATGTATTCACACATGTATTATGTTTCCGGTTAATACAATTCTAGCATTAATAATAAAGATTTATCATGATATAAGGAAATAAACAATAACTTTATTATTGCCTCTAGGGCATACTTCCTTTAGCGGGCAGTCACGAAAGGCAACTCATGATGCAACAACGAGCATGGCGTGGTGGTGATGCAGGGGAGCAACGCAGGCGAGGAGATGAGGTCGTCTGCGTGAGAAGCGGGGTGCAGGCGTGATGGCACTGCTGCAAGAGAGTCAGGCGAGAGGGAGGAATGGAGAGACCCTGGAGGACGGCGGTGGGCTTGTCGGCGTTGGGGACGAGGTGCAGGAGAGGAAGGCGCGACCGCGGCCTAGCACTGCAGAGGGAGGCGCGCGGGAGAAGGGGCATGGGAAGGAGAACAGGGGAAGCAGGCGATGGAGCAAGACGGTGCCGGTGGACGCGCGCATGTAGAGACGGGGCCGGAGCACGGCAGAAGAGGAGGAGGGCACGACGAAGAGACGACACGACCCGAGTGGCCGAGGAGGTCGATGGCGGCATGCTCCAGCGGCCTCAGTTGCCGGCAGCAGAGGCACGAGGCGAGCCGCGGCGCGGTTCGTTGAAGGGGCGGAGCGAGGCGGCGGCCTCCTGGTGGTCGCGGACGACGGCATGCAGAAGGAGCGGCGCGGTTCCGGGGTAGCCGGCGAGGGCTCCGGCTAGTCGAAGGAGCTCAGGACTGGGATCGGGAGCCCCTCCTGGTCGCGCTGTAACGTGAGGAAGGGAGCGAGAGGATCGAGTAGGAGGCTCTGGCGGCGCGAGGGAACGAGGAGGAGGGGTGCTGAAGTGTGTGCGTGCTAGGTTAGGAAGGGATAGGTGGGCCTCTGGTAGCTGGCTGTTGCTGGGCCTTAGGAGGCCGGCCCAGTGGAGAGGAAAACTGCCAAGGGCCTGCTGGGCTGCTCTCTCCTACTCCCTTTCTCATTTCTTTTTCTTTTAAATCTGCCCATAAATAGACAGCTGTCAAAAGGGAAAAGGTCAGGGATGTTGGGGATGAATTTGAAAGAAGTGAGAATATTTCTAGACTCGTGGAATTATGAAGGATTTGAATAAACTTGTTTGGGCTTTTTTCAGGAGAGAAAAGTAATTCAAGTTTGAATTAGATTCAAACTTGAGCCATTTTTGAATCCAACCAAAACAAGTCCAAAGGATCTAAAATTAGGCAGAGAGGGTGTAGGAATGGCTTAATATTAATAGGAAAAGAAAGAACATTTTACGGAACAAAAAAATGCCACTTGCAATAAGTGAGTGAAATTTGAAAGAAGGAAGAAGTGAAATGGTTTGCACTTGGAGAAGGGCCTTGGAGTAAAGATCATAGATGCAAAAATAGTTTAGAAACGAGAGGGACTTATAATGCAAGTTTATTGCGGTTAATTCCAAACTAATGGAATATTTTATATAGCTCCCTAATAATATTGGGAGTATATGTTCTAAAGAGAATCACCATGTGAATTCTCTCGGTTTAAATGGACCGAAGATCCATGCAATTTATTTAAGTGAGCTTTAGTTAGCTTTGAGAAAAAGATGGCATGATGACATGATGCAAGCAAAATATGCAAAGAGGAATGCAACAAGCAAAACAAATCACCTGACTAAACTCGGAAAACATGGAAGGCATATGAAGCATCGGTACTGGGGCGTTACAACACTCCACCACTACGAGAGGATCTCGTCCCGAGATCTAGGATGGCACCGGAGAGAAGCCGAAAAGGAAGAGGAGAGGTAAACTAAGTTGCTTCTTTGACAAACGTGTGAAACCAAAGAACCTTGAGAGGTAAAACGTTTTGAGAAAAGAATATAACGAAGAATAACGAGATTGCGAACACTCTGTTAGAAAAGAGGAACAAGGAACATTACTAGAACCTTGTAAGTTGAAAGACATAAGAAAAGGGTTGCAATGGACAAGAAGTACATGCAAGCACTCCGGTTGAAACGAGATGCACAAGGAACGATAAAGATCAATTACGACAACACTTCGGTTGGAAAAGGAAGGCATAGAATATGAACTTGGCAAAATGAAGGCACTTGGATGAGAGTCCGGTTAGAAGAGGAATGATAGACACAACACTCCGGTTAAAACAAGATGGAGAAGGAATAAGAATGATATAATTTTGGTAGCACTCCGACTGTAAATGGAAGGAATTGAACATGAATTTGACAAGATGAGAGGATACTTGACGAAATGATCAACACTCTGCGTCCGGAACAATTGAAAGAATGGCACAAGGGGGTAAGAAAGATCTCAGACAGCACTCTGATTGAGAAGGGAGGCAAAACTTGATAAGATGTGTAAGTGCATCTAGTGCCACCCCTAGTTGGTTTTGGAGTATTGATGACAAACCTAGTTGAGGGACTAATGTGTTTGTGAGAATTGTAGGATAACACAGGTAGAAGTCCCTCATTGATTAGGTTTTCCTACCAGAGATGACCCCTAAAAATGTATGAAGACATTGAAGTCAAAGGTGGTATGTGAAGACATTCACATTGAAGACTATGACAAGAGAAGACATCGCGTGAAGACTATGGAGCGCGAAGACTTAGCAGTTTCGTGGTTCTGTGTTTTTCTTTGTTTAGTCATAGGAACCACCGTACTGTTAAGTGGGGTCCAAGAGAACCAGTTAGAATGATTAAAGTGATGCTTAACCAAAATCCTATGTCTTCGAGTGAAGACTATGAGAGCAAATCTTGTCCAGAGTTGGATAAGTCAGCTTTGCTTATAGCCCAAGTAAAGTTGTCGTGTGTGTTTGAAATCTGACCGTTGGAACACATGTCAGTTCCTTAGTGACCCAGGGTTATTTTGGAGAAATCAGGTCGGGTTGCCTAGTGGCTATAAATAGCCCACCCCCTACAACCATAAACGGTTGGCTGCTTAGAGTTAGAGTACGACTTTTGTTGTTTGAGAGCAACCCACCTCGAAGCCTTTGAGAGAGAATTCCTTGCGAGGATAAAGCCCTAAACACCTAGAGCCAAAGAGTGTTAGGCATCACTTAAGTCTTCCTGTCTGTGTGATCTGAAGACTTATTACACTTGAGGACTGTAAATCCTCCAGCAGGTTAGGCGTCGCGTTCTGAGCATCCAAGAGTCATTGTGGATCGCCGGTGAACGAAGTCTGTGAAGGTTTGGAAGTCTACCTTGAAGACTTACCAGAGTGATTGGGCGAGGACTGGGTGTCCTTAGCTCAAGGGGAATAAGGTGAAGACGAGGTCTTCTGAGTTGAATCTCAGCCTCCCTAACCAGACGTACAGTTGTCACAGCAACTGGAACTGGTCCAACAAATCATTGTCTTCAACGAGTCACTGGTTTCATCCTTCCCTTCCCTTTACTTACTGTTGGTCCTTGTGAAGTCATTGTATGATTGCATTATCTTCTGTCTTCACTGAGTGACTGCTTGTTCTGATTGGCTTCACAATATCTTCCTACCTGATCTTTACTGCCTAGCTGCTATTAGTCATTGTGCTTTCACTCCATTGAATACTTGACTATGGTTTGCCTTGTGTAGTCTACCTTTCGCTGCATGGCAATAGGTTTATTTCTATCGTTTGTCTTCGAAACTTCCATGTTTTGAAGACTTTCATAAAAATCGCCTATTCACCCCCCCTCTAGTCGATCACTAGCACTTCCAATTGGTATCAGAGCAAGGTACTCCCTTGTTCTGTGTGATTCGGTTTAACCACCTAGAGTTTTAGCTATGTCGACTGTAGGGATAATTAAAGTCTCTGCTGCATGCCCCGTCTTCGATGGAACTAAATATCCCTACTGGAAGAATAAGATGCGTATGCATCTTGAAGCCATTGATGTCGACCTATGGTATGTCGTCAAGAAGGGCGTTCCCAAGGTTGGTGAAGGTGTCACCGCTGCTGATGTCAAGAAGTTCGTTCAACTGGACTCCACTGCCAAGAACATCATCTATGGTCATCTGACCAAAGGATAGTATGGCTGCATGAGTGCTTTGGAAACATCTAAGCTAGTCTGGGACTGGCTCTCCAAGGTTAATGAAGGCGTCTCAACGCAGAGAGATCAGAGAATCAGTGTCCTTCGCAACCTCTTCAACCGCTTCAAGAGAAGTGATAATGAGAATGTCCAGCTCACATTTGATCGACTCACTGACATCACAAATGAGCTTCAAGCTCTCGGCGCCACTGAGGTCACCAAGCATGAAGTCATCAAGACACTCCTGAGATCACTTGACAGCTTGTTTGACACCCTAGCCCTGATGATTCAAGAATGTCCTGACTTCAAGACACTCAATCCGTCTGACATACTTGAGAGGCTCAACACACACGAGTTTCAGCTTTCTGAGAAAAAAGACATCTACGGTCCTAACTATGGGCGAACTCGTGCCTTGAAGGCAAAAACTGTCTCCTCATCTGAAGAAGAATCTGACAGCAGTTCTAATGATCCCGAAGACATTGGAAAGGAACTTGATATGCTTGTGAAGAAGTTCCAAAAATTCACCAAGAAGAAAGGCTTCGGAAAGTCTTCACCATCAAGCTCAAGGAATGAT
This sequence comes from Triticum aestivum, assembly GCF_018294505.1. NCBI lineage: Eukaryota > Viridiplantae > Streptophyta > Magnoliopsida > Poales > Poaceae > Triticum > Triticum aestivum. The sequence goes on along the minus strand of NC_057797.1, from coordinate 243,141,219 downwards.
GAAGCTTCTGCTCGTGACTATAAAAAGAGAACATGCCACAAGTGCAAGAAACCTGGCCACTACATCTTTGAGTGTCCGCAGTGGGACAATGAGAACAAGAAGAAGAAGAAGAGCAAGGAGTATGACTCTGACGACAAGAAGAAGAAGAAATACTCAAAGTATTCTTCCAAGTCTTCCTCAAAGTCTTCATCACACAAGAAGAGCTCATCTGGCAAGGCACGTGCGTTTGTTGGAAAGGAAATGGATTCTGAGGAGGAGTCTGCTTCTGAGGAGGCGGAGGTGGAGTCTGAGGAGGAGTCCGATTCTGGCGTTGCGAGTCTGGCTACAACATACGTTGCCAAGTCCATCTTCAACACTGAAGACAATGACTTCATCACCGACACCGATGCAAATGACAAGGACTACTCCGCTCCTACCTACTGCTTCATGGCACACGGTGCCAAGGTAAACACTCGCACTACTCACTATCAAACATCTAGTGAAGATGACTCTGATTGTGGTTCCAAACCCAGCTACAAAACACTTGCTAAAATTGCAACTGAACAACAGAAAGCCATGGAACATATTCAAAAACTGTTAGATAGAAGCGATGATCTGTTAGACGCTGAAATGACTCGATCTCAGTCCTTAATTGAAGACATAAAAAATCTTCACGTTAAGTATGAGGAACTTGAAAGTCGTCATGAAACGCTCTCAACAACTCATGAAAAGCTTTCCTATGATTATCTTCAAAGGAATCAAGATCTTGAGAAATTGAGAGCGGCTCATGAAGATCTTCAAAAGGAAAACGAGTCACTTCGCACCGAACAGATCAGTTCAGCTCAGGAAGGATTTGAACCACCATGTCTTAAATGCATCGAGCGTGACAATGCTACTTCTGTTGCTGGTTGTTCTATTGCTGCTACTATTGCAATATCTTCAACTGTTGATGTGGTAACTAACCCCTCTGCTGAGGATACCACTGCTATTGCTGATGAGAATGCTAGGTTGAAGACATTGCTTGAAACAGGGGTGTACAAAAGTCTCAAAGGGCATCAGACACTATGTGATGTCCTCAAAAGGCAGATCCTGAACCGAAACCCTAGGAAAGAGGGTGTTGGGTTCGAAAGGAAACTGAATGCTGATGGCTCTTACTGGAAACCTAAGCAGTACCCCAAAACCACATGGGTTGCTGCAAAGGAACCTTCAGCGGATCCATCCACCCTATCTGGCTTCACTTGTGCTAATCCCATTGTTATTGATGAATCCTTTGATGCAAACTATAAACTATTTAAGAATCAGAATGGTGAAGTGTTTGCCAGGTATATTGGTACTAACTGCAGGAATGGGCCGCCTATGAAGAAAGTCTGGGTGGCGAAAAGATGTTTGGAGAATCTTCCTATGAATGTCGTCATGACAGCACAAGTGAAGAAGACAAATCCCAGACCACAGGCTTCATATGGCCCAAAGGCTTCATACAGACAGAGGACTCACCTGAGTCGCACTAACGCAAATGTTTTGCAGGGAAACCTTACTCAGGCCTATGAATATGAGCGTGTTTCATCAAACCGCCATGTTCATAAGACCAAAAACTATTCTGCTTATCCTTATGAGTACTATTGTCCACCTGCAAGACTTTTTGCTAGGGCTCCAAAGCCAAAGTTCTCAGATGCTGCACTTAGACTCATTGTTTCGAAGCCACCCTTGAAGATGTGGGTGGCTAAGAAAGCTTAACTCTCTTTTGCAGGGAAAGGTCTCCAGCCGAAAACCAAAATCGTCTGAAGCTATTGCTGGGGACCTTAAACATCTTGTAGGGCGCAAGATCAAATGCCCAAATGGTGTTATTATGTACTTTGTTCCTGAGTCGCTTGCCACTTGCCCTATCAGTCCTAACCTCGATCTAAGCTTTCATAATCCACTTGCTCGTCAAATGTTTATGCTTCACAATTCTCTTCGTGAAGCCTATCCCCCTAACTGCACTGTAGGGTACGACACCAGCTGCTTCAGAATGGATTATTGATAGTGGGTGTACTAATCACATGACTGGCAAGCGAAGTCTTCTCATGGACTCAACCTTACGTCCATCTGACAAAAGTCACATCACATTTGCTTACACTGGTAAAAGCAAGGTATTGGGTCTAGGTAAAGTTGCAACCTCAAAGGATCAACACATGGATAAAGTCATGCTTGTTGAATCCCTTGGTTTCAACTTAATGTCCGTCTCAATGCTTTGCGATTTAAACATGATTGTGATATTTGGAAAATATCGTTGCCTTGTTCTAATGTAATCTGACAAGTCTCTAGTGTTTGAAGGGTATCCGAAAGATGATTTGTACGTGGTAGACTTCTCAGTAGGACCACAACTTTTCGTATGTCTTCTAGCAAAAGCTTCTGAATGCTGGCTCTGGTATCAGAGGCTAGGGCATGCTGGCATGAGGAACCTCCACACCCTTGCAAGGAAGAAGCATGTCATAGGCATCGAGGGCGTCAAGTTCAAGAAGGATTACTTATGCGGTGCCTGTGAAGCAGGAAAGATGACGAGGGCCAAGCATCCCTCGAAGACAATCATGACAACGACTCAACCCTTCGAACTGCTCCACATGGATCTTTTCGGTCCCACTCATTACTCAACTCTTACTACTACTGCTTGTCTCTATGGCTTTGTCATTGTTGATGATTATTCAAGATATACTTGGGTGCATATAATCCTCTACAAGACTGAAGTGCAGGATGTCTTCAGACGCTTCGCTAATCGAGCAATGAACAACTATGGCGCCAAGATAAAGCACATCAGAAGTGACAATGGCACTGAATTCAAGAACACTGGCCTAGATACATATCTTGATACTTTGGGCATCACACATGAATTCTCAGCTCCGTACACGCCACAGCAGAATGGGGTCGTCGAACGCAAGAACAGAACACTTATTGAGATGGCCCGGACGATGCTTGATGAATACAAGACTCCAAGAAAATTCTGGCCTGAAGCCATTGATACTGCATGCCATATCATCAACCATGTTTATCTTCACAAGCTTCTGAACAAGACATCCTATGAGCTCCTTACTGGCAAGAAGCCAAATGTCAGTTACTTCAGAGTATTTGGCGCCAGGTGCTGGATCAAGGATCCACATCACACTTCAAAATTTGCACCAAAAGCACATGAGGGTTTTATGCTTGGATATGGAAAGGATTCGCACTCCTACAGAGTCTTCAACCTTTTTCACTATAAAGTGGTTGACACAGTGGATGTGCGGTTTGATGAGACGAACGGCTCACAAAGAGAGCACCTACCAAATGTGCTAGATGAAGTTCCATCCAGTGAATCAATCAAACTTATGGGAACTGGAGAAATCATACCGTCTGAAGCTCAGCCTGAAGAGGAACTTATCATCTCCACACCTGATCAACCTGAAGACATTGCTCAGCCTGAAGACAATCCCTCTAACAATGACAATGATCAGCAAGAGCAAAATCTTCGTCCTGTACATCCTCGTGTTGCAAATGAAGTACAGATTGAAAGAATAATTGATAACATCAATGCACCAGGTCCACTCACTCGTTCAAGGGCAACACAGCTAGCAAATTTCTGTGGGCACTTCACATTCGTCTCAATATCTGAACCCAAGAAAGTTGAAGAATCCTTCATGGAACCTGAATGGATTCAAGCTATGCAAGAAGAGCTCCAACAGTTTGAGCTGAATAATGTATGGGAACTGGTTAAACATCCTGAACATCGCAAGCACAATATAATAGGCACCAAATGGATATATCGCAACAAGCAAGATGAGCATGGTCAAGTTGTCAGAAACAAAGCTCGTCTCGTAGCTCAAGGGTACACTCAAGTTGAAGGGATTGACTTCGATGAAACATTTGCTCCTGTGGCTAGACTTGAAGCCATACGCATACTGCTGGCCTATGCAAATCATCATAACATTCTTCTGTATCAAATGGATGTGAAGAGCGCTTTTCTCAATGGAAAGATTGAATAAGAAGTGTATGTTGCACAACCGCCTGGCTTTGAAGATCCAAAACATCCTGACATGGTGTACAAGCTCAACAAGGCACTGTATGGCCTCAAACAAGCCCCTCGGGCTTGGTATGACACACTCAAAGACTTCCTGAAGAGCAAAGGCTTCAAACCTGGTTCCCTCGACCCCACTCTCTTCACGAAGACATATGATGGTGAACTGTTTGTGTGCCAAATATATGTGGATGACATTATCTTCGGCTGCACCAATCAAAAATGCACTGAAGAGTTTGGATATATGATGCAAGATCAATATCAGATGTCCATGATGGGTGAGCTGAAGTTCTTCCTTGGTCTTCAAATACGTCAGCAACGCAACGACATCTTCATATCTCAAGAGAAGTAACTCAAAGATTGCATGAAGAAATTTGGGATGCAAGACTGCAAAGGCTTCACGACTCCAATGCCAGCCAAACATCATCTAGGTCCCGACGACAATGGTAAAGAGTTCGATCAAAAGGTATACCGCTCCATGATTGGTTCTTTACTTTATCTATGTGCATCTAGGCTAGATATTATGCTTAGTGTTTGCATGTGTGCTCGATTCCAAGCAGCACCAAAGGAATCGCATCACTTAGCTGTGAAGCGAATTCTTCGATATTTGGCTCACACCCCATCATTAGGATTATGGTATCCAAAGGGCTCAGAGTTTGATCTGGTTGGATTCTCGGATGCTGATTACGTGGTGACAAGGTGGATCACAAGTCTACATCAGGCACATGTCATTTTCTAGGACGATCACTTGTATGTTGGTCTTCAAAGAAGCAGAAATGTGTATCTCTCTCCACTGCTGAATCTGAATACATTGCTGCTGGATCTTGCTGCGCTCAGCTTCTATGGATGAAGAAAACACTCAAAGATTATGGCATTCATCTGAAGCAAGTGCCACTCTACTGCGACAACAAAAGCGCCATCAAGATTGCCAACAACCCAGTTCAGCACTCGAAGACAAAGCACATTGAAATTCGTCATAACTTTCTTAGAGATCATGTTGTGAAGGAAGATATTGATATCATACATGTCAACACTGAAGAGCAATTGGCAGATATCTTCACCAAGCCCTTGGATGAGAAGAGGTTTTGCAAGTTACGGTGTGAGCTGAATATCTTGGAATCCTCAAATGTCCTGTGATCAGGCACACATCCTAACACTTATGCATATTGATGACTTAGATGTGCAACACACGAAGTAAAGTATATCTTCAATCAATGAAGACTTACATTCTAAGTGTGAATACATTAATGTGGAATTTGACTTCAGAGCGCCACGATAATTGTGCGCCGTGTCTGAGTCTAATACTTCCTATACGGTGGGTAACGCCACCACCAAATTTTTCTGTTTGAAGTGCTTCACTCATGGCGTTACATTTGCTATGTCTTCACATTTTGTTTGTCTTCATTTTAACTTGTCTTCATGATTATCTTCACTATGTTGATGTGACTGTCTTTCTCATATATATATATTGTTACTATTCATCACCCAGGGTGCAGAATAAGTTATTCTTCACCCGAGGTAATCTTACGATCATTTCATAATTAAATTACGTTTGTAATTCAAATAGTTACATTCCTATTGATTCACTACGTAAAATTTGACATAAGAAAATAAAAATATAGGTCATAAGACAAGAAAATTTGCAGTTTATGTGTATTTTAGACTATGTTTTTACGTTTGTAATTTGACATAACATAAAATATTTTTTACATCGATTATATATTTTCTTACGCTCCCTTTTTGCGTCGGAAATAAGATAAAACTTACGGAACGTAAAATTACGGTGCATTGATGGTAAAATAGAGGGGGTGAAGAATAACTATTCCTCACCTAGGGTGACGAATAGCGCGACCCTATATATATATACTAGTGTTCTGTCCTCTACAACATTCACTTATAGCTACGTCTTCTTGTTGAATCTTTTGAACTAAGTGAATGTGATCGGACCCTAACTTCTCTATGCTTTCTATCTCAAAATCATATGCATTCTATTGAAACTGTCAAATATCTTCTCTGCGTCCTTGTCAGCAGAAGATACAGAGACAAACTTTAAGTCTATTTTCAATGCTAAATCCTTTCACCTGAAACCCGGAGAAGTGGGAACGACCACCCGACAATCCAGGCGTGCGTGGAACGTGGAACAACCTCCGATATGTTGCATGATAGCCACGTGCCCTTCAGATGTGAATCGCCAGGGGCACCTGTGTAATAACACTGTACCGTCCCTGTCCCTATAAATACATGCCTCACCACAGTCATTATCCTTTCTTCCACTCTCGCACAAACCCTAGCGCCACTGCTAGCCCTCGACGACGCCGGCGATGAAGCGCTTAGCTGCCGCGACCTCTCCGACACCGTCTTCACGCCGACCGCGGACATCGTCTTCTCCGCTGTCGCCATAGGTGTCCTCCATCGCCAAGTTAGGGCACGGACGATCGAACTGCTCGGCCTCCTCTCCCACTCCGTCTAGCAGTTCTTCATGTGGTAAATAAAACTTCCTTTTTATGGCCCCTTTGATCCTATAGATTCATCACTTTCTACCACAAGCAGTTTTTGTTCACACAAGTTGGATCTATTTCATACTGCATCTCATAATATGCCTAGTATGTTCACTTATGCTTCACAAAGTAGTTAGATTCCTCACTTGTACTTATTGGTGGATTCATACAAATCTGGAACCAACTCTCTATCTATGAGTGAATGTCTTCGCACTATGAGGTCAATGTCCTCTAAATTGATTTATCTTCAAAATCTTCTGAGAATGCATATGACCTCTTCCCCTTCCCTCGCACCTTAATGCTGTCACAGGTACATGTCCATGGGAGAATCCCTTGGTTCTCATAGTCTGCATTCATTTGCAGAATTCTTACAGCATCATATAAATTCTCCCGAAGCCAGTTCTTATTTGTCCAGCAAGAAAAAGCCTTTGAAGCCTTTGAACGTGTTGAAGCCATTCAGTTTGAAGTTCATGGCTGTAGAGAAATCAGTAAGGAAGGGTTGCAGACAGCGTCGTGGGGGAACGTCAAGAGATTTGCCCGATGACCTCTCAGAGCTTTACAAGACAGATCCTGAAGAGGATTACAATCAGCGCAAGACCCGAATCAAATGGATTTGAAGATATTGGGCAGAACAATGGTTCAAGTACAGGTTTGTGACCCAGGAATATGCTGAGAAAAATGCCATCAAGCGACCATGGGGAGACATCCTATACAGAAATCTTCAACCCAGGTCCAGAGATGAAGCCATTGAACAAGGCTTCTACCCCTGCATGGTCTGTGGACCACAGCCTGCGGATGCACACCCATCGTCATTACTATGGTGTCGTGATGACAATCTGTTCAAGCGCAACTTCCAGTTTGCCAAGAATTCGGCCAAGCAAAACAAGAAGTCATGGGGACTTGACTTCAACCCTGGCCCTTCTGCTCCCCGTGCCGATGGCACCCGCGAAGCTGAACCCAATCTTGTTGGGCCCTTCTACAACCTGGAAGGTCTCATCACTCATATCAAGGTTCAAGGGATAACCGTGGATGAGCCTGCAGATGACGCTGAATCTGATGAAGCGCCTGCACCGCCGAAGCCAAAGAAACTGAAGAAGCTTAAAGCTTCAAAGCCTGCCTCAGCACCAAAAATCTCACGGGCGAAGCTAGTGGCTACTGCACCTCCTGAAGACAGTGTGTAGTCTAAAGATTTGTCACGCATCTCCAAGCCCTCGAGAGTAAAGATGCCTTTGCAGCACACCAGCCAAGAACTGACTGTTGCTGCTATTCTGCACAACGATGCCATTGATCTGTCCAGCGATGAAGATCTTGCAGATGACGCTCTTGAGCAACTGATCAAGAGCAAAGAAGAAGCAGAAATCTTCAATGCTTTGCCTCTCTTTGATGTGGCAATCATCCACAACTTCATTGATGAGTGGTTTGAAACCCCCAATCTTAGCTTTGAGGATCTACAACTTCCAATTGGCCTCAGCATCACCTTCTCTGGTGCCATTGCTTCTGAGCTAGCTCTAGCTCAGCGCATAGTTGAGCTGAAGCACAAAATTGACTATGAAAAGCTCAGTTCAAGAAGCACATGGCAAAGCTCAGCGTGCAAGATATCAAAAACTTCAAGATCATGCTGCACGAGCTCAAAGAAGCCTTTCTCAAGAAGCATGAAGAAGCTCAAGGTTCTCGTGAGCGCATGAAGAGCCTGGCTGACAAGTGTGTGCAAGCCTACAATGAGGCTGAGAAGCGCAAGGCTCTTGGTCGTCCTGGCATCGATCCCAGGATGGCTGCAAAGAAGAAGAAGAAGCCAGCTGTGGCCGAACCCGAAGCACCAAGGCAGGAAGCACATCCCATTGTCTTCCCAGCCAGCATGACTGGCTCGAAGCCAAAGGTTAGGTCAACCGCTTCAGAACTGAAGAAGACAAGGACTGCTGAGGCTGAAGCCAGAAAGAGGAAACATCCTGAAGCCTCTGATGCTACTCCCTCCAAGAAGAAGCGCAAAACCAAGAACGATCGGGCTGCTCCCACAGAGTCCTTAGTTGTTGAACCTATCTCAATGGTTCGCCCTGCATCTGAACATCAAGAGCGCCAACTGATTGTCCATGAGCCTGCTTCCACAGAGGCTCATGAAGCTGAAGACATTCCAGCAGTTGATCCCACCACTGCTGAAGACATTGGTCACCATGACAATGTTGAAGATGATGTAGTTCTTCCTCAGATCGAGCACCAACTAGTATCATCGCCTGTGCTTACGCACAGTGAACTCATTAGCATTGGTCGTCCTCTGACACCAATTGCTCAGGATGCATCATGGGCTGATCACCCACAACAACAAGACACCCCGAGTACTCCCCAACAACAAGTCACACCACCCCGTCAACAAGAAGAAGATGACTTTGAGGCCTAGCCAACTCCATCTCCAAAGGCGTCACCAGCATTACGCAGGCTTCGCAAAGGACCAAGGCCTCAAGTCCCTCTTTAGAGCGTTCTAGAAGGAGAAGTGCCCCACCAATCGTTGCACGTCAAGTGTTTCTAGATGCCACTCCTACTGTGAATGTCTCCGAGTCTGAGGCTAAAGCTGTTGAAGACATTCCGGCTACATCAGCCGACAACACACAAGAAGAAGAACATGTCCCTACTCCCCCCTTTACTGAAGAAGTTGTTCTCGAGGAGAACGTGTCTGTGCCCGACCCTCCAGCTCATCAAGTGGAGGTTGAGAATCTTGAGGCTGCCACCACCAACACAAATGAAGCCAATGACGTAGTCATGGCTGAAGCAAATGTGGAGCCTGCACCAACCAATGTGCCAGAAGTCAATGAAGCCAATGATGCAACTGCTCCTGAAGCCTCTGTTGTGCAGCCTAACGTCTCTGTTAATGCCACTGCTCCTGTTCTGCCACCTCGGCCACACACTATCAAGCAAGCATTCAACTATGGCTAACTTGTCACTGTCAAATGGCCTTTTCTGACTCCTCCGCCTGCTGCTGGTCCTCAGTTTGACTATCACGTTGAGCACATGCCTCAAGTTCAGAAGCCAATACTAAGGTTGCCCAGGTTTCTAGGCACTGCATCTGCACCCGGATCGTTCAATATCAATGGCTCCAAGGCACATAACACCTTCTTCAATAGCGCCAAGAACCCCTACTCAAAGTCAAGAATATCTTCTGATCGGTTCTGGAGCTATCAGCAGCGAAGTTATTACTCATGCATTCTGTACAATCAAGGTCGCATTTTCCCACATATGCGTCTTGACACTGAAGCCATAACTGGTCTGCCCTGTTTGGAAGAAGCTCTGGATTGCTTCAAAGAGTCTGGCTTGCTGCAGTTCGTCACTGATAAGGAGCACTGGAATGAAGAACTGCTGCTCCAATTCTATGCCACTCTTCATATCCGTGGCTACAACAGGGATCTAAAGACTTGGGTCCTTGAGTGGATGACAGGGAATGTTCATCATGAAGCCAAAGCCTTTGATATCATTGAGCTTACTAGCCTGCCCACTCCAGGAGATCTGTATGAACCTGGTTGTCAGCTTCACAGTGCTGCTATGGAAAGCATCTTCCACAAGCCTGAGCCCAATATGAGTCAGATGCTCAGCATGATGAAGCCTTTGCCTCAAGATGCTGAATATCCTAAGGAGTTCTTTGTTGAAGACCTTGAGTATCTGCCACGTACTATCTATCACATCATACGACGAACTCTCTGGCCCATCAAAGGACATTCTCCACATGCCAAGCTAGAAGGCGCAATGAAGACTTTGGTCTTTCATATTCTTCATGGCAAAAGCTTCAATGCACAAGATTTCTTCATTCGCCAGCTTGCTGCATCAGGATCTGACATTTTTGGCTTGAAGTTTTACGCTCCATGGATTATGCGGCTGATCAAACTACACTCAGCTGTCACCTATCAGCCCTCTGCTCGCAATCATCGGATCTTTCTGCCTGACGTCGATATGTCAGTAGAAGCCATCTATCCAGAGCCTGCCAAGGAGCCCCTTAGTCTTAAAAATGCTGAGAATCAAAGCTTCTCTCAAAACGTTGAAGGAGTTCAAGCAGTCACTCGTGTTTATCCTCTGGCTGGTACTACATGTGCACCTCATTGTGCCCTCACTGAAGCCACTGAAAGCACCATTGCCCAACGGCCCAAGAAGCAATCTCGTGTTCTCAATGACCGAGAGCTTCTGGTTGCCCTTCATCAGAAACAGGATAGGCATCATGACTGGCTGAAGCGCCAAATGCAAAGCCTCTTGGTGGACATAAACAGGATTCGCAATCTTGCCACCAAGAATGCCTTTGTTGCCCATGAAACCTGTCGGCGTACATGGAAAGGGCTGACGCTTATGTGCTTTGAGGATGATCTTCAAGAGGATGGCTTCTCTGAATGCTTCAAGTTTGACTCCACACCTCCAAGAAGGACTGTGCTGTGACGAACTCCGTCTCTTGAAGACTCTGAGTTCTCTTCCTCCGCGGAAACTGTGAATGCCAGAGTGATCAATGACGAACACGATGCTACTTCACCGCCCCCTACTTCTACACGCATCGACACTGCCCCGAGTTTGTCAGCACCAACTATCAGCCGTCTGCGCGCAATCATCTCATATTCTTGCCCGAGGTTGATCTGTCAGTTGAAGCCATTTACCCAGAGCCTGCTAAGGATCCCATTTATCTTCACAATGCTGATCACCAAAGCTTCACCCAGCCCATTGAAGGAATTCCAGCAGTGTCTCGTGTTTATCCCCTTGCTGGAAACACACGTGCCCCGCGTGCTCAAACTGACGCCACTGGTAGCACTATTGCGCAAAGGCCTCAAAGACGATCTCGTGTCCTCAATGACCGAGAGCTTCTCGTCGCGCTGCATCAGAAACAGGATAAGCATCATGACTGGCTTAAGCGTCAGATGCAAAGCCTCTTGGTGGATGTCAATCGCATTCGCAATCTTGCCACCAAGAATGCCTTTGTTGCCCATGAAACCTGTCGGCGTACATGGAAAGGGCTGACGCTTATGTGCTCTGAGGATGATCTTCAAGAGGATGGCTTCTCTGAACGCTTCAAGTTTGACTCCACACCTCCAAGAAGGATTGTGCTGCGACGAACTCTGTCTCTTGAAGACTCTGAGTTCTCTTCCTCCGCAGCAACTGTGAATGCCAGAGTGATCGATGACGAAGACGATGCTACTTCACCGCCCCCTCCTTCTGCACGCATCGACACTGCCCCAAGTTCGTCTGCACCGCCTAACAACACCGACGACCTTGCTGCTTCACCTACTCCTCATGGGAACGAGTAGACGCTCTATGTCTTCAAACCTTTTTGGTCCTTACTGACAAAAGGGGAGAAGCATATGAGTTTGATAGTCTTCAAGCAGGTCCATATGGGCGGTTGCTTTATATTTTGCCTAGTGTTTAGAACTCTCGTTTTGATACATTTGGTTGTTTGAGTTGTAACACTTAAACTCGATGGTCGTCTGCTACTTATTTGCTATTCTGTGATGCGATGATAAATTCTGCATGTGCAACGATAAATTCCGCACTTAGATCATTTTGCAGACGTCCATTTTTCATTATGCATGTCATTATCTTCACATACTTTTCATGCATGATGAATTGTCATCATAAGTTGAAGAGGATCTCCACAAGTACAACCTGCCATGTGCATTTGCATTCCAAAAGCAAATTACTTATATGCACATCTTCAGGGGGAGCCCTTACAACTTATGAAGACAATCCCCTATCCTTTACAAATTCACATATTATATTCCCCGTTGAAAACTTCAACTAGTTTGTCATCAATCACCAAAAAGGGGGAGATTGTAAGTGCATCTAGTGCCACCCCTAGTTGGTTTTGGAGTATTGACGACAAACCTAGTTGAGGGACTAATGTGTTTGTGAGAATTGTAGGATAACACAGGTAGAAGTCCCTCATTGATTCGGTTTTCCTACTAGAGATGACCCCTAAAAATGTATGAAGACATTGAAGTCAAAGGTGGTATGTGAAGACATTCACATTGAAGACTATGACAAGAGAAGACATCGCGTGAAGACTATGGAGCGCGAAGACTTAGCAGTTTCGTCGTTCTGTGTTTTTCTTTGTTGGGTCATAGGAACCACCGTATTGTTAAGTGGGGTCCAAGAGAACCAGTCAGAATGATTAAAGTGATGCTTAACCAAAATCCTATGTCTTCGAGTGAAGACTATGAGAGCAAATCTTGTCCAGAGTTGGATAAGTCAGCTTTGCTTGTAGCCCAAGTAAAGTTGTCGTGTGTGTTTGAAATCTGACCGTTGGAACACATGTCAGTTCCTTAGTGACCCAGGGTCATTTTGGAGAAATCAGGTTGGGTTGCCTAGTGGCTATAAATAGCCCACCCCCTGCAACCATAAACGGTTGGCTGCTCAGAGTTAGAGTACGACTTTTGTCGTTTGAGAGCAACGCACCTCGAAGCCTTTGAGAGAGAATTCCTTGCGAGGTTAAATCCCTAAACACCCAGAGCCAAAGAGTGTTAGGCATCACTTAAGTCTTCCTGTCTGTGTGATCTGAAGACTTATTAGACTTGAGGACTATGAATCCTCCAGCCGGTTAGGCGTCGCGTTCTCAGCATCCAAGAGTCATTGTGGATCGCCGGTGAACGGAGTCTGTGAAGGTTTGGAAGTCTACCTTGAAGACTTACCAGAGTGATTGGACGAGGACTGGGTGTCCTTATCTCAAGGGGAATAAGGTGAAGACGAGGTCTTCTAAGTTGAATCTCAGCCTCCCTAACCAGACGTACAGTTGTCACATCAACTGGAACTGGTCCAACAAATCATTGTCTTCAACGAGTCACTGGTTTCATCCTTCCCTTCCCTTTACTTACTGTTGGTCCTTGTGAAGTCATTGTATGATTGCATTATCTTCTGTCTTCACTGAGTGACTGCTTGTTCTGATTGGCTTCACAATATCTTCCTACCTGATCTTTACTGCCTAGCTGCTATTAGTCATTGTGCTTTCACTTCATTGAATACTTGACTATGGTTTGCCTAGTGTAGTCTACCTTCCGCTGCATGGTAATAGGTTTATTTCTATCATTTGTCTTCGAAACTTCCATGTTTTGAAGACTTCCATAAAAATTGCCTATTCACCCCCCTCTAGTCGATCACTAGCACTTTCAAGATGAGAGAACTTGAATGAAGGACACGACACTCCGGTTGAATGGATAAGCATAAGGAAAGAACATGATCTTTGACAAAATGGGATGATGGGTCTAAGCGTGCAACATCACAATGCCTTCGGAACAAAAGATAGAATAGACTGAAAGTAACGAAGAAGAAAAAACAACATCTTCTACCTCAAATGAACTTGAAAAAAGCATCTTTAGGAGAAGGGTCGAACAGAGTTTTTGGAAAACCAACAACAAAAAGAGTAAGCTTGGTGTGGGCTTATGGAAAACATCTCGAAATCTTGAGGTGAAATTCTGCCACTAGCGAAAGACAATAGATTGGATTGATATGAACAAGGAGACGAGAAACTTATTTCACCGGAAGGATAAATGAAGAACTTGGGTCATTTATAAGCACCATAAATAGCAACTATCCTTAGGGAAAGCTTTAGGTGAAATATAACCCAAGATAACTCCAACAACGAGATTGATATGATTGAAAAGATGTCCTGAATGAATTGAAAATGATGGATTTAAGATATGTCACTCTTGAAAACTTGTGAATCATGAAACACGAAGGGAAATTATCAACAATGACATAACACCGCCTCAGAAGATGAGATATGAAAGAATTGCATTTCAGAATGCAAGATTAAGAATGCTTGAACTCCTCAAAACAATACATGTGTTGAGCACCATGTTTATTTGAGAGTATAGCTTGGCGGATCATCACTTCAAGAGAAATCTTGATGAACAATTGAAGAATGAAAAGAATCCTTGACGAACCACCATGTAGAGCCTCCATGAAGAACTCCAGTAATAAAAAGGATGATAAAAAGAAAGAGAAGTTGAAAGCACAAGGTGAATCCTTGCAATGATTTAGATGAATCTTCGTGGTGATATAGTTGAGGGATCTTGGAACTCAGGGAAAAGTATGAAGCACTTGAACCGAGAATTTACTCATCGTGGACAAACTCCGGAAGAAAGAATCCATCATTTGGATGAAGCAAGAATAAGAATTATGTTATGCATATCCTTCACCAATTTAAATTGATGACAAGCAACAGATTTGGCATACTACTTATTCTCGTAGAAAGGATTAAGATAGATATAGCGCAAACTTGGGAAAATCTTCAATGAACCACGAGTAGGATTGAAACAACGAATGAATTAATATGATAACCATGGAAGAGAATCTTGAGCAAACCACCATAAGAATTGAAAATGAAAGTAGGAAAAGCACAAAACACTAGGAAGAATTTGAAAACGAATGAAGATACTTGCTGGGATTTAGATACATGAGAACGAAGAGATCATGAACTGATTAGAGGATATTTGAACGATGCACCGGTAAGATTTGGAGAACGAGAACTGAAGGCTGGAATGAATAATTCTGAGATGATGGGCTCCAGAGAATCAAACTGAAAAAACTCCTGAATTGCTCCGGATGGGTGAAAAGCATTCTCATAATCGAAAACAATTATGAGAGGATGCCATCAAGCTTGAACCACACATCTCTGAGAGAACATATAAGATTTGGAGGAAAAGCTCTTCTTCGGTCTTCAAATGTTGAGAATGATGATGAGAAACACCACCATGAATTGTTGAGATACTCCGGGGTGAAAATTAGAAAGGTTGAACCAACGATGAAAAGAATTTGAAAGATCTTGAAGAAAAACATTTGACTGAAGATAACTCATTCTTACGTCAAACTTTGAAATTAATTCTAGAATAACTCCGGGAAAATAAGAAGAGTCAGATAAGATCCTGGGAAAAGACCTGTGGGTTAGGGCCCACTCAAAAGATACACCGTTGAACGATTTGAAAGAGAGATTGCACCGGTTGAATAAAATGGCTTGAACGAGATAACACCCCTCAGGATAGCTTGAACGGATTAGGAATGAAAACATGAATCTTCTGAGATATTTTCGGCACTCCAGAACAAATGAATAACAAGAAGTGAACTATTACGAGGTGCACCGGTATGGGAAAACATTTGAACCGAGGAAAGGATATGATCGGCAAAGCTTGAATTAAATCCACTAGAGAAGAAATAGAACGAAGAATGGTGAACTTGTAGCTTCCTTAGCATCTTCATGATAAGTCACCTGATCGAAACTTGAAAGAAAAGGATGAAGAGACTTCACATGAATAAAATGGATAGTTGATTAAGAAATCTGATTCCTTGAAATAAAAGGGTGGGAGGGTGGGAAAAACATAGACAACTTAGGACGGATGAAACAAACACCATTGTGAATAACTGAGCATTGATCTTGCAAATGTTGAAGGGATCAGATTAACTTGAAGGGAACACGCCGGTTGAAAAGAATTAAAATGACAACCTCGATGATAAAAAAAGGATTACAATTCCCATAGAAATATAAGAACACCATATAGGAAAAGGTATGGATTCCACACTTGGCTTCGAAGAAACTCAAATACCACAGCTCAAAACAAAATAAAGGATTGGCTTGCAGAATAAGCCGGAAAAAACATATGATAGATCCCATATCGTATCATGTGTCTATTGGAAAGATATCCTACGTGATACTTGAATTCCCACTTATAAACTCCCGAAACTTTCTGGTTATGCAATCAGGTGTTGGGGATACAGGGGAAGCATAATATCTCACCCAAACTAACAAATCCTACATCCAGCTGTATCCATCCTTCAACACATAACCAAGAAACCTTCGGAAATCATTTACCTCAAACTTCGAAAAGCATCCGTTATACGAGTTACGACAATACTCCCGAACTCCCGCCCCAGTACTGGGTGGCATCGAGGTTATCTCACCAACAACTGCATAAAAGAGATTTTTTATGTCGGCGAAACTCAGGTATTCCAGAACTGCAACGATAAAATTGTGACGACAACACCTCGGAACTCAACCCCCCGGGACACTGCCACAACCCCTAAATGTCAGGAGGCACCAAGAACAATGTTCTCGTCACAAAACCATCGGAACGGTTCCAAGATACCCGCGTGATCCTAAATTTTTTTCGTGAAATTTGAGGAGAGAAAAGTCAAAACTTCCACGCCAGGAGGCCTCACCAGAGCGACGAAGGGACCGAGGAGTAAAAGAATCCTACTCTCCGATATATATATAATCCTAAGACTCAAAACATTTTGTTCTAGACTCAACAACGTCAGCGATTCGATCAAGTAGGGGGCTCCTAAGTCGGGGATGGCTCTAATTACCAACTTGTAACACCTACCATGCGGCTATGCCTCTAAGTCGTGCCCTGACACGTGGGAGATATAACTTGTAACACCCACAATGCGGCTATATCTCCCACGTGTCGGGGCACGACTTGGAGGCATAGCCGCATGGTAGGTTTGTCACAAGAGGGGTAATCTTCACACAATCCCATGTACTGAATAAGAAAGGGATAAAGAGTTGGCTTACAATCGCCACTTCACACAAATACAAGTTAAACATACATCATCCGAAATACAATCAAGGTCCGACTACGGAACCAAAATAAAAGGAAGACAACCCCAAATGCTAGATCCCTGATCGTCCCAA
Organism: Triticum aestivum; assembly: GCF_018294505.1. Taxonomy (NCBI): domain Eukaryota; kingdom Viridiplantae; phylum Streptophyta; class Magnoliopsida; order Poales; family Poaceae; genus Triticum; species Triticum aestivum. Next base: position 243,124,082 of record NC_057797.1, on the reverse strand, counting down.
CTGGGCTCCACTACTGATCAGACGGAAAAGACACAAAACAACGACCAAGATCTTCATCAAGCTCCCACTTGAGCTCGGTTGCGTCACCTGCACTGGTATCATCGACAGCTGCAACTGTTTGGAAGTATCTGTGAGTCACGAGGACTCAGCAATCTCACACCTGCGAGATCAAGACCATTTAAGCTAATGGGTAGGGAAAGGTAATGAGGTGGAGCTGCAGCAAGCACTAAGCATATATGGTGGATAACATACGCAAATAAGAGTGAGGAGAGAAGCAACGCAATGGTCGAGAAGCTAGAAGTGATCAAGAAGTGATCCTGAAAGCTACTTACGTTCAAGCATAACACGAGACCGTGTTCACTTCCCGGACTCCGCCGGAAAGAGACCATCACAGCTACACACGCGGTTGATGCATTTTAATTAAGTTAAGTGTCAAGCTCTCTAAATTCGGACATTAACAAATTCCCATCTGCCACATAAGCACGGGCATGACTTTCAAAAGTTCAAAACCCTGCAGGGGTGTCCCAACTTAGCCCATCACAAGCTCTCACGGTCAACGAAGGATATTCCTTCTCCTGGGAAGACCCGATCAGTCTCGGAATCCCGGTTACAAGACATTTCGACAATGGTAAAACAAGACCAGCAAAGCCACCCGATGTGCCGACAAATCCTGATAGGAGTCACACGTATCTCGTTCTTAGGGCACACCGGTTGGGCAAGACGTCGGGTTGGCATAGACCCTGGTTGCCCAGGGGGCGCCGGGCATCGCCCAGTTTGGACCAACACTTAGAGAAGCATTGGCCCGGGAGGGGGGGGGGTTAAAATAAAGATGACCCTCGGGCTCCGGAAACCCAAGGGAAAAAGGCTAGGCTAGGCAAATGTAAAACCAAGGTTGGGACTTTCTGGAGGAGTTTTATTCAAAGCGAACTACCAAGGGGTTCCCATAACACCCAACCATGCAAGGAACGCAAAATCAAGGAACATAACACCGGTATGACGGAAACTAGGGCGGCAAGAGTGGAACAAAACACCAGGCATAAGGCCGAGCCTTCCACCCTTTACCAAATATATAGATGCATTAATTAAATAAGAGATATCGTGATATCCCAACATATCCATGTTCCAACATGGAACAAACTTCAACTTCACCTACAACTAACAACGCTATAAGAGGGGCTGAGCAAAAGCGATAACATAGCCAAACAACGGTTTACTAGGAAAGGTGGGTTAGAGGCTTGACATGGCAATATGGGAGGCATGATAAAGCAAGTGGTAGGTATCATGGCATAGCAATAGAGCGAACAACTAGCAAGCAAAGATAGAAGTGATTTGGAGGGTATGGTCATCTTGCCTAAGATCCCGCAAGGAAGAAGAACGAGTCCAAGAAGAAGACAAACGGACATAGTTGAACGACAGAAGAGGAGGCCGGCACGACAATCGGACGCGCGCGTGTAGAGATGGGGCCGGAGCACGAGAGAAGAGGAGGAGGGCACGACGAAGAGACGACATGACCCGAGTGGCCGAGGAGGTCGATGGCGGCATGCTATAGCGGCCTCGGTTGCCGGCAGCAGAGGTGCGAGGCGAGCCGCGGCGTAGTTCGTTGAAGGGGCGGAGCGAGGTGGCGGCCTCCTGGTGGTCGCGGATGACGGCATGCAGAAGGAGCGGCGCGGTTCTGAGGTAGCCAGCGAGGGCTCTCGCTGGTCGAAGGAGCTCAGGACTGGGATCAGGAGCCCCTCCTGGTCGCGCTGTAAGGCGAGGAATGGAGCGAGAGGATTGATCAGGAGGCTCTGGCAGCGCAAGGGAACAAGGAGGAGGGGTGCTGAAGGGTGTGCGGGCTAGGTTAGGAAGGGATAGGTGGGCCTCTGGTAGCTGGCTGCTGCTGGGCCTTAGGAGGCCGACCCAGTGGAGAGGGTGCAGGAATGGTTTAAGATTAATAGGAAAAGAAAGAACATTTTACGGAACAAAAAAAAAATAATGCCACTTGCAATAAGTGAGTGAAATTTGAAAGAAGGAAGAAGTGAAATGATTTGCACTTGGAGAAGGGCCTTGGAGGAAAGATCATAGATGCAAAAATAGTTTAGAAACTAGAGGGATTTATAATGCAAGTTTGTTGCGGTTAATTCCAAACTAATGGAATATTTTATATAGCTCCCTAATAATATTGGGAGTATATGTTCTAAAGAGAATCACCATGTGAATTCCCTCGGTTTAAATGGACTGAAGATCCATGCAATTTATTTAAGTGAGCTTTAGTTAGCTTTGAGAAAAAGATGGCATGATGACATGATGCAAGCAAAATATGCAAAGAGGAATGCAACAAGCAAAACAAATCACCCGACTAAACTCGGAAAACATGGAAGGCATCTGAAGCGTCGGTACTGGGGCGTTACACTAGGGGCCATCGGATCTTGATCTGGCGGCTCCAGATCAAGGTGGAAAGTGGCTAGTGGATCTGGCCAAGTGGAGGCAAGGGACTGGGTGCATGCGGACTGCGAGCAGAGAGTGGCGGCAGCTGCGGGATAGGGTTAGGAGCTAGGCTAGGGTTTGGTTTAGCTATATTTGGTATGTAGGTGGACTATATATATATGGAAAAGAGAGGGGTTTTGGGTCATCTGATCGAAATCGAACATTCAAGAATAAATAGGTTGGGGAGTCCAACTAAGAAAGCGGAGATGTTTAAGGGATGTTAGGGGATGATCCGGGCCAACCGGTACCATCAACCCGGGTCGGGTTCGGGACAACTTTCGGACGCGCACGAGGTGTCTGAGTAAAATGTAGAGAGGGGTTAGGTGGCTTGGCGGTGGGTAGTGGACTGTGTAGATGGTCTAGGGAGGAAAGAGGGGGAAAGCCCGGCAACAGTTTTCGGAGACCGAAAACGTCCGACGATAGACCAGTTATAGTGCCGCTATAGATATCCGTTGGGGCATCAAACGAATTCCAAATGTGACGAAACTTGGCAGGCGGCCTACTGACAACAAAATACCACCGCATGCCAACTTTCATCCCATTCCGAGAAAATTTTAATGCCACTTATAAAATAATATTTTGGACATGCCGTGGGCGCATGCGAGTGTGGACGGGCTCAGAACGGACAACGGAAAAAACTGGGGGAACCCGGACGGATGCAAGTTTTGGAAACATGATGATGCTATGCACATGATGACATGGCAAGATGCAACACGCAAGCGAATGACATGGCAACAACAATAAATAACTGGAAGACACCTAGCGCATCGGTCTCGGGGCGTTACAGATGGTTTGGATAAGATTTATCATGTAATCGAGTTAGTTTTGTTAGGGTTTGATCCCTAGTATCCACTATGTTCTGAGATTGATGTTACTGTGACTTTGCTATGCTTAATGCTTGTCACTAGGGCCCGAGTGCCATGATTTCAGATCTGAACCTATTATGTTTTCATGAATATATTTGTGTTCTTGATCCTATCTTGCAAGTTGTAGACACCTATTATGAGTTATGATCCCCATACCCCAAGGTGACAATAATTGGGATTCTTTCTGGTGATTACCGTAGTTTGAGGAGTTCATGTATTCACTAAGTGCTAATGCTTTGGTCTGGTTCTCTATTAAAAGGAGTCCTTAATATCCCTTAGTTTCCATTAGGACCCCACTGCCATGGGAGGGTAGGACAAAAGATGGCATGCAAGTTCTTTTCCATAAGCATGTATGACTATATACGGAATACATGCCTACATTATATTAATGAATTGGAGCTAGTTCTGTGTCACCCTAGGTTATGACTGCTACATGATGCATATCATCTGACACAATTGTCATTGCCGATCCATTGCCTATGAGCTTTTCACATATTGATCTCTGCTAAGTTACTTTTTTTGCTACTGCTGTTATAATCACTACAAAACTGCTACTGTTACTTTTGTTGCCGTTACCGTTACTTCCATATTACTTTGCTACTAAATACTTTGCTACAAATATTAAGTCTTTCAGGTGTTGTTGAATTGACAACTCAACTGCTAATACTCGTGAATATTCTTTGGCTCCCCTTGTGTTGAATCAATAAATTTGGGTTGAATACTCTACCCTCAAAAACTGTTGTGATCCCCTATACTTGTGGGTTATCAAGACCTTGTTCTGGCACCGTTGGCGGGGAGCATAGCTCTATTCTCTGGGTCACTTGGGATTTATATCCATTGATCACTATGAGGAATCTGAAAGATACCAGAACCAAGATGTTTCCCTCTACTACGAGGAGAGGTAAGGAACTGCCATCTAGCTCTGCACTTGATTCACCTTCTGTTTTGAGTAAGACTGTGACACCTACACCTACTATTTATTCTGATATGTCGCATGTTATTGATGATGCTACTACTGCTATGCATGATGCTTATGATGATGCTACTACTTTGCTTGATAATAATGTGCCACTGGGTGAATTTCATGATGAACAACTTGCTAGAGCTAAAAATATTTAGAATGCTGAAGAAGATGATATTTCTAAAAATGATGAAATTATTGAAACTGAACACTTTGAAACACATGTTAGATCTAGCTTTCCTAGATATGAATTGCTTGTTATGCCTGAGGGTTATGTTATGGATAGAGAAGTAGCTAGGGACTTTCTTGTTTGTAAGGATAGAGATGACCGGAAGAAATTACTATGCAAGTGGAAATAAAAATCTTTGAATGCTAGAATGCAATATGATCCTATGTTTGCTACTTCACCTATATTTGTTATTGATAGGGATTATGAATTCTCTATTGATCCTGAGTTAATTACTTTTTTTGAATCTGATCCTTTCCATGGTTATGAATTTGAAACTGTTGTGGCACATCTTACTAAATTGAATGACATAGCCACCCTATTTGCCCATGAGGAAAAAAATCCACTATTACTATATTCTTAAGTTGTTTCCTTTCTCATTAAAGGGTGATGCTAATATATGGTTTAATTCTCTTGCTCCTGGTTTTGTGTGTAGTCCCCGGGATATGATACATTACTTCTCTGAAAAATGTTTTCCTGCTCATAAGAAACAAGCTACTTCACAAGAAATATTTAACTCTATGCAAATTGAAGAAGAGAGTCTCCCACAAGCTTGGGGGAGGCTTCTCCAATTACTTAATGCTTTGCCTCATCATCCTCTCAAGAAAAATGAAATACTTGATATCTTTTATAATGGACTAACCAATGCTTCTAGGGACCACCTAGGTAGTTGTGCTGGTTGTGTTTTCAGGGGACAAACTGTTGAACAAGCTGAAGTGCTATTGAAAAATATATTGAGTACTGATAATGATTGGACTCTTCCCAAACCATCACCTAAGCCAACTCCAAAGAACAAAGGTGCTCTATTTCTCAGTTCTAAAGCTATGCAAGAGGCAAAGAAATCTATGAAAGAAAAAGGTATTAAAGCTGAAGATGTTAAGAATTTACCACCTATTGAAGAAAAAATGGTCTTGATAACCCAACACAGGTAGTAGAGGTAAATTCTCTCTATAGAATTGATGAAGGTAACATTCCTTATAATAAGTCTGCTAGTCAATGCTTGCATGAATTTGATAACTTTATTGTTAAACAAGAAAACTTCAATGCATATGTTAGTAGACAATTGAAACGTAATGCTTATATGCTTGACTGCTTGGGTGACTATGTGTGTAGAACTGTTAATGATCTCAAGATTATTAGTAAACATGTTTCCATGGTAAAACCCAAGTAGAACAAGTTCTCAAGGCACAAAATCATTCGTTGAATGAGTTGAATAATAAGAACAACAATAATGTTGTTAGAGTTATGACTAGAGGTGGTAAAATGACTCAGGAACCTTTGTATCCTGAGGGCCATCCTAAGAGAGTAGAACAAGACTCTCAGAGAATTAATAATGATGCACCTAGCCCTTCTAAAAATAAAAAGAAAGATGATAGGACTTTGCATGCTTCTAGTGAACTGATACGTCTCCAATGTATCTATAATTTTTTATTGTTCCATGCTATTATATTATCGACCTTGGATGTTTTATATGCATTTATATGCTATTTTATATGATTTTTGGGACTAACCTATTAACCTAGTGCCAAGTGCCAGTTTCTATTTTTCCTTGTTTTTGAGTTTCGCAGAAAAGGAAAACCAAACGGAGTCCAATTGACCTGAAACTTCATGGAACTTATTTTTGGACCAGAAGAAGGACATGGAGTAAAAGAGTTGGGCCAGAAGAGTCCCGATCTGCCCACGAGGATGGGGGGTGCGCCTCCCTACCTCGTGGACAGCCCGGAGACCCCCCAACTTGTTCCCGACTCCAACACCTCTTATATAACCCAAAACTTCCAGAAGGAAACCTAGACCGGGAGTTCCGCCGCTAGAAGCCTCCGTAGCCACCAAAAATCAATCTAGACCCATCCCGGCACCCTGCCAGAGGAGGGAATCCCTCTCCGGTGGCCATCTTCATCATCCTGGTGCTCTCCATGACGAGGAGGGAGTAGTTCACCCTCGGGGATGAGGGTATGTACCAGTAGCTATGTGTTTGATCTCTCTCTCTCTCTCGTGTTCTTGATTCGCACGATCTTGATGTATCACGAGCTTTGCTATTATAGTTGGATCTTATGATGTTTCTCCCCCTCTACTCTCTTGTGATGGATTGAGTTTTCCCTTTGAGGTTATCTTACCAGATTGAGTCTTTTTAAGGATTTGAGAACACTTGATGTATGTCTTGCATGTGCTTATCTGTGGTGACAATGGGATATCACGTGATCCACTTGATGTATGTTTTGGAGATCAACTTGCGTGTTCCGTGACCTCGTGAACTTATGCATAGGGGTTGGCACACATTTTCATCTTGAATCTCCGGTAGAAACTTGGGGCCACTCTTTGAAGTTCTTTGTGTTGGTTGAACAGATGAATCTGAGATTGTGTGATGCATATCATATAATCATACCCACGGATACTTGAGGTGACATTGGAGTATCTAGGTGACATTAGGTTTTGGTTGATTTGTGTCTTAAGGTGTTATTCTAGTACGAGCCCTATGATAGATCGAACGGAAAGAATAGCTTTGTGTTATTTTACTACGGACTCCTGAATAGATCGATCAGAAAGGATAACTTTGAGGTGGTTTCATACCCTACCACAATCTCTTCGTTTGTTCTCCGCTATTAGTGACTTTGGAGTGACTCTTTGTTGCACGTTGAGGGATAGTTATATGATCCAATTATGTTATTATTGTTGAGAGAACTTTCACTAGTGAAAGTATGAACCCTAGGCCTTGTTTCCTAGCATTGCAATACCGTTTATGCTCACTTTTACCACTTGTTACCTTGCTGTTTTTATATTTTCAGATTACAAAAACCTATATCTACCATCCATATTGCACTTGTATCACCATCTCTTCGCCGAACTAGTGCACCTATACAATTTACCATTGTATTGGGTGTGTTGGGGACATAAGAGACTCTTTGTTATTTGGTTGCAGGATTGCTTGAGAGAGACCATCTTCATCCTACGCCTCCCACGGATTGATAAACCTTAGGTCATCCACTTGAGGGAAATTTGCTACTGTCCTACAAACCTCTGCACTTGGAGGCCCAACAACGTCTACAAGAAGAAGGTTGTGTGGTAGACATCAAGCTCTTTTTTGGCGCCGTTGCCGGGGAGGTTAGCGCTTGAAGGTATATCTTTAGATCTGGCAATCGAATCTTTTAGTTTCTTGTTTTATCACTAGTTTAGTCTATAAAAGAAAACTACAAAAAATGGAATTGATGGTACCTCATATGCTTCATCTTTTTAATGTCTTTCGTGAGAATAAGGATTCCGATAATTGTGCTCAACTGTTAGAAGAAGAATGCATTAGAATGTTTGACACTAAATATTTGAATGATGAGCATGATTGCAATGTTGTTAGTATGAATCCCTTGAATATCTATGATGCTAATGATATGCAAAGCCACAAGCTTGGGGATGCTATGTTTGACGAAGATGATATTTTTTGTCCCCCAAGTTTTGATGAGCAAATTTATTATGATGATAGCATGCCTCCTATTTATGATGATTATATTGATGAAAGTGGGTTTGGAAGAGTGTCAACTTTAGGAAGTAATGATCCCACTATTTTGGAGGGTGTTGAATCTTATTGTGATAATTATGAAAGTGGATTTGGAGAGGTCATGACTTTATTTAGTGATGAATCCTCTATTTCGGAAGAGGTTCCAATTGATTATCAGAGCAAAGTTGCTATCTATGATAATTATTGTGATGACATGTATGCTATAAATAACAATGATAACCATGAAACTTGTCATCTTGATTTTAATTTTCAATTGGATTATGCCTCACATGATAGTTATTTTGTTGAGTTTTCTCCCACTACTATTCATAAGAAGAAATTTGCTTATGTGGAGAGTAATAAAAATTCTATGCTTGTAGATCATGAAAATAATGTTTTATGTGATGGTTATATTGTTGAATTCATTCATGATGCTACTGAAATTTATTATGAGGGAGGAATATATGCTTGTAGGAATTGCAATAATATCAAGTTTCCTCTCTATGTGCTTAAACTTTTAAAGTTATGCTTGTTTTGCCTTCCTATGCTAGTTCATTATTGTTCCCAAAAGTTGTTTTCTCACAAAATCCCTATGCATAGGAAGTGGGTTAGACTTAAATGTTCTAGTCATATTCTTCATGATGCTTTCTTTATGTTTCAATTCTTATCTTTTATGTGAGCATCATTGAAATCATCGTGCCTACCTAGGGGCGTTAAACGTTAGCACTTGTTGGGAGACAACCCAATTGTTTTGACAGAAAGAATGTAAGGGAACCCCATACAGTATAATTGGTGCAACAAACCCAAATTTCAAGTACCATGCCTTGAACCTGGGTGGGTGGGAAGGCATCAGCCCCTTCCCACCACTAGGCTTTGCCTTAGTCTGCGGAAACCCAATTTTTATTTTGTTCATTGCTTTTTGTTCCTGTTTAGTAATAAATAATTCATCTAGCCTCTGTTTAGATGTGGTTTTATGTCTTAATTAGTGTTTGTGCCAAGTAGAACCTTTGGGAAGACTTGGGTGAAGTCTTTGTGATCTTGCTGTAAAAAACAGAAACTTTAGCGCTCACGAGATTAGCTACCATTTTTACTGGAGAGTGCTATTAAGTTGATTATTTTTGCATATGATTAATATACAGATTCCTCATGTCCACCATTTTATTTCATAATTTTATGAGTTCCAGAAGTATACGTTTGATACAGATTACTACAGACTGTTTTGTTTTTGGCAGATTCTGTTTTGTATGTGTTGTTTGCTTATTTTGATGAATCTGTGAGTAGTATCGGAGGGTATGAACCATATAGAAGTTGGAATACAGTAGATATTACACCAATATGAATTTAGAATGAATTCACAACAATACCTAAGTGGTGATTTATTTTCTTATACTAACGGAGCTTACGAGTTTTCTGTTAAGTTTTGTGTTGTGAAGTTTTCAAGTTTTGGGTAAAGATTCGATGGACCATGGAATAAGGAGTGGCAAGAGCCTAAGATTGGGGATGCCAAGGCCCCCCAAGGTTATATTAAAGGACAACCAAAAGCCTAAGCTTGGGGATGCCCCGGAAGGCATCCCCTCTTTCGTCTTCATTCATCGGTAACTTTACTTGGAGCTATATTTTTATTCACCACATGATATGTGTTTTGCTTGGAGCGTCATTTTATTTTATTTTGTTTTGCTTGCTGTTTGAATAATATCCCAAGATCTCAAAGTCTTAAATGTTAGAGAGTCCTCACATAGTTGCATAACTATTCGACTACTCATTGATCTTCACTTATATCTTTCGGAGTAGTTTGTCATTTGCTCTAGTGCTTCACTTATATATTTTTAAAGCACGGCGGTGGTTTTATTTTGAAGAATAGATGAACTCTCATGCTTCACTTATATTATTTTGAGATTCCTTTAGAAAAGCATGGTAATTTGCTTTGGCTATAAAATTAGTCCTAATACGATAGGCATTCAAGATGGGTATAATAAAAACTTTCATATAAGTGAATTGAATACTATGAGAAGTTTGATACTTGATAATTGTTTTGAGATATAAATGTGGTAATATTAGAGTTGTGCTAGTTGAGTAATTGTGAAATTGAGAAATACTTGTGTTGAGGTTGGCAAGTCCCGTAGCATGCACGCATGGTAAACATTGTGTGACAAATTTGAAGCATGGAGTGTTCTTTGATTGCTTTCCTTATGAGTGGCGGTCGGGGACGAGCAATGGTATTTTCCTACCAATCTATCCCCCTAGGGGCATGCGTAGTAGTACTTTGCTTCGAGGTCTAATAAACTTTTGCAATAAGTATGTGAGTTCTTTATGACTAATGTGAGTCCATGGATATTACACACTCTCACCCTTCCATCATTGCTAGCCTCTTCGGTACTGTGCATTGCCCTCTCCCGCCTTGAGAGTTGGTGCAAACTTCGCTAGTGCATCCAAACCCCGTGATACGATACACTATATCACACATAAACCTCCTTATATCTTCCTCAAAGAGCCACCATACCTACCTATTATGGCATTTCCATAGCCATTCCGAGATATATTGCCATGCAACTTTCCACCATTCCGTTTATTATGACACGCATCATCATTCTCATATTGCCTTGCATGATCATGTAGTTGACATTGTATTTGTGGCAAAGCCACCATGCTTAATTTTTCATACATGTCACTCTTGATTCATCGCATATCCCGGCACACCGCCGGAGGCATTCACATTGAGTCATATTTTGTTCTAAGTATCGAGTTGTAATTCTTGAGTTCTAAGTAAATAAAAGTGTGATGATCATCATTAGAGCATTGTCCCATGTGAGGAAAGGATGATGGAGACTACGATTCCCCCACAAGTCGGGATGAGACTCCGGACGAAAAAAAGAAAGAAAAAAAGAGGCAAAAAAATAGAAGGCCCAAATAAAAAATGGGAGAAAAAGAGAGAAGGGACAATGTTACTATCCTTTTTCCACACTTGTGCTTCAAAGTAGCACCATGATCTTCATGATAGAGAGTCTCTTATTTTGTCACTTTCATATACTAGTGGGAATTTTTCATTATAAAACTTGGCTTGTATATTCCAATGATGGGCTTCCTCAAATGCCCTAGGTCTTCATGAGCAAGCAAGTTGGATGCACACACACTTAGTTTCTTTGATGAGCTTTCATATATTTATAACTCTAGTGCATCCGTTGCATGGCAATCCCTACTCCTTGCATTGACATCAATCGGTGGGCATCTCCATAGCCCATTGATTAGCCTCGTCAATGTGAGACTTTCTCCTTTTTTGTCTTCTCACACAACCTCAATCATTATATTCTATTCCACCCATAGTGCTATGTCCATGGATTGCGCTCATGTATTGCGTAAGGGTTGAAAAGGCTAAAGCGCATCAAAAAGTATGAACCAATTGCTTGGCTTGTCATCGGGGTTGTGCATGATGGGAGCATTTTTTGTGACGAAAATGAAACATGGCCTAACTATATGATTTTGTAGGGATAAGCTTTCTTTGCCTATGTTATTTTGATAAGACATAATTGCTTTGTTAGCATACTTGAAGCATTATTGTTTTTATGTCAATATTAAACTTTTGTCTTGAATCTTATGGATCTGAATATTCTTGCCATAATAAAGAAGATTATATTGATAAATATGTTAGGTAGCATTCCACATCAAAAATTCTGTTTTTATCATTTACCTACTCGAGGACGAGCAGGAAGTAAGCTTAGGGATGCTTGATACGTCTCCAACGTATCTATAATTTTTGATTGTTCCATGCTATTATATTATCAACCTTGGATGTTTTATATGCATTTATATGCTATTTTATATGATTTTTGGGACTAACCTATTAACCTAGAGCCCAATGTCAGGTTCTATTTTTTCCTTGTTTTTGAGTTTCGCAGAAAAGGAAAACGAAACGGAGTCCAATTGACCTGAAACTTCACGGAACTTATTTTTGGACCAGAAGAAGGACATGGAGTAAAAGAGTTGGGACAGAAGAGTCCCGGGATGCCCACGAGGGTGGGGGCGCCTCCCTACCTCTTGGACAGCCCGGAGACCCCCTGACTTGTTCCAACTCCAACACCTCTTATATAACCCAAAACTTCCAGAAAGAAACCTAGATCGGGAGTTCCGCCGCCAGAAGCCTCCGTAGCCACCGAAAACAAATCTAGACCCGTTCCGGCACCCTGCCGGAGGGGGAATCCCTCTCCGGTGTCCATCTTCATCATCCTGGCGCTCTCCATGATGAGGAGGGAGTAGTTCACCCTCGGGGATGAGGGTATGTACCGATAGCTATGTGTTTGATCTCTCTCTCTCTCTTGTGTTCTTGATTCGCACGATCTTGATCTATCACGAGCTTTGCTATTATAGTTGGATCTTATGATGTTTCTCCCCCTCTACTCTCTTGTGATGGATTGAGTTTTCCCTTTGAGGTTATCTTATCGGATTGAGTCTTTAAGGATTTGAGAACACTTGATGTATGTCTTGCATGTGCTTATCTATGGTGACAATGTGATATCACGTGATCCACTTGATGTATGTTTGGTGATCAACTTGGGAGTTCCGTGACCTCGTGAACTTATGCATAGGGGTTGGCACACGTTTTCGTCTTAACTCTCCAGTAGAAACTTTGGGGCACTCTTTGAAGTTCTTTGTGTTGGTTGAATAGATGAATCTGAGATTGTGTGATGCATATTGTATAATCATACCCACGGATACTTGAGGTGACATTGGAGTATCTAGGTGACATTAGGGTTTTGGTTGATTTGTTTCTTAAGGTGTTATTATAGTACAAACTCTATGATAGATCGAACGGAAATAATAGCTTTGTGTTATTTTACTACGGACTCTTGAATAGATCGATCAGAAAGGATAACTTTGAGGTGGTTCGTACCCTACCATAATCTCTTTGTTTGTTCTCTGCTATTAGTGACTTTGGAGTGACTCTTTGTTGCGTGTTAAGGGATAGTTATATGATCCAATTATGTTATTATTGTTGAGAGAACTTGCACCAGTGTAAGTATGAACCCTAGGCCTTGTTTCCTAGCATTGCAATACCGTTTACGTTCACTTTTACCACTTGTTACCTTGCTGTTTTTATATTTTCAGATTACAAAAACCTATATCTACCATCTATATTGCACTTATATCACCATCTCTTCGCCGAACTAGTGCACCTATACAATTTACCATTGTATTGGGTGTGTTGGGGACATAAGAGACTCTTTGTTATTTGGTTGCAGGGTTGCTTGAGAGAAACCATCTTCATCCTATGCCTCCCACGGATTGATAAACCTTATGTCATCCACTTGAGGGAAATTTGCTACTGTCCTACAAACCTATGCACTTGGAGGCCCAACAACATCTACAAGAAGAAGGTTGTGTAGTAGACATCATGAACCTTTATAGATATACCTGAGAATCCAAATGATATTTCTATTTTTGATGCTGAAACACAATATTGTGATGAATATGAACCTAGTGAGAATGTTAAAGATGATGTTCATGTTGATGCTCAACCTAGTAATGATAATGATGCGGAGATAGAACCTATTGTTGATCTTGATAACCCACAACCTAAGAATAAAAGATATGATAAGGGAGACTTCATTGCTAGGAAACATGGTAAAGAAAGAGAACCGTGGGTTCAGAAACCCATGCCCTTTCCTCCTAAACCATCCAAGAAAAGGTATGATGAGGATTTTGAGCACTTTGTTGAAATGCTTAGACCTGTCATTTTGCGTATGCGTTTGACTGATATTCTGAAAATGTCTCCTTATGCTAAGTATATGAAAGATATCTATTATATACTTAAGACAAGAGGCAAACAAGCCATCACGTTCGTCCACATATGATAATATTTTGTACACCGTTTGATTAGAATAATAATGGTTGAGATTTAAAGGTTCTTACGTAACATCGTAAAATATATTTGCTAGTTGTTACAAATAAAATAAAGATACCGGAAGCTTAAATTTCCACCATGCTTGATAATTACACATTTAAAGGTGGAATACCAAAGAAACTAGGAGATCCAGGAATACCAACTATACCATGCTCCATTAAAAGAAACTATGTTAAAACTGCTTTATGTGATTTGGGAGCCGGTGTTAGTGTTATGCCTTTCTCTTTATATCATAGACTTGATTTGAATAAGTTGACACCAACTGAAATCTCTTTGCAAATGGCTAATAAATCAACTGCTATAGCCACCGGTATTTGTGAGGATGTGCCTGTCGTAGTTTTAAATGTTACTATTTTAACGGACTTTGTTATTCTTGATATTCCCGAGGACAACAATATGCCAATCATCCTTGGTAGACCCTTTTCGAATACTGCAAGGGCTGTTATTGATTGCAATAAGGGCAATGTCACTTTTCATGTTAACGTAATGAGCATACGGTACACTTTCCGAAGAAACAACCTCAAGTGAATAGTATCAATTCTATTGGAAAATTTTCAACTATTGCTATTGGAGGTTTTGAATTCCCTATTCCTGCTGTCAAAAAGAAATATGATATTCTTATTGTTGGGGACATGCATATCCCCACTGAGATAACCTAGTGTTATACGAAGATTCTCCGGTTTCATGTCATTCGGAAGAAGTTTGTTAATAAGACTTGATCAACTTTGTTAATGGAGTCCTTTTGATGGGCATGAGATGGATGAATTTAGTAAACACAACTCTCTGTACTCACTTTTTACTTTCTATTATTTAGAATAAATAAAGCAAAAATGCTACTATTTTATTGTTTTCGGAATTATCCTTGCAATAAAAAAGACAAGAAAACAAAAGTTCTCCAAATGCCCTAAAAATTTACTATGATTTTTTTAGAATATTTAAGAATTTTTGGCACTGAAAACACCTCAGGGAGGTGCACTAGTGGGCCACAAGCCCCCTGGGCGCACCTACAGGGCTTGTGGGCCGCACGTGGGCCCCCCTCACTTATTCCAGCACCCATCCAGTTCGTCTTCGACAATGCAAGACCCTCGATAGATGCGCTAGTTGATATGATTAAAGACGAGGCCAAATGTTGGGCCCAAGCTGGGGCACAGGGGCTGCGAGTAGTCTTGCCCGCCTCCTGGGATGTTCACTAATCGGAGGCGCTAGAACTTTGCAAATATAACCTCCTAGGAGGCATGTACTCTCTCTCACTTTTTCATTGCAATGAAACACAAAAATCACTTTGCGTTTTCTCGAAAAAAATCCCACCATTGCTCAAACCCATGTTCTTGCTCATTTTGCTGCCATTTTTGATCTCCTTGCTCCGAACTCCATTTTTGAAACTATTTCGGGGGATTGTTCTTTGGTATGTGACTCCTCCAATGGTCCAATTAGTTTTTGTTCTAGTGCTTTATATATTGCAAATTCTTGCTGCTGCGGTGACTATGTTCTTGAGCTTGCATGTCAAATTTATATGGTCCAAAGTGGTTTTGTTGCATGATATAGCCTCTAGACACTTGTAGGAGTACTTACTATCAATCTTGTTGAGTTTTGTTCACTTTTATTTTGAGTCACTAAAAATTTCAGAAATTTTTCACAGGAAGGAAATGTTTAGGAAAATATACCAAGGTGGTTCCTCAAAGAAGAAATCCCCAAGGACCGTGATACATGAGCCAGACCTTGAACCACCAAGGGAAGATCTAGTGCGATCTTGTGAATGGCCGTCAGATCAGTTCATGAATCATGCAGTTTTAAGGAGGAATTTGATGTGTACGTACAAAACACCAGGCCTAGAGGACTTCATGGCAGATAAGTGCCAGCAATACTATCATCTCACTCATTCCTTTGTGCAGAGATTTGAGTTTACATCTAAGCGCAATACACATTCTGTTTTATTTGATCTTTATGGTAAATCATTTCGAATAGACCTAGAAGATTTTAATGAAGTATGTAAAATCCCGCAATGGGGCATTCATAGGGAACCTCGTAAATCCGATTGTTCTGAGTTCCTTGCTAGCATTACTGTAGGAGAAACCAGAACGATAACCCAAGCCACTATAGGGAGCATTCACCTTCTTGCTATACACTATTTTTCTCTCTTTATAGGTAGGTGCATTAATGATAAACATGATCATAGCCACCTTTGTGCATTAGATCTTAGTGTCCCCAAGAGTGCGGTAATGGGTGATAGACGATATAACTTGGGGCTATTGTTGCAAGACGGTTACATAATAATGCTAAAGATGGAGATTTCTTTGGTGGGATTTATGCCACCCGGTTAGCTAATTATCTCGGGGTACCCATAAAAGAAAATGATGTTGAGTTACGACCCCTTACCTTGATAATGATGCCACACTTCTGTTGGGGTACACAAACAGGGGCGTATGTTTCCCCCTGACTTGTGCATGGATAGCAAAACCACCGACCCGACAAGATTGCAGCATCCAAGACTAGACCAAGCACAAGTGATCAGCTCTTTGAGGAATCAGAGTACGGATCAAGAAGACCAAGTCAAGCCAAAGGAGAAACATACCACTAAGCAAAAACCTCCCTTGCCGGGAAGGCGAGCTTGGAGAAGCCAAGGTTACCCCAGTAACAAACCCCAAGACCGCCCCGGCAGGCCTGCCGAGCCCTACGAAGGTGAACTACCCCGCCAAGGCTCCACCACACCACCTCAGAGTGACGCAAGTCATCGATCGGTGCAGTGTCAAACCCCCAAGTGACTAAGTGGCTATTTTTGCCACATGGCAGCCACTTCCTATGGAAATCACCTCCAAATGACACCCGTCCAGAGACGTGTCATGCAGGCAGGAGAGAAGGTGGCCAAACAGCCCGACAAGGCTTGCCGGGCAGGCCATGATGTGACACTAAGCGTCGCATTTAATGCGCTCTGCCCTGTCTGCAGAGTTAGGTATGATACAACTGTTTGCTATCTAATCAGTGCACAATGACTGATTTGCCATTGTGGTGACCCCTTTATCTATAAAAGGAGGCATGTGGAAACAATAGAAAGGATTCGGATTGGGACCCTTGTACACTCATACGCGCGTAGCTGCTCTCGCCCAGATCCACCACAATCCACCGTCAATCCACCAAAGGAGGAGTAGGGTTTTACGCCTCGCGGCGGCCCGAACCTAGAGGGGCTGGGGAAGCTCTCCGCTTGCTCCCCGCCATTGTAGGTGGTGAGCCCGGCTCGGATAGGAACCATATACGCTGAAGGGAGGAATCCCTTAGTCTGTAGTTCGACTAATCGACTGTGTGGGACTGAACACCTCTCCCAATCATCGGGCTTAGGGCTACGTGGGCGAGAGGAGGAGCTGCGGAGGTCGACCATGATGGAGTGGATTTTTCCGAAGTGCGCTCCGATGGATTCTTGCTGGGGGAGGATGATATGGTTGGATCTAAGAATCCCCATCCCTTTAATAGACAATTTATTTATCTGGCTAGGGGGGCGAATGTAAAAACACCCTGGCGCCTCGTATTCATTCGACGCGTGGAAGATAGCCCTTATTGGGCACAGAAGCCAAGAGGTCCAACATTTATGGGGCCAGACACTGCTTAACAAACGTTCGAAATTTGGAGAAGAACCCTCCTTGCAATGCCGAAGACAACACTACGCACCAGACTCATCGTCATTGAAGCCTGGTTCGGGGGATACTGAGGGAGTCCTGGATTAGGGGGTATCTGGACAGCCGGATTATATCCTTTGGCCAGACTCTTGGACCATGAAGATACAAGATTGAAGACTTCGTCCCGTGTCCGGATGGGACTCTACTTGGCGTGGAAGGCAAGCTAGGCAATACGGATATGTATATCTCCTCCTTTGTAACCGACCTTGTGTAACCCTAGCCCCCTCCGGTGTCTATATAAACCGGAGGGTTTTAGTCCATAGGACAACATACAATCATACCATAGGCTAGATTCTATGGTTTAGCCTCTCCGATCTCGTGGTAGATCAACTCTTGTACTACTCATATTATCAAGAATAAATCAAGCAGGACGTAGGGTTTTACCTCCGTCAAGAGGGCCCGAACTTGGGTAAAACATCGTGTCCCTTGCCTCCTGTTACCATCTGCCTTAGACGCACAGTTCGGGACCCCCTACCTGAGATCCGCCGGTTTTGACACCGGCACCCACGCTCTAACAAATATAGGTGAAGTGAAAGAGCATTCTACAAATGGAGGTTTTCTATGTGAAGAGAAACAGGCAATCCAAACTTCAAATGATATAAGTGAAGCACATGAAGCATTCTATAAAGCCATACTCAAAAGATATAATTGAAGTGCAATGAGCATTCTATAAATCAACCAAGGACTATCTCATACCAGCATGGTGCATCAAAGAAAAGTGAAAAATAAATGCAAAAGACGCTCCAAGATTTACGCATATCATGTGACGAATAAAAATATAGCTCCAAGTAAAATTACCGATGATTGTTAGAAGAAAGAGGGGATGCCTTTTGGGGCATCCCCAAACTTGGTTGCTTGGGACTCCTTCAATATTTCCTTGGGTTGCCTCGGGCATCCCCAAGCTTAGGCTCTTGCCACTCCTTATTCCTTCATCCATCGTGATCTCTCCCGAAACTTGAAAACTTCAATCACACAAAACTTAACAGAAAGTTCGGTAAGATCTGTTAGTATAATAAAGCAAATCACTACTCTAAGTACTGTTGCAAACCAATTCATATTTTGTTTTTGCATTGTAGCTACTGTAATATAACTTTTCCATGGCTTAATCCACTGATAGAAATTGATAGTTTCATCAAAACAAGAGAACTATGCATCAAAAATAGAATATGTCTTAAACAGGACAGTCTGTAGTATTCTGAACATTCACCATACTTATGTTACTCCAAAAATTCCGACAAAATTAGAAAAAATAAACAATTTGTATAGACAGACAGTTCAAAAAGTTTCATAACCGTTTGACGTTTCAGTAAAAAATGTAAAATCACGCACTACAGCCAAAGTTTCTGTTCTGCACCGCACAAACCAACAAGCAATGTAAACATCCTAAAGGCAGATCTTGGCACATTATTTTTTATGGTACAATGGATTTTACAAGGGGATAATTATTTTTGTTGAAAATTTTCTGTAATCAAGGGTCACAAAGTTTCCATGGGCATGAATAAAGTTCAAGGCTAGCTCCCATTTTAACAATGCTCGTCTTTCTTACTTTCGCTTTTTTTTGAAAAAGTTTTAGGTTCCCCTATTTATTTTTTTGTTTTAAACTTTATAAAAGCACACAAAATAAATAAATGACTAAAACTTCCGGGTTGTCTCCCTAGTAGCGCTTTCTTTAAAGCCATTAAGCTAGGCATATAGTGCTCAAGTAATGGATCCACCTGGATCCCAAGGTATATCAAAGCTAATTTTAATTAACAATGATTTGTGAGTTGGTAGTGAGCACAAAGTAACATATATCATGCAACAACGAAGTCTAAATCTCTTCCTATGCATCGGCATGTCATAAAAGAACAATTCATGCACACATAGTAAAGGCCAATGCATAGTATAAACAGTTCCTTGCAATTTTATCATATTGGAAACATGGAGAGGCAGAGATGTAGTTCCTATCTCATAACAATTGCAAGTAGGAGCAGCAAACACATGCATATTATATCTATCAAAATCATCATGTGTAGTAGTGAAACACAACCCATCAATATAATCCATAATAAAGGCAAACTTCTCCGATATAGTGTAGTCGGGAGAATTCAAAAAGATAATAGGACTATCATGTGTGGGTGCAATAGCAACAATTTCATGTTTAACATAAGGAACTATAGCAAGTTCATCTCCATAAGGACAATTCATATTGGCATCTTGGCCAGAAGCATAGCAAGCATCATCAAAAAGGGATATTTTGAAAGAATCAACAAGATCATAACAATCATCATAACAATCATCCTTCGGTAAGCACGAAGGGAAATTAAACAATGTATGAGTTGAAGAGTTACTCTCATTAGAAGGTGGGCATGGGTAGCTAATCCGCTCTTCCTCCTTTTGTTCTCCGCTCTCCTCATCACCTTTTTCATCCAATGAGCTCAGAGTTTCATCAATTTCTTCTTCCATAGACTCCTGCAAAATATTAGTCTTTGCTCGGACAATGGAGACTTTCTCAATAAATTCATCAATATCATAATTGTATTTATAGTTCTCATAGCAATATTTAAGGATAGCTAAATTTTCAGGTCTATAAACTGAATCATCAAAATCTTCAAACTCTTTAAACAAAGATTCAATTTCATAAGCACCCATAAAAGCAACGAATTCTTCTATTTGTTCCACATAATAATAATCATATATACCTTTAGCATAAGAAGCCAAGGTTTCATCATCATTAAATTCACGTGAAAAGGGAAGGTGTGGAGCCTTCATCCTAGAGCAACAAGTATAATCATATCTCAAGCATAGTTGTCTAGCATACCAATGCAACATATAAATTTGATCCCACAATAGTTTCCCTTTTTGAGTCAAGCGATAATCCTTAAAGTATTCACGTTGATCCAACATTACTCCCATTATAAAGTTGAATGGGGTTTTCTCAGGATTATCAAAGTAGTACATAATATCTTTCACATAATGAGCATCGAGGTTTTTAGGAGGTTCCCCATCTCCATGAGTAGCAAGTAAACCTAATTTTTTGGTATTTCATGTTCCATATCCATAACTAAAGATAGAGAACAACTTATAACAGCAAATAAAAATTACTTAGTGATAAAGCAAACAAGCACACACGAGAATATTCGCCCCACGCTATAACTCCCCGACAACGGCGCCAGAAAAAGGTCTTGATAACCCACAGGTATACGAGATCAATTATAGCGTCTTTCGATAAGTAAGAGTGTCGAACCCAACGAGGAGCTAAAGGTAGAACAAATATTCCCTCAAGTTCTATCGACCACTGATACAACTCTACGCACGCTTAACGTTCGCCTTTACCTAGAACAAGTATGAATCTAGAAGTACTTTGTAGGTGTTGTTGGATAGGTTTGCAAGATAATAAAGAGCGCGCAAATAAAAAGTAGGGGCTATTTAGATGAAGACACAACTAAGTTAGTTTTAGTAGAGAGCTTGTTGTCACACAAGAAAGTTATTTGTCCCTAGGCAATCGATAACTAGACCGATAATCATTATTGCAATTTTATTTGAGGGAGAGGCATAAGCTAACATACTTTCTCTTCTTAGATCATATGCACTTATGATTGGAACTCTAGCAAGGATCCACAACTACTATAGATCATTAAGGTAAAAGCCAATCATAGCATTATAAGGCATCAAGTCCTCTTTATTCCCATACGCAAACAACCTACTTAGTCGGGTCTGTGTTTCTATCACTCACGCCACCCACCATAAGCAAATCATGAAAATATTGCAAACCCTACAACGGGGATCCCTCACGCTTGCGCGGCATGGAGAGCACCATAGGACATCACCAATAATAAAACATGCAACTCAAACCAATCACGATCATCAATTAACCCATAGGACAAAACGGATCTACTCAAACATCATAGGATAGCCATACATCATTGGGAAATAATATATAGCGGAGCACCATTTTTAAGTAGAGGGTACAATGGGTTGTGGGAGAGTGTACCGCTGTAGATAGATGGGGGAAGGTGATGAAGATGTTGGTGAAGATGACGGAGGTGTTAGTGTAGATCGCCGTCACACGATGAGGGCCCCGGCGGCGTTCCGGCGCCACCGGGAGAGAGGGGGAGTGCCCCCTTCTTCTTCTTCTTCCTTGACCTTCTCCCTTGACGGGATAAGGGTTTCCCCTCTGGTCCATGGCCTCCATGGTGGTGGAGGGCGAGAGCCCCTCCGAGATTGGATCTGTCTCTCTCTGTTTCTGCGCTCCAGATTCTGCCCTTTCACCGTTTCTTATATTCCCGGAGATTCGTAACTCCGATTGGGCTGAAATTTGGACACGATTTTTATCTGGATATTAGCTTTCTTGCGGCGAGAAAAGGGCACCAACTGCCTTACGGGGTGGCCACGAGGGCCCAGGGCGCGCCTGACCCCCTGGGACGCGCCCCCCCTGCCTCATGCCCCCCTCAGGCATCATCTCGCGTTGATTCTTCCTCCCAAAAATCACATATATTCCAAAAAAATTCCCGTCAATTTTTATCCCGTTTGGACTCCGTTTGATATGGATTTTCTGTGAAACAAAAAACATGCAACAAACAGGAACTGGCACTGGGCACTGGATCAATATGTTAGTCCCAAAAAATAGTATAAAAAGTTGCCAAAAGTATATGAAAGTTGTATAATATTGGCATGGAACAATCAAAAATTATAGATACAACAGAGACGTATCAGCATCCCCAAATACCCCAAAGTAGTCCTCGAACACAGAGAACGTGTCCAGCTCTGCAAAACAAGTACTACACACAACAGTAGAGAGTATAATATTTCATGGGTCCCATCTATTGACAACTTTTGTGGCGAAACGCCACGTCCCTACCTGGTCATTATTTCGAACCGTTTTTAGCCTCCCGCTCCGTGTTTCGAGGTGCAGTTTCCATCGGCACATCTTGTCGAAGCAGAGATCACGTCCCCTTATCATGGGATCCTCATCAATTTGGGCATGGGTAATCCAATAGTGTTGTTGGCAATTCCTTGGGAATAGGCGAGCTTTAAGGCCTGTGAGGAGGTGTTCGATATCCTTCGCCTTTATAAAGGGGTACATACCCGTCTTTCTCCCCCACGCCTACCTCTTCCTCAACCTTCCCAACCTTAGGCTCCAACACCCAGGATTCGATTCCTTCCGTTGTTACTAGGCCCTCTAGTTACTTCGAGATCCATCTCCCAAGGTAGGTGAGCAACCTCCTCGGTCACCAAGGAGGATATCGTGAAGCATCGGAAGGCGAGGTACCTGACTACAGAAATCCCCCACGGGCTCCCTACTAAAGGGCAGGTCATCCCCACACCAAAATCCAACGAGAGGGTGGTATTTATCTCTCACTTCCTCCGCAGGATAGGGTTCGCTCTTCATCCCTTCGTTCACGACCTTATGTTCTATTATGGGCTAGATTTTCACGATCTAGCACCGGACTCTTTTCTCCACATCTCGACGTTCGTCGTCGTGTGTGAAGCGTTTCTCCGCACCCCCCACACTTCAGCCTATGGCTCAAGACCTTCAATGTGAAGCCGAAGCTGGTTAACGGGGAGCAAGCAGAGTGCGGCGATGCTATGGTGAGCAAGCTTGCCAATACTAGCTGGCCAAAAGGCACCTTCACAGAAACCTCCAACTTATGGCAACAAGAGTGGTTCTATATCACCGAACCCCGCGGCACCAAATGGGAAGCCGCACCTGTGTTTCTATCCGGCCCTCCATTGCGGCTCACATCATGGATAAATAAGGGGCTAGACTGGAGATCAACTGATGAAGTACAAACGCTGCAAAGTCGTATCCGGAGTATCAAGGGACGTTGGCCTTATTAACGTGATCCAAGTGATGCTCGTCCGCCGGATCCTCCCATGCCAGTGACTGCCTCTCTGTATGTGGGAGTTCAATCCGGAAGGACCGCGGACCCTTCAGCAGTTCTTTGGCACAATGCATGAAGGGATATGGAAACTGTTCTTCAAGACTCGAAAGCAGTGGCCGGACACGTCAGAGGACATCGGTCTTGACTGCAACCATCCGGATACCTCGGTAAGCACCCAATAATCGACCGCAACTCGGTTGATTATTCCATAGCGATGTACTGAGAGTTCTTTCTTTGACCAGGGCTGGATAAAGAAGGCAGAACGAATGAGGTGTTCAGCTCCACTTCCCGAAGACTCGGCAGATCCTGTGTTGACGAGGATGCTGGTCCCGGCGCCGTATCACTTGCCAGCGCAAGAGGACAAGAAGAAGAGAGAAGAGGCCGAAAGCGGCCTCCACTCTGCAGGTATGCTGGACACTATGTCCGGGGAGACTAAAGCTCCCTCTTTGAAAGACGAATGGGAAGGAGAAGGTGATACCCCTTCCCCCCATGGGAGGAAAAGGACTGCATCCGAAGAGTTGGAGGTGGAAGCACCCAAGGAAGGGAAGGTATCCCTACCATATGGTTCGGGTTCTGAAGCTGATGTCGTCGCAAGGCACCCCTCTAGGGACAAGCCCCTTGTCGAGTTGTAAGTGAACAAGGATGCTCTAAACATACCCCTTTTTTCAGGTTGCAGGGGTAACATTTAAACTAGGGACAATTCCATTTCTACCCCTAACTAGAACCCACGACTCAAATTTTCCCCTAATTTCAATGTGTGCTCAGATTTTCCCCTCTACCATTAGTTGCCCTTACAGAAATGCCCTTCTGCGCCGTTACCGTCCGGTTAAACAACTTTGACCATCTCGAAAAAATAGTAAAAAAATCAAAACAAATCTGAAAAATTGTGGGATTGAAGCTACTCATGTGCGCAAGGTGCGTCCAAATTTTCGTGCTATTTAGACATACCAGGAGCTCGTGGCAAAGGAAAACAATAAATCTGTACATCTTTGAATAGTAAATTCAAAAAAATAGCAAGAAAATTCAAAAACATATGAAATTTTTTGGCACCCAAGATGCTCGGGTGCACAAGGCGTGTGCAAAAATTTTGTTATCAAATGACATGCGAGGAGCTCTCGCAAAAAAACCAAAATAGTGTATTTTTTACAATTTTTTTCTGAGACAAATTTTGTTTTTTTCTCCACGAGCTCCTACAATGTCCAAACACAACAAAATTTTGCACACACCTTCCACACCTAAGCATCTTGGATGCCAAAAGAATTCATATTTTTTGGAATTTACGGTTCACACGCGTACATATTTACTGTTTTTCCTTCGCCACGAGCTCCTAGAATGTCCAAACAACATGAAAATTTGCACGCACCTTGCGAACCTGAGTACCTTCCATCCCACAAGATTTCAGATTTTTTTGACTTTTTTTGCTATTTTTTTGAGATGGTCAAAGCTGTTTGACCAGACAATAATGGCGCAGAAGGGCATTTCTATAAGGGCAACTAACGGCAGTGGGGCAAATTTGAGCACACATTGAAATTAGGGGCAAATTTGAGTTGTGGGTTCCAGTTAGGGGAAGAAATGGAATTGTCCCTTTAAACTATATGCTTGCAGTTCGGCCCACAGTCCACCCCGACAGTCCTCCTCATCAGGGGACTTATCTCCGAGGATGATGGAAATCGAGATGCCTTCTCATGCTCCCTCGCCTCTTAGGGCGGACGACTTCGAGGTGTCCTCCCGGAGAATCTCCCCTGACCATCAAGCGGCATGGGGGACAATGAAAACAATGCCTGAGGGTGCTACTTCAATCATCAAGGGTCCGGGGGGCGCAGCCCCTACGGGGGCCAGCAATGAAGGCGTCGAACTATCCGGCCTACATCCGAAGATGACTCTAGGGTCGAGCCCATGTACCCCTTTGAAGGGAATGCATGCTCCCGCAGCAGCCTCCAGGAATCCGGAGGTGCCGGGTACTATGATGGGCATATTACCAAGTGTGTCCATCTCAGAGGAACATCGTACCTTAATGGGTACGGTAGTTGAAAGGGTTCTGTCCTCGAGAAGCGGATTAAATGAAGCTTTCCTGGGCCTGTTGAGAGGCTTTGAGGTATACAAAGTAATAGCTTAACTATTTTTATATGCATGATGCGGCCGTGTACAAGTAGTAGCCCCTGAGACTTTGGTCGGCCTTCAGAGGGAGGCGATCACAGGATCAAAAAGATATGCTCATGAAGTAACCTAATTTATTCAAACACATGATGTTGCATCGATGGCGACCGCCCAAGCTGCGGATCTCGGAAGTTGCAGATCTAAAGCGGAAACTTGAGTTAGCGGATGAGGACATCACTCTTATTAACAGGTGACTCGATGAGGCACAAGGTATGTGTTGGGGCAGCTTGTTTATGCATGTATACTAGTATGAGCACGAGGTTGAAAAATCATATAGTGTGATATGCATAACTGCAGATAGTGTTGCCGCGGTTGAGACCCTTCGGGCTGAACTTGTCCGGGCCAAGGAGCAGGCCAGAGTGAGCGACGCGGCTGCCAAGAAGGCGGCTGCGGATTTAAAGGCTGAACAGGCCGTTCGGCGTCAGTGCCAGGAGAGAATATCTACTATGGAGCAGGAGCTGAAGGATGCCACTAGCAGGTGCAAATCTCTTGAGGATGATAACAAAGCCAAGGCAGCCAAACTCGACAAGGCCTTACTAGAGGCAAAAGAAGCACGATCCAAATATAGAGTGGCTCGGGAGGAGATCCGAGAGGCTGGGGAGATAGTGGTTGGTAAGCGCTTTCTTTTACAGACTAAGTTTGACGACCCAAAGTATGCTCTGCTTAACCAAATGTGGAGTTCTCCAGACGCGTTCTTGGATCTTTCGAGGAGTGCTTCTGATGCGGCACAGTTCTTCCAAGCACAGGAAGGACGTGCTGCGGAGAGTCTTTTCTGGTCACAATTCAACGTGGCAAGGCGTCCGACGTTGCTGAACGAACGGATGGCCCAGTGGGCCGAGCTACACAAGATGTCCGGAGCTGCCATGAAGGACGCTGTGGTTCGGCTATGGCCGGCCGAACCCTTTCCGAGCAGCTATTTCGGTTTGGTGCAGCGGCTTGTTAAGCGGTCGGTGTGCATAGAAGGTGCCCAGATGGCCTTCGCCCGCGTCAAGATGTACTGGGCAAAGATGAAGGCCACCGATGTTGCAACTAAGGGTCCGCCTGGAGGCAAGGACCATCGCACGCTGGAGCATTATTTCAAGGACGTCCTAGAGGGCGCCCGCTTGATAGAGGGTCAGTGCTCGAAGGACATTATATTTGAATAAATGTACCAAAATTGTGAAAACAATATTATGATACATTAAAGCTGTGTTATATACCTTTGCCATTATTTCCTCCCGTGCGGTCGTTTCTTATAACCTAAAAGTTTGCCAGTCGCCGGCTTCGGCCACCTCACGTAAAATGCGGGGGTGTTCGGAATAGCACCCGATCACTCTTGACCCAACGTCTTGGTCCGGAACAGAGGTGTCGGTGCGGCGAACTAGGCAATCGGACTATAGGGCTTTACCACCTTCACTAAGCCATAGGAGTTTTACGGCGGGTCTACTATGTAGCCCCTGGTATGCATGCAGTTATCTGAATATGGTTGCATTGCGTAGGTGACCAAAGAAAAAATGGTCCTTCGTGTAATATGGAAGAAATCGCAAACGATTCTAAGAAGTCACCGAGTGGTTGATCAGCTCTCGCCGCATCATGACAGTCACTTTTCGGCTTTCTCTGCTGAGGTGTTTGACCAGGTGAGCCGGAAACACAATTGCAGTAGTTCTCCCTTTACTACCCCAGCCGATAAGATGGAACATAGGGTAGCAAGCATTGGAGCCGGGTAACCCAACTATTGACCAAAGACATGATTCGGAGCTAATGCATATAATGCCAAACTAGTGACGCCAAAGTATGCTATAGAGTTGTTTGGACTTTTTCAGCAACCCATATGTTGCCGTATCAAGCCCCTGGCGATTTTGTGCCTAGGTGTCGAGGGCTGAGGGAAAAGGCTCTGTATAGGTTTCAAATAGAGTTTTTGGTCTACAAAAATCTTTTGGACCTCCTGTCGCACGTCTGTGTTGCCTGTGCTTCCGTGAAAAGGCCTCCTTACAGGGAGCAATCTCCGGTTATTTGTAGGAAAACCGGACTCATAAAGAGTCCTTTCAGGTCCGTTGGATAGACATGTATTGATTCACCTGTGGCAAAAAGATAAGAGAATAGTTAGGAAAAAAGAGAAAAGGCTAAAGTCTGGACAAACCGCTTTGTAGGCTCGTCCATATTGCACCTCCGCCGATGACCAAGGTATTTTGAGTGCATAATTATGTATGTGCGGTGCAAACTTCGTGGGTATATAAGGCGAACGACGGAGGCAGAGCTGCTAATCCAGCTCTAAAATTGACCGGTCCTATGTGGCAGAGGCCGGCAGTTTAATGACTGATGAGATATGCGGCTTGAGTAGGCCGCTTTGTACTTCGGTTGTGATTGCCGCAGTGTGGCCCTCAGTGCGAAGGGAGCGTTCCGTATTTCCGTTGACCGTAATGGTGCCGCGTGGACCGGGCATCTTAAGATTTAGACAAGCGTAGTTTGGGACCACATTGAAATGAGTGAAAGCGGCTCGCCCGAGCAGTGCGTGGTAGCCAATGCGGAATGGGACAATATTGAAGATCAAGTCCTCGCGTTGGAAGTTTTCCGGTGAACCGAAGATGACTTCCAGTGAGATTGAGCCTGTGCCGTGAGCTTCTACGCCGGGCATTACCCCCTTGAAGGTAGTTGTGGTGGGCTTGATCCTTGAAGGGTCAATGCCCATTTTTCGGACAGTGTCTTGATAGAGTAAACTGAGGCTACTGCCACCGTCCACGAGGACTCGCATGAGATGGAATCTGCGGATAATTGGATCGAGGACCAGAGCTGCCGAACCTCCGTGACGGATACTGGCTAGGTGGTCCTCATGATCAAAAGTGATCGAGTAGGCTGCCCATGGATTGAATTGTGGGGCGTCCGGCTTTATGGCGGGGTCGTTTCGTAATTCATGCTTGCGCTCCCTTTCGGAGGTATGCGTCACGTATATCACGTTGACTATTTTTACTTCGGGGGAAAATTGCTTCTGTCCCCCGATGCTTGGTAGGTGAGCCTCTTCTTCTTCACTGTCACTGGGCGGCCCCTTCCCTTTGTGTTCGGCGTTGAGCTTGTCGGCTTGTTTGAAAACCCAACAATTTCTGTTGGTATGGTTGGCGGGTTTGTCGGGGCTGCCATGGATCTGACAGGGCCGATCCACTATCTTGTCTAGACCGGATGGACCATCTCTGTTTGCCTTAAATGGCTTCTTCCGTCGACCGGCTATGGAGCCACTAAATCCGGCATTGACCGTTGTGTCTTGGGTTCCTTCATTATTGTTGCGACACTTGTTTTTATTGTGTCGTGTCTTGCCATTGCCGTCCCTGACTTCGGAGGTGCCAGGATCGCTCGCGCTATTGCTTCTACGAGCGAGCCAACTATCTTCTCTCGCGCAAAAGCGGGTCATTAGTGCGGTAAGAGCTGCCATGTACTTTGGATTTTCTTGGGTGAGGTGGCGGGTGAGGCACTCGTCACGGATGCTATGTTTAAAGGCCACGAGTGCTTCGGCATCCGGATAGTCGACAATTTGGTTCTTCTTAATTAGGAACCTAGTTCAGAGTTTCTTGGCTGATTCTCCGGGCTGCTGGATGATGTGACTAAGGTCATCGACATCCGGAGGCCGGACATATGTACCTTGGAAATTGTCGTGAAAGGCGTCTTCCAAGTCTTCCCAGCTGCCAATGGAGTTCTCTGGGAGGCTGTTTAGCCAGTGCCGTGCTGGTCCCTTTTATTTTAGTGGGAGGTATTTAATGGCGTGGACATCATCACCGCGGGCCATGTGGATATGGAGAAGGAAATCCTCAATCCATACTGTGGGGTCAGTTGTTCCATCATATGATTCAATATTCATGGGTTTGAACCCCTATGGGAATTCGTGCTCCATTACTTCATCAGTGAAGCAGAGGGGGTGTGCGGAGCCTCTATATTGGGCCAAGTAGCGACGTGGCTCGGATGGAGTCCGTCTGTGATTTTCGTCCCGGACGTGGTTATGCTTGTCACGTCCGGCTAGATAGCCTTCGTCACGCGTCGGGGCATGCCCCCATGATCCGTAGATTGATCTGGTCTGACCTTCTCTCTTTTCCAAGTCCTGCCGCAGGTCATATGTATATCACCGAGCTGTTGTGTCCCTACCTTTACGGCGAGGTAGTATAGGCTGGTTTTCGGCTTGAGTTACCGTTTTGTCCCAGCCACGTGGTGATCGGTCAGCCGCGTTACGCGCTGATGGTATGGGCCCAAGTGCCTCGTCGTCGAATTGAGGTAGCAGTTTGCGCTTGGGGTAACTTTTGGTTGGGCGCTCGAGGCCGTATTCCTCGGCTGCCAGGACATTAGTCCACCTGTCGTTGAGCAGGTCTTGATTAACTTGAGGCTACTGCTGCTTCTTTTTCAGGCTCCTTGCAGTGGCTATTAGCCGACGCTTAAAGCGCTCCTGCTCGAGGGGTTCCTCAGGCACAATAAATCTTCGTCGCTGAGGCTCACCTCCTCCTCGGAGAGTGGGAGATAATTGCTGTCCTTTGAGTCTTCGTTTATGGCCTATTCATCAGGGTTAACTTGCCCATCTTCCCGATCGTCCTGTGCGGAGGTTGGCTCGACGGGGTCTTCTTGGTCTTCGGCATCGTTTGGAGTGTTATTGTCTCTCATGTTGGTATCGCTGTCTTTTCCATGGCGTGGTTTAGAGCGGCTCCGCTGACGTCGCTGCTTTGGCTGTATCACAGGAGGTTTATCATCGACTGGATCTTTATCATTATCACCGTCACCCTCCACCATGTACACGTCATATGAAGAGGTAGCCGTCCACCGCCCGGTAAACGGCGGGTTTTGGGTCTGCTCTTCTCTGGCATCGTCGTCCATACCGTCGATGTCTTCGGAGCTGTAATCGAGCATGTCAGTTAAATCCTCAATAGTGGCTATGAAGTGGGTGGTGGGTGGGACGTAAAATTCCCTGCTCGCAGCCCCTAGTCCGGGCTGGGCGTAGTTCGGACGTTGCTCCTCTGTAATAACGAGGGACCGCATCAAGTCCAGAGCCTCGCTTAAAGGCGAGGTTTGGCCGGGGAGAAGAGAGTCCGTGGAGTACAGCAGGAAGGAGACTCCTTGGCCGAGCTCACACGATGCTGACCCCGAGGGTTCGGAGCCAGTGTCCGGCTTCATGATGGTTTCCAGTGACACTACTTCCTCCAGCTCTCCCGTACTGGGCTTAGTAGTCGCAGATAGTCCGGCGGGCTCAAGAATCCTGTTTTCGGACCTGTGCGCTCCGGATCTAAGGCTAGAGCAGAGGTTGGGGTCACGAACACTTGGAATATCAAGTCTCCTCGGATATCAGTGACATAGTCCAAATTTCCAAAACTAATCTGGTGAACTGGAATGTGGCTGTCGATCTGCTCTAGATGGCCAAGCGAGTTGGCCCGCAGTGTGAAGCCGCCAAATACGAAGATCTGGCCGGGGAGAAAAACCTCCCCCAGGGCGGCATTGTTGTAGATGACTAATGGAGCCATCGAACATTTTGATGACGACACAACGGAACTCTCAATGAAAACACCAATGTCGGTGTCAAAACCGGCGGATCTCGTGTAGGGGATCCCGAACTGTGCGTCTAAGGTCAATAGTAACAGGAGACGGGGGAAACGATGACCAGGTTCGGGCCCTCTTGATGGAGTTAATACCCTACTTCCAGCTTGATTGATCTTCATGAATATGAGGATTACAAGAGTTGATCTACCATGAGATCATAATGGCTAAACCCTAGTTGTCTAGATTGTATGATTGCCTCTACAGACTAAACCCTCCGGTTTATATAGACACCGGAGGGGCCTAGGGTTGTACAAAGTCGGTTTATAGAGGAAGGAATGTTTATATCCGAACACCAAGCTTGCCTTCCATGCAAAGGAGAGTCCCATCCGGACATGGGAGGAAGTCTTCTGCCTCGTACCTTCACGACCCATTAGTCCGGCCCATGTCACATAGCCCGGACGTCCGAGGACCCCTTAATCCAGGACTCCCTCAGTCGACCTGCTCGGAATGATTCGCCAGCTTGTCCTCTGCATCCTTCTAAAGACACCTTGCGGTATCCAGGTCTTTCATCGGTTCCTGCTCATGGGCCTTGCTGGATTCAACCGAGCTCTCCAATGTGCCGATCCTGGCCTTCTGTTCTTTGATGGTGCCGTTGGTGGTCTCAATGCCTTGGCTTTTGGAGGAGAGCTGCGATTGTATATCCTTCAGGAGGATCTCTTCTTTTTGCGCCTCCTCCTTGAGGGTCGAGACCTCCTTGGTGCTCCCGGCAAGTTCTTCTGTCAGCTTGGTCACCTGTTGGTCAAGGTCAGCCTTGGCAGAGGATGCAGCGGCAAGGTCATCAGCAAGCTTCTTTAGTTGGGTACCTGAATCAGTAGTGAGGGCATCTAGGGCGGCCTTGTTCTTGTCCTCTAGCTCTTTGGTGCGCTGCTGCACGAGGGCTTCAAGATCATCGTTCTTGGCAGGGAGGGAGGCCTCGAGCTTCTCCTCCCAGGAAGAGATATCCTGCTCTTTGGCATCCAGAAGCGCATTGCGCTCCACCATGCAGGCTTCTCGGGAAATGACATCCTCCCTCGCCATCGAGATGGTCTCTTGTTGCTTCATCAGGACTTGGAACTGCTTGCCGTGCCAGTCACACAAATCATTTCCTTTGTCCCTCGCCTGCTGGTCCACCTTATTGGCAGACTTGCGCTGCTCCTTGAGTGCATCCCACTTCCGGCTATGTCGACCCTGCATCTCCTTAAGGCTTCCCGCCATGGAATCCATAAAAGACAAGTCCATCACGACAGCAACAGAGTTGTCGACTTCCTCGACCCCTTGATACAGCGATGCTAGAATGCGCTGGAGCTCTTCATCAAGTTCCACACTCGTCACCATTGACGAGCCGGGGGCTCTGAGCCCAGGCTGCATGAGCACGAGTGCCAACTAGCTCGAGGATGGCTGCAAGGTCCCTGCCATGGTACCGAATGAGGGGAGGGGATCCATGGTTTGAAGGGGAACTTTCTCTTCAACTTTCGCCCCCGCCCCTGGCGCGCCGTCAAGGATCTGCTTCGTTTTAGTCGGGGGCTCATGGACGCTCCCGGTAGCATGACCTTGCTCCTCCGCGGCAGCAATCTTGGTGGCTTCATCCACGGCGTCTCTCCCTATGCTGGCCACTTCTACCATCAGTTCATGCTCTTTGGCCTAAGGAACTGCAAGCGAGGGCAATAAGCAAAAGCCAGGAAAGCAGAAATATCAGGGAAGCCCGAAGCATGAAGCGAGATGGTGAAAAAAAGAAAAAAGAGAAAAAGGAAGAGAGAAAGTGTGAGGGAGAAAAAAATACCCAGAGGAGTTTGCCAGGCGGAGGCCTCAGTTTCCCCAGCAACATCAGTTGCCAGGCCATGGTTTCCGCCCCCTCCCACAGTAACCATGACATCGTCCTGGGCAAGCTCTCCTATTGGAGCCATCACCGGGGGCTCCTCGACTTGGTCGGTGGGCAGAGTTGGTCCTTCCTGGAGGTGCTCATCCCGGACCACCTCCCCTCCTTTTCTAGCCAAGGAGGTTGGGAGCTCTCCTGCATCGCTCCCCACAGGAGGGGCCAATCTCGTGCTTTCTTGCCGGAGGCTGAGCTGGGAGCTTCGCGGTGGGTCGTTTGTGCTGCTCCCCGCCAGACCCGTGCCCTCCATAGTCGTTGGAGACTCCGCACGCTTGAGCCGCTTGGACCGATGGATGAGGGTCTTTGTCTCCTCCTCCTCCCTGACAATGGCAGCAACCAAAAGATCAGTCAACAAGAGTAAGTAGGCATATTAAAACTACTGCAAGAGAAGGGGATTGTTCTCCCTTAATCCTCATCGATGAGCACGGAGTTCATCTCAAACTCAAGGGGCAGTGAGGGTGCCCAGGATCTCTTATGGGGCAGAGGAATGGAACTCCCTAGTAGTTTTGGGCTCTGCTGAGGCGCAGGGGACTCTGACAAGGACGAATTATGCAAGGAGCTTGAGCCGGACTAGGAGCTGGAGCCAACTCCGGCAGCCGCAGATTGCCTGGCGGGAGAGGTTTTAGCCTCGGCAAGGCGGGAGGACTGACGACGCACCACATCTTGCTTGTTGCTCTTGGTGGCAATCTTCTTCACCTTTTTGGCGGTAGGCGTAGGATCGGGAACAACCGTTCCCCAGTTGGTAGCCCGCGTGCGAGGACGCTGGTCCATGTCTGGTTTGGGGGCTTGCCACAAGCCACTCCTCCTCAGGCTGCTCCACCCCTCGCTCTCCTCTTCCTCCTGAGCCTCTATCGCCGCGGTGTACAGAGCTTCCATCCTGGAAGGTGCATTCCCAGAAGGATCATCCCCGGTAGGATCGTCCCCGGCAGGATCATCCCTGGAGCCTCCTTCATGGCTTGCGTCTCGCTCCTGCCATGGGAGGAACCTTCGTCCTCAGCCTCCTCCTTAACCTTTGTCGCCTTCCTGGCCTTCGCCATCGCGGCAGCCCTAAGCACCCTCTCCTCCTCCAGCCACTTCCTGATGTACGCCTCCTCCACTTTGGAGGTGCGCTTGTACATACTGGACTCCACCCTGGTAGCCCTTTCCACCAGGATGGAGGACCATGTAAGCTCTTCGTCAAGCATGGGTAACTACCAGTCACCTGAAAATCCATGGGCATTGCAATCTTGCATCCATTTCAAGATCTGGTCCCTAGTAGAATTGATATGCAGCAGAATGACATTTGTCGGCAACTTGAACCACCCAAAGCTGCCAAATAGTTGATCACACAACCAAGCATGGCCGTAGACTGACAGATTGTTGGCCAGGCCAGGGAGCAATCTCATTCTATCCTCTGCATTTACATACTCCCAGGTGAATCGGTCCCTCTTTGGCAGGGGTGTGATGCGACGGAGGAAGAAATGGCTCCCATATGCTCGATAGTTAGCCCGACAGCTTTTAGACGAGTAATCCTGTTTGTTGTCGGGCGAAGCCTATTGTCAGAGAGGCTGAATTCCTGATACGTCCATTTTGCATCATGCTTTTATATCGATATTTATTGCATTATGGGCTGTTATTACACATTATGTCACAATACTTATGCCTATTCTCTCTTATTTTACAAGGTTTACATAAAGAGGGAGAATGCCGGCAGCTGGGATTCTGGGCTGGAAAAGGAGCAAATATTAGAGACCTATTCTGCACAGCTCCAAAAGTCCTGAAACTTCACAGAAGTCATTTTTCAGAATATATAAAAAATACTGAGCGCAAGAAGTTCCAGAGGGGGCCACACCCTGCCACGAGGGTGGGGGGCGCGCCCTACCCCCTAGGCGCGCCCCCTGCCTCGTGGGCCCCTGGTGGCCCTCCGATGCCCATCTTCTGCTATATGAAGTCTTTCGATGAGGAAAAATTATAAGCAGCTTTCGGGACGAGACTCCGCCGCCACGAGGCGGAACCTTGGAAATCAATCTAGGGCTTCGGCGGAGCTGTTCTGCCGGGGAAACTTCCCTCCGGGAGGGGGAAATCATCGCCATCGTCATCACCAACGATCCTCTCATCGGGAGGGGGTCAATCTCCATCAACATCTTCACCAGCACCATCTCCTCTCAAACCCTAGTTCATCTCTTGTATCCAATTCTTGTCTCCAAGTCTAGGATTGGTACCTGTGGGTTGCTAGTAGTGTTAATTACTCCTTGTAGTTGATGCTAGTTGGTTTATTTGGTGGAAGATCATATGTTCAGATCCTATATGCATATTAATACCCCTCTGATTATGAACATGAATATGCTTTGTGAGTAGTTACGTTTGTTCCTGAGGACATGGGAGAAGTATTGCTATTAGTAGTCATGTGAATTTGGTATTCGTTCGATATTTTGATGAGATGTATGTTGTCTCTCCTCTAGTGGTGTTATGTGAACGTCGACTACATGACACTTCACCATTATTTGGGCCTAGAGGAGGGCATTGGGAAGTAATAAGTAGATGATGGGTTGCTAGATTGACAGAAGCTTAAACCCTAGTTTATGCGTTGCTTCGTAAGGGGCTGATTTGGATCCATACATTTCATGCTATGGTTAGGTTTACCTTAATACTTTTGTTGTAGTTGCGGATGCTTGCAATAGAGGTTAATCATAAGTGGGATGCTTGTCCAAGTAAGGACAGCACCCAAGCACTGGTCCACCCACATACCAAATTATCAAAGTACCGAACGCGAATCATATGATCGTGATGAAACCTAGCTTGATGATATTCCCATGTGTCCTCGGGAGCGCTTTTCTCTATATAAGAGTTTGTCTAGGCTTGTCCTTTGCTACAAAAAGGATTGGGCCACCTTGCTGCACTTTATTTACTTTTGTTACTTGTTGCTCGTTACAAATTATCTTATCACAAAACTATCTGTTACCTATTATTTCAGTGCTTGCAGAGAATACCTTGCTGAAAACCGCTTATCATCTCCTTCTGCTCCTCGTTGGGTTCGACACTCTTACTTATCAAAAGGACTACGATAGATCCCCTATACTTGTGGGTCTTCAAGACTCTTTTCTGGCACCGTTGCCGGGGAGTGAAGTGCCTTTGGTAGGTGGAATTTGGTAAGGAAAAATTTATATAGTGTGCTGAAATTTACTGTCACTTGTTACTATGGAAAGTAATCCTCTGAGGGGCTTGTTCGGGGTATCTTCACCCCGACTAGTAGAGCAAAGAGTTTCTCCTCAACCTACTGAACCTACTGCAAATGAAAATGTCTGCTTTGAAATTCCTTCGGGAATGATAGAAAAACTGCTAGCTAAACCTTTTGCAGGAGATGGAACATTACATCCTGATGAGCACCTAATATATGTGGATGAAGTTTGTGGATTATTTAAGCTTGCAGGTGTGCCCGATGATGTTATTAAGAAGAAGGTCTTCCCTTTATCTTTGGAGGGAGACGCATTGACATGGTATAGGCTATGTGATGATGTGGGATCATGGAACTACAAACGATTGAAATTGGAATTTCATCAGAAGTTTTATCCTATGCATCTTGTTCATCGTGATCGCAATTATCTATATAATTTTTGGCCTCGCGAAGGAGAAAGCATCGCTCAAGCTTGGGGGAGGCTTAAATCAATGTTATATTCATGCCCCAATCATGAGCTTCCAAGAGAAATGATTATTCAAAATTTATATGCTCGGCTTTCTGATAACAATCACACCATGCTCGATACTTCTTGTGCTGGCTCTTTTATGATGAAGACTATTGAATTCAAATGGGATTTATTGGAAAGAAGTAAACGCAACTCTGAAGATTGGGACCTCGACGAAGCTAAGAAGTCAGGTATGACATCTAAGTATGATTGTGTTAAATCTTTTATGGATACCGATGTTTTCCATAAATTTAGCACTAAATATGGACTTGACTCTGAAATAGTAGCTTCTTTCTGTGAATCTTTTGCTACTTATGTTGATCTCCCCAAGGAGAAGTGGTTTAAATATCATCCTCCCATAGAAGTAAAAGTAGCTGCACCTATTAAAGTTGAAGAAAAGATTGTCACTTATAATTATCCTATTGTTCCTACTGCTTATGTTGAGAAACCACCTTTTCCTGTTAGGATAAAAGATCATGCTAAAGCTTCAACCGTGGTTCGTAAAAGCAATATTAGAACCTATACACCTCCTGAGCAAATTGAAGTTGAACCTAATATTGCTATTGTTAAAGATCTCTTGTCTGATAATATTGATGGGCATGTTATTCATTTCTGTGATGAGACTGCTAGAATTGCTAAACCTTGTGCTAAAGATAAACATAGACCCGTGGTAGGCATGCCTGTTATTTCTGGTAAAATAGGAGATCGTTGTTATCATGGCTTATGTGATATGGGTGCCAGTGCTAGTGCTATACCTCATGACTTATACAAAGAAATTATGCATGAATATTGCACCTGCTGAGATAGAAGATATTGATGTTCCCATTAAGCTTGCCAATAGAGATACCATATCACCCATTGGAATTGTTAGAGATGTTGAAGTCTTGTGTGGGAAAACTAAATATCCTGCTGATTTTCTTGTTCTTGGTTCCCCACAAGATAGCTTTTGTCCCATTATATTTGGTAGACCCTTCTTGAACACAGTTAATGCTAAGATAGATTGCAAAAAGGATGTTGTTACTATTGGTTTAGGTGATATGTCTCATCTATACCTATACTAATTACAGACTTCCTAAAAATTCCCACGTTAATTAGAAATTACGAGCCGTACATCATGCGTGGGACCGAATTATTACGGTGTAGATTAACCTTGGTAAAAGAGCCAACTTTTAGTTCAACCGAAAACACAGAGAAAGCCCAACATCATTGAAGCTGAAAGAGAGGCCCATAATGCCCTCCACATCTCTTCCCCTCCCACAAAAAAAACAGCAGATTCTAAAAAACAAACAACAATTGTCTAAAAAATATAAAAAGCAGCCTGAAGCAAATCTTACTCTGCCTCTCTCGATCTCTCACGTCTCTCTCAAATCTTATTCTGCCTCTCTCGATCTCTCACGTCTCTCTCAAGATCTAATGTCTCCCTTCGTCTCTCATGTCTCTCTTCCTTCTCGCATGGAGAATAGATCCATTTCTCTCTCTCAAATAGTACAAGCAAAAGAAGTTGGGGATGGATCATCCGCCCAGGGGCAAAGAAGTTGGGGCATGGATGTTGTGCGCTCACGGATCTCATCACATTAAAAGTTTGTTTCTCATCTAGATCAGGTTTCTCTTCTCACACTCATTTGGTTTGAAATTTTTTTGGCCCATTTATAATTGGAACAACTATATATTTTTCATTGGATTCAGACTCAACTTTTTCCTATCGTGCCTTTCAATACTGTTGCTATATCTAGGGATTCAATTCCAGATCCTCTCACATACTCACTAGATAGCTCATGGAGATCGTCTCGGATCACAATTAAGCCCATGAGGCTAGTTAATTTAATTTCTCTAAATTTCGTAGACAACACCGTGAAGAGGAATTGCCTAGTAAAGATGAAATTATTGGTCTTGCTTCTATTGTCGTGCCTCCTAGTGATCCTTTAGAACAATATTTGCTAGAACATGAAAATGATATGTTTATGAATGAAAGAAGGGAAATAGATGAAGTATTCTTTAAACAGGAACCCATCCTGAAACACAATTTGCCTGTTGAAATCTTAGGGGATCCCCCTCCACCCAAGGGTGATCCCGTGTTTGAGCTCAAACCGCTACCTGATACTCTTAAATATGCTTATCTTGATGAGAAAAAGATATATCTTGTTATTATTAGTGCTAACCTTTCAGAGCATGAAGAAGAGAGATTATGGAAAACTCTGATGAAGCACTGTGCTGCTATTGGATATAATCTCAATGATCTTAAGGGCATTAGTTCCACACTATGTCAACACAAAATAAATTTGGAGAAAGATGCCAAACCAGTTCGTGATCAGCAACGACGATGGAATCCTAAGATGAAGGAAGTGGTAAGAAAGGAAATACTAAAGCTCCTTGAGGCAGGTATAATTTATCCCGTTGCTGATAGTCAGTGGGTAAGTCCTGTCCATTGTATCCCTAAAAAGGGAGGTATTGCTATCCTTCCTAATGATAAAGATGAATTGATTCCACAAAGAATTATTACAGGTTATAGGATTGTAATTGATTTCCGCAAATTAAATAAGGCTACTAAAAAGATCATTACCCCTTACCTTTTATTGATCAAATGCTAGAAAGATTATCCAAACATACACATTTTTACTTTCTAGATGGTTATTCGGGTTTCTCTCAAATACCTGTGTCAGCTGATGATCAATCTAAGACCACTTTTACTTGCCCGTTCGGTACTTTTGCTTATAGACGTATGCCTTTTGGTTTATGTAATGCACCTGCTACCTTCCAAAGATGCATGATGGCTATATTCTCTGACTTTTGTGAAAAGATTTGTGAGGTTTTCATGGACGATTTCTCTGTCTATGGATCCTCTTTTGATGATTGCTTAAGCAACCTTGATCGAATTTTGCAGAGATGTGAAGAAACTAACCTTGTATTGAATTGGGAGAAGTGCCACTTTATGGTTAATGAAGGTATTGTCTTGGGGCATAAAGTTTCTGAAAGAGGTATTGAAGTTGATAAAGCTAAGGTTGATGCTATTGAAAAGATGCCCTGTCCCAAGGACATCAAAGGTATAAGAAGTTTCCTTGGTCATGCCGGTTTTTATAGGAGGTTCATTAAGGACTTCTCAAAAATTTCTCGGCCTCTGACTAATTTATTACAAAAAGATATACCATTTGTTTTTTATGATGATTGCATAGAAACATTTGAAATAATTAAGAAAGCATTGATCTCTGCACCTATTGTTCAGCCACCTGATTGGAATTTACCCTTTGAAGTTATGTGTGATGCTAGTGATTATGCTCTAGGTGCTGTTCTAGGGCAAATAGTTGATAAGAAATTAAATGTTATTCAATATGCTAGTAAAACTCTATACAATGCTCAGAGAAATTATGCTACTACTGAAAAAGAATTTTTAGCAGTTGTATTTGCTTGTGATAAGTTCAGACCTTATATTGTTGATTCTAAAGTAACTATTCACACGGATCATGCTGCTATTAAATATCTTATGGAAAAGAAAGATGCTAAACCTAGACTTACTAGATGGGTTCTCTTGCTACAAGAATTTGATTTGCATATTATTGATAGAAAGGGAGCTGAGAACCCCGTTGCAGACAACTTGTCTAGGCTAGAGAATGTTCTTGATGACCCACTACCTATTGATGATAGTTTTCCTGATGAACAATTAAATGCCATAAATGCCTCACACACTTCTCCATGGTATGCTGATTATGCTAATTACATTGTTGCTAAATTTATACCACCTAGTTTCACATACCAGCAAAATAAAAACTTTTTCTATGATTTGAGACATTACTTTTGGGATGACCCACATCTTTATAAAGAGGGAGTAGATGGTGTTATTAGACGTTGTGTACCTGAGCATGAACATGAACGAATCCTACGCAAGTGTCACTCCGAAGCTTATGGAGGACACCATGCTGGAGATAGAACTGCACACAAGGTATTGCAATCCAGTTTTTATTGGCCTACTCTCTTCAAGGATGCCCGTAAGTTTGTTGTATCTTGTGATGAATGTCAAAGAATTGGTAATATTAGTAGACGTCAAGAAATGCCTATGAATTATTCACTTGTTATTGAACCATTTGATGTTTGGGGCTTTGATTATATGGGACCTTTTCCTGCCTCTAATGGATATACACATATTTTAGTTGCTGTTGATTACGTTACTAAGTGGGTAGAAGCTATTCCAACTAGTACTGCTGATCATAACACCTCTATTAAGATGCTTAAAGAAGTTATTTTTCCAAGGTTTGGAGTCCCTAGATATTTAATGACTGGTGGTGGTTCACATTTTATTCATGGTGCTTTTCATAAAATGCTTGCTAAATATGATGTTAATCATAGAATTGCATCTCCTTATCACCCACAGTCTAGTGGTCAAGTAGAATTGAGCAATAGAGAACTCAAATTAATTTTGCAAAAGACTATTAATAGATCTAGAAAGAATTGGTCCAAGAAACTTGATGATGCATTATGGGCCTATAGAACTACATATAAAAATCCTATGAGTATGTCTCCGTATAAAATGGTTTATGGAAAAGCATGTCACTTACCTCTCGAACTAGAACATAAGGCTTATTGGGCTATTAAAGAGCTCAACTATGATTTCAAACTTGCCGATGAGAAGAGGTTATTTGACATTAGCTCACTTGATGAATGGAGAACCCAAGCCTATGAGAATGCCAAATTATTTAAAGAAAAAGTTAAAAGATGGCATGACAAAAGAATACATAAGCATGAGTTTAATGTAGGTGATTATGTATTGATATACAACTCTCGTTTAAGATTTTTTGCAGGAAAACTTCTCTCTAAATGGGAAGGTCCTTACGTTATCGAGGAGGTCTATCGTTCCGGTGCCATAAAAATCAACAACTTCGAATGCACAAATCCGAAGGTGGTGAACGGTCAAAGAATTAAACATTATATCTCAGGTAATCCTATAAATGTTCAAACCAATGTTATTGAAACCGTAACCCCGGAGGAATACATAAGGGACACTTGCCGGAACGTTTCAGACTCCAAAAAGGAATAGGTATGTGGTACGGTAAGTAAACCGACTCCAAAACAGTTCTAATGGCAATTTTCTTCCGTTTTGGAATATTTACAAAAATAGAAAAATAAGAAGCAGTCCGGGAAGGACACGAGGGTGGAGGGTGCGCCCTACCACCCTGGGCATGCCCCCTACCTCGTGGGCACCTCGTGTGCTCTCCGGACTCCATTTTCTTACATGTTACGTATTTTGGTCGGTAAAAATTCATTATATAATCTCCCGGAGGTTTTGACTCCCGTATCACACAAATATCTCTCGTCTTTGTTTCGAGCTGTTTTTCTGACAGATCTAGGTCGTCATGCCGTCTTCAAGTGCCCCCAAGGACAAGTTTTTTGAGAAGGTCATCAACCCCTACCTCGCGGAAGTGCTCCAACACCCTCAAACCATTGAGATGCGTGAGGGGGTGCCACACATCCGTGATGCTGAGGGACCAAGGAGGACCGGAAGCATGGAGACAAGGCTCGAGGCAATGGAGTAACAAGTTTTAAGGTGCCAGGAGATGGTGGAGCGTGGACTTGACTCCAATCACATTATGATCACGGAGTTAACCAACAACCACAAGCTGGATGCCAAGGACATTGGGGAGGCCATCTTCAAGCTTCATGAGAAAATCGAGCACCTCCAAGCCTAGATCTATGACCTGCAAAACCAAAACTGTGAGTATGAGTATAGATTCAAGAGGATGAGTTTAGCTACAGATTTGAGGATTCGGGAGACTCGGTCATCCTTATATGATGGCGAGCC
Organism: Triticum aestivum; assembly: GCF_018294505.1. NCBI lineage: Eukaryota > Viridiplantae > Streptophyta > Magnoliopsida > Poales > Poaceae > Triticum > Triticum aestivum. The sequence goes on along the minus strand of NC_057797.1, from coordinate 243,081,648 downwards.
TATGCCTTGGAAGAAGGATGACAAGCCTACATCATCAACAACTCCATCCTCTCCACCAACAAAGAAGAATTGAGTATCTGGTATGGGCACTCCCCTTGGCAACTGCCAAGCTTGGGGGAGTGCCCCGGTATCGTATCACCATCACTTCTATATTTACCGTTTTCTTAGTTCGATCCTTTTGGTAATATCTTGATCTAGTAGCATAAAGTTTTAGTATGATCTAGTTGTGAGTTTTGCTTTATGATCCTTCTATGTAATCGAGTCCGTAAGCTATATATAAGAAAGATTAGTGTTGAGTCAAGGGCTTGATTATTTTGCCATGATCTTGAGTGAATAAAATAAAAAAGAAAGAATAAAAAGAAATAAAAGAGATCATATGGATCTTATGGAGAGTAATGAGCTCACATATAAAGAGTATGATGATTAAAAGTTGTTGAGAGTTGACAAACCTAGTTTTGGTCATCGTTGCAATTAATAAGAAGTAATAAAGAAAGAGGGGTCTTCACATATAAATATACTATCTTGGACATCTTTTATGACTGTGAGCACTCATTAAAATATGACATGCTAAAGAGTTGACGTTGGACAAGGAAGACATCGTAATGGGCTATGTTTTCTTACATCTGAGATAAATTATATTGTCATGGATCAGCCGACATGATTGAGCTTGCCTTTCCCCCTCATGCTAGCCAAATTCTTTGCACCAAGTAGAGATACTACTTGTGCTTCCAAACACCCTTAAACCAGTTTTGCCATGAGAGTCCACCATACCTACCTATGGATTGAGTAAGATCCCTCAAGTAAGTTGTCATCTGTGCAAGTAATAAAAATTTCTCCCTAAATATGTATGACTTATTAGTGTGGGAGAAAATAAGCTTTATACGATCGTGTGATATGGAAGAAATAAAAGCGACAGACTGCATAATAAAGGTCCATATCACAAGTGGCAATATAAAGTGACGTTCTTTCGCATTAAGATTTTGTGCATCCAACCATAAAAGCGCATGACAACCTCTGCTTCCCTCTGCGAAGGGCCTATCTTTTACTTTTATCTCCTACCTTACATAAGAGTCTTGGTGATCCTCACCTTTCCTTTTTACATTTTATCCTTTGGCAAGCACAACATGTTGGAAAGATCCTGGTATATATGGCTAATTGGATGTGAGTTTTCATGAACTATTATTGTTGACATTACCCTTGAGGTAAAACGTTGGGAGGCAAAACTATAAGCCCCTATCTTTCTCTGTGTCCGATTAAAACTCCATACCCATAAGTATTGCGTGAGTGTTAGCAATTGTGAAACACTATATGATAGTTGAGTATGTGGACTTGCTGAAAAGCTCTTATATTGACTCTTTCCTATGTTATGATAAATTGCAATTGCTCCAATGACTGAGATTATAGTTTGTTAGTTTTCAATGAAGTTTATGATTCATACTTGAAATTGTGATTGAATTGTTACTCTAGCATAAGAGATCATATGACAAAAATTATATAAGTTGTTGTTCTAAGAATGATCATGATGCCCTCATGTCCGTATTTTATTTTTATCGACACCTCTATCTCTAAACATGTAGACATATTTTCCGATTTCGGCTTTCGCTTGAGGACAAGCGAGGTCTAAGCTTGGGGGAGTTGATACGTCCATTTTGCATCATGCTTTTATATCGATATTTATTGCATTATGGGCTGTTATTACACATTATGTCACAATACTTATGCCTATTCTCTCTTATTTTAGAAGGTTTACATAAAGAGGGAGAATGCCGGCAGCGGGGATTCTGGGCTGGAAAAGGAGCAAATATTAGAGACCTATTCTGCACAGCTCCAAAAGTCCTGAAACTTCACAGAAGTCATTTTCAGAATATATAAAAAATACTAAGCGCAAGAAGTTCCAGAGGGGGGCCACACCCTGCCCACGAGGGTGGGGGCGCGCCCTACCCCCCTGGGCGCGCCCCCTACCTCGTGGCCCCCTGGTGGCCCTCCGATGCCCATCTTCTGCTATATGGAGTCTTTCAATGAGGAAAAAATTATAAGCCAGCTTTCGGGACGAGACTCCGCCGCTACGAGGCGGAACCTTGGCGGAATCAATCTAGGGCTCCGTCGAAGCTGTTCTGCCGGGGAAACTTCCCTCCGGGAGGGGGAAATCATCGCCATCGTCATCACCAACGATCCTCTCATCGGGAGGGGGTCAATCTCCATCAACATCTTCACCAGCACCATCTCCTCTCAAACCCTAGTTCATCTCTTGTATCCAATTCTTGTCTCCAAGTCTGGGATTGGTACCTGTGGGTTGCTAGTAGTGTTAATTACTCCTTGTAGTTGATGCTAGTTGGTTTATTTGGTGGAAGATCATACGTTCAGATCCTATATGCATATTAATACCCCTCTGATTATGAACATGAATATGCTTTGTGAGTAGTTACGTTTGTTCCCGAGGACATGGGAGAAGTCTTGCTATTAGTAGTCATGTGAATTTGGTATTCGTTTGATATTTTGATGAGATGTATGTCGTCTCTCCTCTAGTGGTGTTATGTGAACGTCGACTACGTGACACTTCACCATTATTTGGGACTAGAGGAAGGCATTGGGAAGTAACAAGTAGATGATGGGTTGCTAGAGTGACATAATCTTAAATCCTAGTTTATGCGTTGCTTCGTAAGGGGCTGATTTGGATCCATATGTTTCATGCTATGGTTAGGTTTACCTTAATACTTTTGTTGTAGTTGCGGATGCTTGCAATAGAGGTTAATCATAAGTGGGATGCTTGTCCAAGTAAGGACAGCAGCCAAGCACCGGTCCACCCACATATCAAATTATCAAAGTACCGAACGCGAATCATATGATCGTGATGAAACCTTGCTTGATGACATTCCCATGTGTCCTCGGGAGCGCTTTTCTCTATATAAGAGTTTGTCCAGGCTTGTCCTTTGCTACAAAAAGGATTGGGCCACCTTGATGCACTTTATTTACTTTTGTTACTTGTTGCTTGTTACAAATTATCTTATCACAAAACTATCTGTTACCTACAATTTCAGTGCTTGTAGAGAATACCTTGCTGAAAACCGCTTATCATTTCCTTCTGCTCCTCGTTGAGTTTGACACTCTTACTTATCGAAAGGACTACGATAGATCCCCTATACTTGTGGGTAATCAATTCCCTCCAATCATTGCCGTGCTCGATGCACTCAGTCTGAGGTTGGCAGAAATCTGGGGCCTTCCCGTCTTGAATCCAACACCAATCTGCTCTCCATTCCTCCCATCTGCCCTACTTCTGACCTGGGAGGTAATCCCAGTTTCCCCTTGCCACCCGTGGCATCCAACTTATGTTCCCGGAATGATGGACTTTGTTCTCCACCCACGGGACAAAATAGGGCCTTAAGAAATCAATATTGGGGGTAACTACAACAAAGTTCTCGCACAAGTGTGCAAAAATCGCCATGCACGCCATTGCATTTGGTGTGAAATCAAGAAGATGAAATCCATAGATCAACATCATTGCTTCAAAGAAATCCGAGAAGGGAGGGCAGAGGTGACAGATGAAATACGCACAAAAGAATCAGTATGAATCTGGCGGGTCCTCTTTCTCCTCCGCAAGAACTTTGGGTGTGCCATGCCCTTTTGGGACTTCCCTCCCCCATAGGTATCTGTACCTTGCTTCCAGCACCCCGCCATCCAGATTCGACGAGAAGAAGACAATGTCTCCCCTCCGCCTCTTGTCCAGCTCCGTAGCCCTCTTTCCCTTCAGTGGTCGCCTCTTTCGCGGTGGTCGTCCGCTTCCCCTTGGCGGCAGCTTTCTTCCCCATCTCCTCAAGCTGTGATAGGAATGGGGGAAGGAAGTAGGACGGGGGATCAGCGGCAAGTGTGGGCGAGGAGGAAGAATAGTTGTTTGGCTTGCGGAAGAATATGGTGGAGGGGTGGAGCGAGCAACGAATGAGCAGTGCCCATCCGTGTTTTCCTTTCTTAAGGAAAGAATGTGGGGGAGGGCGCGACTCTTTAGAAAGTTACCGTTTCACATTAACTGCTACAGTCCCACTACCCCATGACCCGCATTAAATACACGAAGTGGACCTTGGATTGACTGATTATCATGTCAAATGTAGCGACCCGACCTTAGACGGTCAAGCCTCTGTGTATCTTTGTCATCCCTAGATCGGTATGCTGGCACACACAATACATCAATGTATATATCAAAGTGCAATCACATGTATAAATAACGTAAAAATGATATATACCTCATAAGTCTCAACGGAAACAAACAATCGGGTGTGGAGTCCCATCAACACCATCGGCAAGTTGAGTGTAGACCGTAACCTTGTATCGTAACTCTTACTCGTCGAAGAAATATCTGCAACATGATACATTGCAGCCGTGTAGGTCAGTACATTGAATGTACCGGCAAGATCACAACAAGAGAAAACAAATGATAAACTAGACTATATGCAATATGGCTTTGTGGCTCTGTATCTGAGTTTTGTTTTAGATAAAAGCTGGTTTTATTTTCCCTACATCAAAGGAATTAACCGGAGTCTGTACTACGGATTTTTCTATCATGACATGGTTCCGCCAACCGATGTCTCATAGCCCAAATCATCATAAGTTGCCCATAATTAAGTTATCAGTCCGGTGTTGAGAGTTCCGAGATAGATCCAAGTGCAGAGGCTCAAATTGTCCGTAACCGGGGACACGGCTAATCGATTAGGTTTTAACCCTCTATAGAGGTTTGTACACTTTACCTGCAAGATTTGATCCCTCTCTTTACATTCTCGCACTCCAGGGTGTTTGAGAACAAGATGACCGAAACATGATCTTCCGAAGAGTTCCTTTGACCACTGTCCGGTGCTCATCCAATCCTACCATAGTTCTACATCTTCTAGCACCGTCCTAGCCAGAGTCACAACTAAGGTCAACCAAGCCAGAGCCCATAGTGACTTGCGGTTGCACAGGTAAGCTTCCGGGCATGAAGTATCCTTCTGTCTCTTTGAGTCTGGGTGAAGCTTTCCGCAAGATGTCATGGGGCTTCTCCAAGCATCCCGGCCAACCACTGGTTTCTCCAGGGTGCCCGTCAACCATCCTTCACCCAGTAGTGTGTATTGAATTCTTGTCTCGACGAAATCTTGAGGAGTCCTGAAGATGCAGTCCTTGCCGGTGCCATCATGAAGTTGTCGCCATTGACGTCGAGTCCTCCTTCTTCACACCACTCTCATGCACTCATACCAAACCCCGTCTACTATAGCGTAGCACTAACTAAATAACGTCCCGGGTTTGGTAACAGGGAGATGGGTTTCTACCTCATGCATTCTACTCAATTAGAAGATTCAATAACACTACTGGAGAGATTGTTAAAAGGGTGATACTACAGGCAAATAAACATAGGTATGGAAAACATGGTCAAAGTGAACTTGCCTGGTATTACTTGATGAAGATAACAACGCTCTCAGAATAAAGACTTGGTAGAACTATTCGTCACTCCGTTGAAAATCTATATAGTCAAACATAGCATTCATATAAGCAAACATACTAGCAAGCAATTCTAACACTCATAATAAACCAACAAATAAATTTCAAAACAACAAGGGACACCAAATAAGAACAAAGGAAAACTACACGGCAAAACTATTAAAGAAAACTCTAAGACATAACCCAAAATAGCTTTGTCCTAAGAAAAGTTTAACAACAGAGAAAATACTAACATAATAAATAAACAGAACATAATATATAAAACAACTAATTTTAACAGAAAGTATTTTCATAAGCTTTTAATAGAAAAAAGAAACAAATAAAAAGCTTTTATGAAACACTAACTATGACCTAAACAAGTTCTCATACAAAACTAAGTAAAATAAATTTTTAAAATAAAAACAAAATTTTCTTTTGTTGACTAACAGAAACAAAACTAAAATTTTCAAGAGTGGCAAAAAGAAATAAATTTAAAACAAATAAAAACAATAAAGAAAAGACTAAAACAAAACTATAACTAAAACAATACTGTTTTGCTAAAAACTTAATTTAAAATAAACTAAAAATAACTCACTATATGACTCTAGATAGAAAAAAACAATAACAAAACCGTAGCAAAAAGAATCAATCAAAAATATTTTATAAAACTCAAGATACGGCCAAATTAGTGATTTGAACAAATTTCATCGAACTCAAAATTTAAACTACTCAAACTTGATAACTAAAGACACAAACAGAAACTTCAAGAAATTTTGAATCTAATGCAAAAGGAATCACTCAATTTGGATCTAAAACATAAAAGTTATAAGCAATATAAAATCAGAGCTATTCTGTTTTTAAAACAGAAATGATAAAAAAAACGAGTTAACGTGCCGAATAGTGAGCATTTTAAAACTAAACAGCGCCTAAGCGTTTAATAAACCAATGCGTCCATGGGCTGACAGAAATAAACCAATCGTCCGGTCCAACTAAACCGCCACTTAAAATAACCGATCTAAACCGAAACTAAAACCGGTTCACTAAACAAAAACCTACCGCTTCGTTAGATCTAATCTAGCGCGTCAAAAACAGATCGGACGGCGGTGATGGCTTACATCGGAGGAAGAGCAGCTCCGGCGAGGCTCCGGCGACGGCCGCGGCTCAGGGTCGATGCAGGAGACGTCTCCCGTGGGTCTTCGGCGCCGGGGAGATCTCCGTTCGACGTGGAAAAAGACGACGATCACGGGGGTGGTCGGTGGAGAGCTCGGGGATGACGGAGTCGAGCAGGGTGGGGTGGCGGAGTTCCGGTGTTCCGGTAAGCTTCGGGAGATGATGGAGATGGCGCTCCGGTGGTCGAGGGAGTCGGGAGAGGACACGAGGAGGTGCGGGCTAGCGAGAGGGTTGTGGTGGTGATCTAAGGTGGCGGCTAGGAGGTCAGGGTCGAGTGCTGCGGCGACAATGGCGTGGCGGCGGAGCTCTGTCTCCGGCGAGGCAGTACGGGCGAGGGAGAGGAGTTTGGGGCGGCTTTAGAGCGGAAACGGACGAGGAGGATGGGTATATATAGGGGGTGTTCTTGGAGGAGGGGACGAATCGGGGAGATCAAATCCCGTGAAGATCGGGATTCCTGCGGTGGTTCGAGCCAACTCCGGTCGGTCGTTGCGTGCAGAGGAAGAAGAAGAGGCGGGGCCCGCCGGTCAGTGAGAGAGAGAGAGAGAGGGAAGAGGGAGCAGGCGACCGGGCGATAGCGGTTCGGGCACGACGCTGGCTGACTGGGCCGGAAAGGCCAGGTGGGCCGGGGAGAGAGGTAGGGGTCCGCTAGGCTTCGGCCCCTTTTTCTATTTATTTTTAAACAGAGACAAGAAAAAAACAAATCACAAATACATAAAAATATTATATAGGCATATAATATATCAAAATATTCAGCAAAAGAAATCCTAAAAGTTGAACTATTTCTAAAGTCCAAATAAAATCAACAAGAATTAAAATAAGGCAAACAGTGCTACTGTTGCAATAATTCCGAATAAAAATCATTCTTAAAATACCCAAATGATTTCAAATTTATTTTCTCCAAATTTTTCATTGAAGGGAATCATTTCACCCTTATTTCCATATATTTAATTTTTGGAGAAAAATAATTTGAATGAAACTAAAAATAACTCCAAATTGAAAGTGGGTTTTCAAAATACTAACAAAGGGACTTTCAATTTGATCCTTCTAAACTTCCAACTCATATTTCATAATTTTGAAGAAGTCATTTTATCATATCTCATGAAAATCATTGAGTTGCATAAAGTTTCTAAAGTTGAAATATTTCCAAATGGAATTCAAATCTTTTCAAAACCCTTTTTTCATTTCAAATGGAAGAAGTCATGTCATCTTCACTCCAGGGTTTTGCGTTTGAATTGAAATTAAATTCTTTGAGATCAAAATGCAAAGTGAAAGTTTGGGAAAATCATTTCATTCTCTCTCATTCAACTTTTCAAGAAGTTTCAAATTCCACTCTATTTCAATCAATTAATCACCCAAACAATCAAACAAACAATCAAAACTATTTATTTAATATAACATTCCAAAATTTAGAATTTTGGGATGTTACAAACCTACCACACTTAAAATGAATCTCGTCCTCGAGATTCGAAGAGGCTAGCAAGAAAAGGTTAGGGGCTGGGGGTCTTCTAGCAAATATTTTGGTCGGAAAGGTTAGGGGTGCTACCACACTTAAAAGAAAGGTTAGGGTTCCAATAAACTAAGGTACTTCCTCTGGATTGCCGACGATATCTGTCTCTTCACATATCTTACAATAGCTCCTTCATTAATGCTCTTCTGTCATAGTGTTTTCCTCAAAATCTTGGATCGCTTCGTCAAAGATGAGGTTCGTCCGAGACTGGATCTTCTTAGCTGATAGGTCTGCGTCCATTCTAGACAACTATCGAAATACTCATGGTGGTCTACTGAGGGAGTCCTGGATTAGGGGGTCTCCGGACAGCCGGACTATATCCTTCGGCCGGACTGTTGGACTATGAAGAAACAAGATTGAAGACTTCATCCCGTGTCCGGATAGGACTCTACTTGGCATGGAAGGCAAGCTAGGCAGTACGGATATGGATATCTCCTCCTTTGTAACCGACCTTGTGTAACCCTAACCCCCTCCGGTGTCTATATAAACCGGAGGGTTTTAGTCCGTAGGACAACATACAATCATACCATAGGCTAGCTTCTAGGGTTTAGCCTCTCCGATCTCGTGGTAGATCAACACTTGTAATACTCATATCATCAAGAATAAATCAAGCAGGACGTAGGGTTTTACCTCCATCAAGAGGGACCGAACCTGGGTAAAACATCGTGTCCCCTGCCTCCTGTTACCATCCGCCTTAGACGCACAGTTCGGGACCCCCTACCCGAGATCTGCCGTTTTGACACCGACATTGGTGCTTTCATTGAGAGTTCCTCTGTGTCGTCGCTATTAGGCTTGATGGCTCCTACTATCATCGATAGCGATGCAGTCCAGGGTGAGACTTTTCTCCCCGGACAGATATGTGTGTTCGGCGGCTTCGCACTGCGGGCCAACTCGCTTGGCCATCTGGAGCAGATCGAAGGTTACGTCCCTGGCCACCAGGTCAGGTTTGGAAGCTTAAATTACACGGCCGATATCCGCGGAGACTTGATCTTCGACGGATTCGATCCCCTGCCTTGTGCGCCACGCGGTCACGATGAGTACGATTTAGCTCTACCATCGGACCGTATTCAAGAGATCGCACCGGCAGCTGCTCCGAGCCTCAATGCGGAGCTAGTTGCGCCATCCATGGACGTGTGGATAGACCCCGTCACGGAGGCCGTATCCTCAGCGGCGATCGAGCCGAATATCGACCTTACTCTTCATGAGAGCCATGTTGCTAAACTGCCGAATCCTTCTCCGGCCACGGACTCCGAACCGCCTACGCCCGTTCTCGTCAAATCCGATTGGGCGCCGATCATGGAGTTTACCTCCGCGGATATTTTTCAGCACTCGCCCTTTGGCGACATACTGAACTCATTAAGGTCTCTCTCCTTGTCAGGAGAATCCTGGCCGAACTACGTCCGGCAGGATTTGGATGCGGATGACGAAGAAATTCGCCGCCCACCCACCACCCACTTAGTAGCCACTGTCGATGACTTAACCGACATGCTCGACTCCGACTTCAAAGACATTGACGGTATGGACGATGATGCGGAAGGCGAAGAGGAACCACTGCCCACAGGGCACTGGACGCCCACTTCATCACATGACGTATACATGGCGGACACACCCAAAGAAAATAACAACGAGGAACGGAAGGATGCAGTGAAGGGTGGTTCCCTCGAGAAGCAGTCAAAGCGGCGGCGTAAACGCCGCTCCAAATCCCGCATCGGCAGAAATAACGATCTTATTGACCCAACGTTAGAGCAGGGTGAACCATTGCCTGACCACAGCAACACGAAAAATCAAGCCGAACAACCCAACCTAGTCGAAGATAACAGTCCGGCCGACATCACACTGGACAGGCGCCAGGAGCAACATAATGCCCACCAAAGGCTTGGTGCCACGGCAAGGAGTCTGAAAAAACAGAAGCAAAGGCTCAAGGCTACACAAGACACACTCAAAATCAAATGGAGTGAAGTACTTAACAATGCAGCGAAGTACGAAAGTAATCGCCACACCAAGAGCTATCCAAAGCGAAAGTTGCTACCTGAATTTGATGAGGAGGCCTTAGATCCTCCACAATTAAAAAATAAAACGGCCATCCGGTCGGATAGATGACCTCATAGCCAACATAAAGTGGCAAACGACGCCGCACATAAACCAGTACACGATCCGCGTAAGGGCTCGCATCAAAAGGATGACGCAACCAGATCCATCTATGGACCATGCAGGCGCGCTCCAACATACAATGCAACACAACAAACGTCCGAACACCACGGTGCGCCCAAATACAGGGGTGCCGCACACCCTCTATGTTTCACCGACGAGGTGTTGGACCATGAATTTCCAAAGGGATTCAAACCCGTAAACATCGAGGCATACGACAGAACAACAGACCCGGGGGTCTGGATTAAGGACTACATCCTCCACATCCATATGGCCCGAGGAGATGATCTCCACACCATCAAGTACTTACCCCTCAAGCTCAAAGGGCCAGCTCGGCACTGGCTTAAAAGCCTCCCCAAAAACTCCATCGGAAGCTGGGAAGAGCTTGAAGACGCCTTTCGGGCAAATTTTCAAGGGACATATGTCCGACCACCGGATGCAGACGATTTAAGTCATATAACTCAACAGCCCGGTGAGTCAGCCCAAAAACTTTGGAACAGGTTCCTCACTAAAAAGAACCAAATAGTTGACTGTCCGGACGCCGAAGCCTTAGCAGCCTTCAAGCATAGCGTTCAAGACGAATGGTTTGCCAGACACCTCGGTGAAGAAAAGCCGAGAACAATGGCAACATTAACAAGCCTCATGACCCGTTTCTGCGCGGGCGAGGACAACTGGTTAGCCCGATGCAGCACCAGCGACCCAAGTACATCCGAAGTCAGGGATGGAAACAGGAAATCATGACGCAGCAAAAATAAGCGCTGGAATAAAGAAGACAACCCGAAGAGCACGGCGGTAAACGCCGAATTTAGAAGCTCTCGGCCAGGGCAGCAGAAGCCGCCCTCCAAAGGCAACAGAGAAGAATTGTCCAGCCTAAACAAAATTCTGGACCAAATATGTCAGATACATAGCACCCCGGATAAACCTGCAAATCATACCCACAAAGAATGTTGGGTCTTCAAACAGTCCGGCAAGCTCAACGCCGAACACAAGGGGCAGGATACAACAAGTGAAGACGAGGACGAGCCTCGCAAGCAAAGCATAGGGGAGCAGAAGAAATTCCCACCAGAAGTCAAAACAGTCAATTTGTTACACGTGATAAAAGGGAGAAACAAAGCGGCACCTTTAGAGGAACACGCCCCAGGGCCTATCACCGCTGAGCTCCGCCACTGGTCGTCCCAACCGATCACCTTCGACCATTGGGATTACTCGGCAAGTATCCGTCGTGCAGGATGGGCTGCCTTGGTATTAGATCCAATAATTGACGGATACCACTTCACCGAGTCCTGATGGATGGCGGCAGCAGTTTAAATCTGATATATCAGGAGACAGTCCGCAAAATGGGGATAGACCCAACAAAAATTTGTCGCAGCAATGCTACCTTTAAAGGAGTAATGCTAGGCCCGGAGGCTCACTGTAGGGGCTCCCTGCTACTAGAGGTTATATTCGGCTTCCCCGATAACTTCTGCATCGAAAATTTAACTTTCCACGTCGCTCTGTTCCAAAGTGGCTATCAAGCACTACTCGGGCGCGAAGCTTTCGCTTGCTTTAACACAATACCGCATTACGCTTCCCTCAAGATCAAGATTCCCAGTCCACGCAGCATCATTACAGTAAATGGAAATATTGAGCGCTCCTTGCACGCCGAAGACAGTGCGGCCGCCTTGGCCGCCGCACACTAAACGACCTCACCAACTCAAGCATTTGACAGGTCGTTAAGACCATGGACACGGCTAGACGAGTCTGGCTCAGCTATATGTAATTAATATAGGTTTGATGGCTATACCCCTATTACAATACAAGGGGCTCAACACGCGCACAAAAGTGGCAATAAGGCTCACCTTTACTCATTTTCAACTATATATTGTTTATTTAGTATAACTTAACTTTTCCATGGCAACTTTTCAATTAAGTTCCTCTCTTTTTCAGATGACCATCGTGCTACACCCGTCCAGGATACGGCACAACGGAGACACAGGTGTAGCCGTGCAGCAAGGACCCGTTCCAAGGATTCTTTGTAGATTAAGACCCTGCGTAAACCTTTTTTACTGTCTCTTGTTGATTTACATCCCTCGGATTCTCAGTACAACCGAGAAGGATGCTGACATCTTGGCATGTGGCCACGCCAGAATAATGCACGTACCTGGACCCCAGGGGCTTATGACAAAGGGTACTGTTTAGACCCGGTTTACACCATAAAGACCAAATACCTTAGGGAGTGTTCGGCGTCGCGAGTTTGGCCCTATATGCATCAGCTCTGAATCATGTCTTTAGTCAAATGTTGGGTTTGCCCGGCTCCTGTGTTTTTCTGCCTTATGTTCCTCTCTATCGGCTAAGGCGGCACCAGGAGAACTACTGCGATTGTGCCCTGGTTCATCCGGATGAGCACCTCAGTAGGGAAAGCCGAAAACTGACTGTCATGATGTAGCGTGAGACTGGTCAACCACTCAATGACTTATTGGAATCTTTGGGATTCCTCCGCATTAACGAAGGGCCGTTTCCTGGCCAAACATGTACACACCCCGAATTCGGATGAGTGCGGAGCCACCAGGGGCTATATAGTAGCCCCACCGTCCAATTCCTATGGCTAAGTGAAAGTGTTAAAGCATTATAGTCCGGTTGCCTAGTTCGCTGCGCTATCACCTCCTTAATAGGACCAAGACGTTGGATTAAGTGTGAATACACCTCTTCTGCTAACACCCCCGCATTATATGTGTGGGGGATGAAGCCGACGACTGCAATCTTTCAGGTTATATACAAGTATACATAAACGGCCGCACATGAGGCATCACAATACTTTCGGGAAAAAGTATAAATACAGCCTTGATAAATTCAATAAAACGTTACAATGGGAATACATGTCACTCAAACATAACATTCTTCGAGCACTGGGCCTCTATCGAAGGAGCGCCCTCAAGAACTTCTTCAAAATAGTGCTCGGCTGCCACTCGGCCTATGGTCGAACCCTACACCGCGACAGTGGTGGCATCCATCTCCACCCAGTATGTTTTGACACGGGCAAGGGCCATCCGCGAGCCTTCTATGCACGCCGACCTCTTCATCGCATTAATACGTGGCACCACACCAAGGAACTGTTGCACCAAGCTAAAATAGTTGTTCGACTTTGGCCTTTCCGGCCACAGATGATCCACGATAGACCTCATGGTGAGTCCGGACAATCTATTGAGTTCGGCCCATTCGGCAAGCTGATCAGTCAATGGAAGCGGACGCTCTGGAACGTTAAATTGTGACCAGAACAGCGTGTCCACTTCACGATCTGTTTGATCTCGGAAGTATTCGGCCGCATCAACAGCGCTCGCCGCTAAGTCCATATATGCGTCGGCCGAACTCCACAGCCGATCCAGAGGGGCATACCGTAGATCGCCGAACTTGCTCCGCAGCATAAAGGGCTTCCCAGCCACAATGTCCCTGGCTTCACGCAGTTCCTCCTTCTTCGCTCTCATTGCACAGCGGGTGTCTTTGGTCGCCATTATGGCCTTTTCAAGGTCCGTAGCCTTCGCCCGGTTTTCTTCTTCAAGAAACTGGCAGCGGTCGGCAGTGTCTTTTAATTTCATAGCTATTTTGGACATTTTTTCTTTGCTCTCGCTATGAGCAGCCTTCTCGGCTCTCAACTCTTCGACCGCCTTCAAAGCGGCCGCATTACTACTCCTTGCTTGCTCCTTGGCTCGGGCGAGCTCCGCCTGCAAGGCCTCCATGGTGGCAGCTCCATCTACAGTCACAACATATTAAAGATACTGGCATCACGCTGCTCTTACTATGTGACATCCACTATAAATATCACCTACCCTGGGCCTCGTCAAGCCGCTTGTTAACAAGCTCGATGTCGGCATCCGCCACATCCAGTTTCCGCTTTAGTTTGGCAACCCCATCAGTCTGGCTAGCCACCGAAGCTCCAGACACCTGCACATAAAGGCAGTCTGGTTATTACCTGGGACTACGATCCTCTGTTCGCCACCGTTTTCGACGACAACCAGAGTCTCAGGGGCTACTATCTACACAGGGCACACCTAAAAATGTGCGGTTCTACCACAAATGCTTATCATTTCACGTACCTCAAAGCCCGTCAGTAGACTCATAAAGGCTTCATGCAACCCACTTTCGGCGGACGAAATCCTTTCAATCACCGTACCCATCAATGTACGGTGCTCCTCTGAGATAGTGGCTCGCCCTAGTAGATCCCTCAATGCGTCCGACCGCATACTAGACGGTGCCGGATTCTTTTGGTTGCTCTCTTCAAGAGCCGGATACTGAGGGCTTCGGGTGACCATGGGATTACCTTCTAGCCTTGCCGGATCCGGAGAAACTCTCCGTGATGACACTTGAAGGTCGCCCAATTCTTGAGCCGGGGAGTCCGGGGGAGGCGTTTCGCTCTCCATCATCTCTGGAAGAAGATCCCCCGAAGACGAGCTCTGCTGAGAAGGGCTCAGATCCGAACTGCAAGATAGATGCTTCGGTTATCTTCCTCGGAAGTAAGATAGTATATCTTCACTATTAAGTACTTTTTGATTACTTACAGCTTGTTAGAGGGCTGATCCCCGCATGGACTTTGTGCGGCAAGAGCACCCTCTAAGGCAGGACCCTCTGGTGGAGTTTTCTTCTCCCATTTGGAAACCTTGGTTTCCGGATCATCAGAGGTAGTCCTCTTCCTCCCCCGGGGCGAGGGAATGTCAGATTCCTTCCCTTGGTTACCCTCCCTCACAGAGGTGCTCGTTCCCTCGGTTGGAATAGGTAGCGGTGGGGGCCCGCTTTCACCCTCTTTATTCCCCCCTTCATCTTCCCTTGAGGGCATCGGACAAGGTGCTGGCTCGAGCATCTTTTCCAGCACCGGATTGTCCAAGCCTTCGGGAAGGGGGGCCGAACACTGGATCATCTTTGCCTTTGTTATCCAGTCCTGGTCAAAAAGCGATTCTTCAGAATGACGTCATGATGAATGAAAGACAGTGTATTCGGCTAGAGGATTACTTACTTGGGCCGCGGTGCGGTTGCTGCTCAGGCCCACGTCCTCGGAGGTGTCCAAACACTCTATTTGGGGTCCGAAGAATGACTTGTACATCTCCCCGTGCGTTAGGCCGAGGAAATTCTGAATAGCGCGCGGTCCTTCTGGGTTGAATTCCCACAAGCGGAGGGGCCGGCGTTTGCAAGGTTGGACTCGACAAACCAGCATGACTTGCACTACCATAACCTAACTAAAATCTCCCTCGAAGAGATCTCAGATGCGGCTCTACAGTATGGGCACATCCTTGGCTGGACTCCAGCTCAGCCCCCTGCTGATCCATGACATCAGTTGTGGAGGAGGGCCCGAGCGAAAGGCGGGGGAAGCTACCCACTTGGCACTTCTAGGAGCGGTGACATAGAACCACTCCCGTTGCCATAATCCGGACACCTCTGGAAAGGAACCTTTTGGCCACGGAGCTCCAGTAATCTTGCTTATTAATGCACCCCCGCACGCTGCATACCGCCCCTCGACCATCTTCGGCTTCACATCAAAGGTCTTGAGCCACAAGCCGAAGTGAGGGGTAATGCGGAGGAAGGCCTCACATACGACAATAAATGTCGAGATGTGGAGAAAGGAATCCGGGGCTAGATCGTGGAAATCAAGCCGGTAATAGAACATCAAACCCCTAACGAAGGGATCTAGAGTGAGGCCTAGTCCTCAGAGGAAGTGGGAGATGAACACAACGTCTTCATTGGGTTCAGGTTAGGGATGACCTGCCCTCGGGCAGGCAGCTGATGTGAGACTTCGGCGGTCAGGTATCTTGCCTCCCTCAACTTCTTGATATCCTCTTCCATGACGGAGGAGGGCATCTGGATCCGAACATGATTGAAAGTCTGAAGCACATGACCTGGGCTTTGAGTGTTAGAACTCGAGGCGGGGGAAGGATTTGATTGAGCACGGGAGGAAAAAAGTAAAAGCCTTGACCCTTTATAAAGAGGGTGAATATCAAGCGTCCTCCTCGTGGCCGTTTTGGACTTGTCTAAAATCTAGGAGTCCTAGGCGCGGTTGGGTTACCCACGACCGTATTGCTGAGAATCCCGTAATAAGGGGAACACAATCTCTGCTTTGACAAGACGTGTCAAGAAACTGCCTCGCGTTATGTGCGGGGCTAGTTAAAGAAAAACGGTTCGAATAATCACCAAGCAATGGCATGATGTCATGTTGCCAAAGCGTGTCAGCAGATTAGATTTGTGGAAATATTATTGTCTCTACGGTGGTATGTGGAACGTATTTTGTAGGGTCGGACACTATCCTTTTATTCAAACTCTTATGTAGTGTATCTAGAGGAGGAACCCGCCTTGCAATGCCGAAGACAACACTACGCGCCGGACTCATCGTCATTGAAGCCTGGTTCAGGGGCTACTGAGGGAGTCCTGGACTAGGGGGTCTCCGAACAGCCGGACTATATCCTTCGGCCGGACTGTTGGACTATGAAGAAACAAGATTGAAGACTTCGTCTCGTGTCCGGATGGGACTCTACTTGGCATGGAAGGCAAGCTAGGCAGTACGGATATGGATATCTCCTCCTTTGTAACCGACCTTGTGTAACCCTAACCCCCTCCGGTGTCTATATAAACCGGAGGGTTTTAGTCCGTAGGACAACATACAATCATATCATAGGCTAGCTTCTAGGGTTTAGCCTCTCCGATATCGTGGTAGATCAACTATTGTAATACTCATATGATCAAGAATAAATCAAGCAGGACGTAGGGTTTTACCTCCATCAAGAGGGCCCGAACCTGGGTAAAACATCGTGTCCCCTGCCTCCTGTTACCATCCGCCTTAGACGCACAGTTCGGGACCCCCTACCCGAGATCCGCCGGTTTTGACACCGACATCTACCATTAGTGGTTTCTGCAGAAAAAGGGCCTTGGCTTCATTCTCATCGTATAATATACGATTGGCAACAATTGCCATGTACATAGGTTTATCATCATACCATTCTAAGGCTTAAGCAAGGCTTCAACGAGCGTCGTCACTTTACTATGGGTAAGTCTCTCAGATTTACCATTCCGAATATCAAGAGTGAATGATAAGAGTAAGTCGGTATGGTGATCAATCCATTCTGCACCCAGATCATTACCTTGTATAAGGTTTAGCGAATCTCGTATTTCTAACACTCGGGCATCCTCACAAGCTTTGCAGAAATTTCTCTTGTCCTCGAACTGGGTTCGGGTAAATCCATTGATTCTGTAAGCTGAACAAAACATCTATCATTTTTCACAATCTCGGGGTTTACGTAACATCATATGTAACGTCTGCTGATCAAATCACAGATTCTTCTAGAATTCTTCCTTCAACAAGATTGTGCTTGTGCCTTGGTCAAATCCTGGGCCTGTGAGTTATGGGTCCACTTTAGCACTTGCATAGTGTTGACTCATTCGTGGAGTTACAGTTGTTCCATATTCCAACATTACACCTCCTTTAAATCCAATAGTACTTCATTTTGTCATACTCTTGGGGTAGCCATCATAATCAAACTCCAACTTATTTCGTCTGGCTCCTTTCTATGGACCGTCATGAACAACACCTTTCTTTCTTCATTGATTCTGTGGCTTTATGAAGTATTACCACACTTAAATGAAATGCACTAGTTCATCCATAAATCATATTATTTTCATATCAAATCGTTTATTACCTCCTTAACCATTTTTCATGAATCCAAATTCCAAAAACGTACTTTATTACAAATACCGCCATCCACATGGTTTGGTATGGCCAAGCATTACTTCCCACTTTATTCATTTTTCCTCCTTGAGGATCCTTCAGTCCCACTGGAATTTGGCGACATGCTCCTTGAAATCTTCAATCTTCTATTTCATCGTGGTGGCCTTGAGCTTCATCTCCATCATCTCTGCATGCACTTCGCTTAGGTATTCATGAGTATAATGGAGTCTTGCTTCAAGTATATCTCCGATCTGGCATATGGCTTCCATGGCTGCTTCACGAACAGCGTCGAAGAAAGTTGCTTGTGGTACAAGTGAGATGAAAAAGTACTGCCCCATCGTCTTTGGGAAAACTCCTTTCATACGGTGGAGGTGTACCTCCACATACCAAAGTTCCACTCCCTTTTGCATGAAGGGATTGCCTTTGTAGACTGCATCTCCTTCAAGGTGAATATGCTTCATCATGTCCTTCAGGATTTTTGGGTAATCATGATCACTTGTCAGGGTCATGATCGTTTCCGGTCCCTTGAGGAAAGACTCATAAAGGGTCGTCATCTGCAGTTGTAAAACAAAAATGGTGCTCAGAATAAGGTACCTATCTCCTTGGGTACACATTAATATCATTCAAACAAAACTTCAAACTCAATTCCTAACATCCAGTTATGCATCACAATTCATTTTCTTCCATGTTCACCCATAATATTAATTTCCAAGATAAAATATAGCAACTCTTTAAAGCCTTTCAGCATATGACATATCAACTTTATTGACTCATGAATTATTACAATCTCTGAGTAATCTATTACATAACTCAACCCTGCATTCTCATGAAAAAGTGTTTTCCATACTACCCTTATTACTAATATCAACATCTCCACTACTCAGCTCCAGCTTTCTCATGATTTGAACAATCCCTAGAAAAATGTCCTACTTCCTTGCAACAAAAACAAATAACTTCCAGCATGTCTCTACGCTTCTTGGTGATGGTGCCTGCTCCTTGAGTTCCTTGCTTCCTTTCGAGACAATCATTGGCATAATGCCCGACGTCCTTACATTCAAAACAGGTAATATGAATCTTGTCCCTCTTTGCAGAAATTGGGTTGTTCTGAGGGTGTCTTTGTTTTCTATTCCTAGTTTTCTTTGTTCCGATCAAACATTCTATTCCGTGTGGATCAAACTCCACTGCTTCTGTCGGGAAGTATCCCAGATACTCTGTTCTTTCCTTGGTGCAATACTGTGAAAAATGTCCTTCTTCTCCACATGAATAACAGGCATTGGAGTAAAATCTGTTGAGGCTTTCTCCATCAAGGTCTTCAACACTTTCCTTAATCACAGGTTCTTTCATAACTTCTTGGAGGGCTTCTTTCATTCCTTCTTCCTGCTTCTGAATAGTTTGTTGCAGCGTGGGGTAAATGTGACACTAAGCTGGGTAGTGGGTGGTTCCTTCACACAAGAAACAAGTCACCTGACTAGTTGGGCATTCCTCAGCTGGGTATTTCTCCTCACAATGAGGGCATCCATCCTTGTGTTCCTCCTGGGTGTGTCCTATTTCTCCGCAAATCTTGCAGGCACAAAGTTTATTTCTTGGGGTATCATGGTGCTTCCGGATAAGATGGGATCTTGTCAGAGTCTTCTTGAATTCTTCCCAAGTCCTTGCTCAGTTCCATCCCTGTATAGCTTGATGCATCTGCCACCATGTTGCAGCACTTCCTTCAAAGTACTGAAGAGCGTACGATACTTCATTCTTCCTTGAAACCAAATTGCTCCTGAAGTGATTCTCCATGTTCTGAATCCATAGCTCTGCCTCTGGCTGGGTTTTTGGTCCAGAGAATACCAGTCCAACTTCATTCATCATCTACTGGGTCCAAGGGTTTTAGGGTGAGATAAGAGAGAGGTGGGAAGGGATACACACAATACAAATAATAGTTTTTAAGGAACGAGTTTTATTTTGTGGTTGTCGGAAAAACATCAAACAAATGATAGCTCACAAATTGTCGCATCTAACGTACGTGTATAACAGGGGTTTGGTCCTCTAACGGTCGAATAATTCTTCTGATTCTTCAAGTCGTCGGAGTCTTCAACTGGTGTAGCTTCAACTCTTCTAATACATGGTCAAATCCTGTTTACTCTGAAATGGTCATCGGTTGTCCGATATCTTGTCCTTCTTAGAGCGGCTTCAGTTGATCCTCCGTGTGGTCAAACGGGAAAGGGGTATATTCAAACTATTTGAGGTAAGAGAGGATATTTTATAAAAATCAGAAAAGATAAGAAGTAAGGGATGTTTTTTTGAAAATAAATCTTTAGAGATTTGCTGTCCTAGGGCTTTCTGATTTCTAGGGTCACGTCCTACAGTCAACATGTGCTCTGATACCATATCTATAGCGACCCGACCTCAGACGGTCAAGCCTCTGTGTATATGTGCCATCCCTGGATCGGTATGCTGGCACACACAGTACATCAATGTATATATCAAAGTGCAATCACATGTATAAATAACGTAAAACTGATATATACCTCATAAGTCTCAGCGGAAACAAACAATTGGATGTGGAGTCCCATCAACGCCATCGGCAAGTTGAGTGCAGACCGTAACCCTGTATCGTAACTCTTACTCGTCGAAGAAATATCTGCAACATGATACGTTGCAACCGTGTAGGTCAGTACATTGAATGTACCGGCAAGATCACAACAAGAGAAAACAAATGATAAACTATACTATATGCAATATGGCTTTGTGGCTCTGTATCTGAATTTTGTTTTGCATAAAAGCTGGTTTTATTTTCCCTACATCAAAGGAATTAACCGAGTCTGTACTACGGAGTATTCTATCATGACATGGTTCCGCCAACCGATGTCTCATAGCCCAAATCATCATAAGTTGCCCACAATTAAGTTATCAGTCAGGTGTTGAGAGTTCCGAGATAGATCCAAGTCCAGAGGCTCAAATTGTCCATAACCGGGGACATGGCTAATCGATTAGGTTTTAACCCTCTGCAGAGGTTTGTACACTTTACCCGCAAGATTCGATCCCTCTCTTTACATTCTCGCACTCCAGGGTGTTTGAGAACAAGATGACCAAAACATGGTCTTCCGAAGAGTTCCTTTGACCACTGTCCGGTGCTCATCCAATCCTACCATAGTTCTACATCTGCTAGCACCGTCCCAGCCAGAGTCACAACTAAGGTCAACCAAGCCAGAGCCCATAGTGACTTGCGGTTGCACAAGTAAGCTTCCGAGCATGAAGTATCCTTCCGTCTCTTTGAGTCTGGGTGAAGCTTTCCGCAAGATGTCATGGCGCTTCTCCATGCATCCTGGCCAACCACTGGTTTCTCCAGGGTGCCCGTCAACCGTCCTTCACCCAGTAGTGTGTATTGAATTCTTGTCTCGAGTCTCGAAATCTTGAGGAGTCCTGAAGATGCAGTCCTTGCCGGTGCCATCATGAAGTTGTCGCCATTGACGTCGAGTCCTCCTTCTTCACACCACTCTCATGCACTCATACCAAACTCCGTCTACTATAGCGTAGCATTAAAACTATATAATGTCCCGGGTTTGGTAACAGGGAGATGGGTTTCTACCTCATGCATTCTACTCAACTACAAGATTCAATAACACTACTGGAGAGATTGTTAAAAGGGTGATACTACATGCAAATAAACATAGGTATGGAAAATATGGTCAAAGTGAACTTGCCTGGTATTAGTTGATGAAGATAACAACGCTCTTAGAATAAAGACTTGGTAGAACTATTCGTCACTCCGTTGAAAATCTATATAGTCAAACATAGCATTCATATAAGAAAACATACTATCAACTAATTCTAACACTCATAATAAACCAATAAATAAATTGCAAAACAACAAGGGACACCAAATAAGAACAAAGGAAAACTACACATCAAAACTACTAAAGAAAACTCTAAGACATAACCCAAAATAGCCTTGTCCTAAGAAAAATTTAACAACAGAGAAAATACTAACATAATAAATAAACATAAAAGAAAAATATAAAACAACTAATTTTAATAGAAAGTATTTTTCATAACTTTCAATAGAAAAAAGAAACAAATAAAAAGCTTTTATGAAACACTAACTATGACCCAAACAAGTTCTCATACAAAACTAAGTAAAATAAATTTTTAAATAAAAACAAAATTTTCTTTTGTTGACTAACCAAAACAAAACTAAAATTTCAAGAGTGGCAAAAAGAAATAAATTTAAGACAAATAAAAACAATAAAGAAAAGACTAAAACAAAACTATAACTAAAAGTGTACTGTTTTGCTAAAAACATAATTTAAAATGAACTAAAAATAAATCACTATATGACTCTAAATAGACAAAACAATAACAAAACCGTAGCAAAAAGAATCAATCAAAAATATTTTATAAAACTCAAGATACGGCCAAATTAGTGATTTGAACAAATTTCGTCAAACTCAAAATTTAAAATACTCAAACTTGATAACTAAAGACACAAACAGAAACTTCAAGAAATTTTGAATCTAATGCAAAAAGAATCACTCAATTTGGATCTAAAACATAAAAGTTATAAGAAATATAAAATCAGAACTATTCTGTTTTTAAAACAGAAATGATAAAAAAACAAATGAGTTAACGGGCCGAATAGTGAGCATTTTAAAACTAAACAATGACTAAGCATTTAATAAACCAATGCGTCCACGGGCTAACAGAAATAAACCAATTGGCCGGTCCAACAAAGCCGCCACTTAAAATAACCGATCTAAACCGAAACTAAAACCGGTTCACTAAACAAAAACCTACCGCTTCGTTAGATCTAATCTAGCGCGTTAAAAACAGATCGGACGGCGGCGATGGCTTACATCGGAGGAAGAGCAGCTCCGGCGAGGCTCCGGCGATGGCCGCGGCTCAGGGTCGATGCAGGCGACGTCTCCCGTGGGTCTTCGGCGCCAGGGAGAGATCCGTTCGACACGGAAGAAGACGGCGATCACGGGGGTGGTCGGTGGAGAGCTCGAGGATGACGGAGTCGAGCAGGGCAGGGTGGCGGAGTGCCGATGTTTCGGTGAGCTTCGGGAGATGATGGAGACGGCGCTCCAGTGGTCGAGGGAGTCGGGAGAGGACACGAGGAGGTGCGGGCTGGCGAGAGGGTTGTGGTGGTGATCTAAGGTGGTGGCTAGGAGGTCGGGGTCGAGTGCTACGGCGGCAATGGTGTGGTGGCGGAGCTCTGTCTCCGACGAGGCAATATGGGCGAGGGAGAGGATTTCGGGGCGGCTTTAGGGCGGAAACGGACGAGGAGGAGGGGTATATATATAGGGGGGTTCTTGGAGGAGGGGGCGAATCAGGGAGATCAAATCCCATGAAGATCGGGATTGCGGCGGCGATTCGAGCGAACTCCGGTCGGTCGTCGGATGGAGAGGAAGAAGAAGAGGCGGGGCCTGCCGGTCAGTGAGAGAGAGAGAGGGAAGAGGGAGCGGGCGACCGGGTGATAGCGGTTCGGGCGCGGCGCTGGCTGACTGGGCCGGAAAGGCCAGGTGGGCCGGGGAGAGAGGTAGGGGTCCGCTAGGCTTTGGCCCCTTTTTTCTATTTATTTTTAAACACATGCAAGAAAAAAAATGACAAATACATAAAAATATTATATAGGCATATAATATATCAAAACGTTTAGCAAAAGAAATCCTAAAAGTTGAACTATTTCTAAAGTCCAAATAAAATCAACAAGAATTAAAATAAGGCAAACAGTGCTACTGTTGCAATAATTCCCAATAAAAATCATTCTTAAAATACCCAAATGATGTCAAATTTATTTTCTCCAAATTTTTCATTGAAGGGAATCATTTTACCCTTATTTCCATATATTTAATTTTTGTAGAAAAATAATTTGAATAAAACTCAAAATAACTCCAAATTGTAAGTGGGTTTTCAAAATACTAACAAAGGGACTATCAGTGAGATCCTTCTAAACTTCCAACTCATATTTTATAATTTTGAAGAAGTCATTTGTCTTCTCTCATGAAAATCATTGAGTTGCATAAAGTTTCTAAAGTTGAAATATTTCCAAATGGAATTCAAAGCTTTTCAAAACCCTTTTTTTCATTTCAAATGGAAGAAGTCATGTCATCTTCACTCTAGTGTTTTGTGTTTGAATTGAAATTGAATTCTTTGAGATCAAAATGCAAAGTGAAAGTTTGGGAAAGTCATTTCATTCTCTCTCATTCAACTTTTCAAGAAGTTTCAAATTCCACTCAATTTCAATCAATCAATCACCCAAACAATCAAACAAACAATCAAAACTATTTATTTAATATAACATTCCAAAATTTACAATTTTGGGATGTTACATCAAATCGTTGCACGCACGACATTATCTTGCCACGTGTTCGTGCACTGTTTGGGGCCTAACCCAACATGCCCAACGACACGTATGGCTCAGTCTGGGGGCTTCTATTGGGGTACACAAACAGGGGCATATGTTTCCCCTGACTTGTGCATGGACAACAAAACCACTGACCCAACAAGATTGCAGTATCCAAGACCAGACCAAGCACAAGTGATCAGCTCTTTGAGGAATCAAAGTGCGGATCAAGAAGACCAAGTCAAGCCAAACGACCAAGATACCACTAAGGGAAACCTCCCTCGCCGGCTAGGCGAGCCTTGCGAGGCCAAGGTTACCCCGGTAACAAACCTCAAGACCGCCTCGGCAGGTCTGCCAGGCCCTACGAAGGCGAACTACCCCGCCAAGGCTCCACCGCACCACCTCACAACGACGAAAGTCATCGATCGGTGCGGTGTCAAGCCCCCAAGTGGCTAGGTGGTTGTTTTTTTGCCACATGGCAGCCACTTCCTATGGAAATCATCTCCAGATGACACCCATCTAGAGACATGTCATGAAGGCAGGAGAGAAGGTGGCCAAACAGCCCAGCAAGGCTTGCCGGACAGGCCATGATGTGACACTAAGCGGCGCATTTAATGCGCTCTGCCCTGCTTGCAGAGTTAGGTATGATACCATTGTTTGGTATCTAATCAGTGCATAATGACTGATTTTCCATTGTGGTGACCCCTTTATCTATAAAAGGAGGCCCGTGGCAACCATAGAAAGGATTCGGATTGGGACCCTTATACACTCATACGCGCGTAGCTGCTCTCGCCCCGAGGCAACCCTGCCGTGCTAGAGCGTTGCACTTCCACCACAACCCACCGTGAATCCACCAAAGCAGGAGTAGGGTTTTACGCCTCGCGGCGGCCCGAACTTGGGTAAAATTGCCCATGTGATCTCTGCCATGTTGCGTGATGTTCTCCGATCTTTCTACAATGTGCTCATCCCCCCTGCCGAACCACAAGGGGCTCATGGCCCCATTGGTGGCCATGATTTCCCATGATAGGTTCGTTACCAATTTCTTGAGAGGAGCGAACAACCCCTCTTGTACCGACTATTCTTTGACAGGGAGTGCCTTGCCGCTCGCCTCCACGCTGCAGCCCTTCAAGCAGTAGCTGCCACAGCTCAGTACAACCACAACTACGAGTTTGGATACTATCTAGGACGGCCGTGGCCCTAGACCAACTTAGGCCAAAAGCCTAAGCTTGGGGGAGTGTATATCTCTCACCGACATTACATTCATGTTCACACACTCATTTCAGCTACCAGTGTTCATCCTTTTCCATTGTATTATCCATGTTATATTATTTTTCTTGCTTTCTTCTTGTGTGTTTGAAAATCTTTGAGAAAATCCAAAAAATTAGTTCTCGCTTCTTTTTAGTTTTTCTTTCTTGTTTATTTAGTACTCCGTCCATTCCAAAATATAGTGTGCCCGCGCTTCCCGAGGTCCAACTTTGACCATAAATTTAACCAACGAGACCAACTGCGGCGGGAGAAAAAAATTATATAATTGAAAACTTCTTTTGAATACGAATTCACTGATATAATTTTTGCTCCTGCCGCAATCGGTCTTGATAGTTAAATTTACGGTCAAAGTTGAAGCACAGGGATAGAGGAAGCACTACATTGTGGAATGGAGGGAGTAGTAGTATTAAAAGAAAACCCAAAAACATTTCTCGTTCTTCTTTTGCTTGTTGGGAGCTTTCCTGTGTAAATAGTTTTTCTCGTTCTTGTTTTACTTTCTTCAGAAAAAAACTCTACAAATTATTTCACTGTGTTTCTTTGAAATTAAGTTTCCTTTCTTTGGGTCGTAAGGAGAAGACCACGATTAAAATGTTGAGTGGCTCTCATATGCATTATTGTTAATCTAACAAAGAAACCATATTACCTTGTCTTCTCCTTTGAATAAATGTATGCAGATTCCAGCTTAGTCCAATGCATGTGCACTCTTATTATTATCCACACCATTCGGTTGTGCAAGTGAAAGGCAATAATGATGATATTTGATGAAAATATTGAGATGGAGAAAAGCTGGTACGAACTCGACCTATTTTGTATTTGTAAATATGATTAGCTCATAGTTCTTGATTCAGCCCATTATGAATGAAACATGTTTGCAATGACAATTAGAGATTATAGTTACTTATGCAATGCTTAATTAGCTAGGAGTTGATAATGGTTTACCTTGCGTGCCAACATGCTTTTAAAATGGTTATGGTGTAGCATGATAGGATGGTATCCTCCTTTGAATGATTCAAGTGGCTTGACTTGGCACATGTTCACACATGTAGTTGAATCAAAATCAACATAGCCTCGACGATACTTATGTTCTTGGTGATTTATATCCTACTCATGCTTGCACTCAATGTTACTTAATCTCAATGCATGTTTATGACCGTTGTCACTCTCTAGCTGGTTGCTCCTTAATCTTTTGCTAGCCTTCACTTGTACTAAGCAGGAATATTGCTTGTGCATCCACTTCCTTAAACCCGAAGTTGTTCCATATGTGCCCATCATACCTACCTATATGTGGCATTTACCTCCGTTCCAAGTAAATTCACATGTGCCAAACTCTAAACCTTCAAATAATAATATGTTTTGTATGCCCGAATCGCTCATGTAGTGACTGGGGCCTGTCAGTATCTTCCATGCTAGGTGGGTTATTCTCATGATGAGTGTTTATTCACTTGTCATTCACGAGAAAGTGGATGGTAATCGGGATGCCTAGTTCCATGCTCGAAATCAAATCAAAGTATAACAATTAAACAAAACTCCTCCAGGAGGGTTGTTGGTATGAACGGTACCCGTGGATGCGGCTAGCCGTGGAGTGTGATTGTTGGTGGAGGGGGAGTAAAAACTTTACCATTCTGTTTGGGAACCGCTTATAATGTATCTAGCATGCACTAAAAAAAGACACATCCATGACATTTTGGGCCGAACGAATTTTTTTTCTATCATACATATGACACTTCTATGACGATAATTGTGACAAAACTCGGTATCATCATAGATGTGGTGGGCTCCTACTTCTATGACAAAAAATCATGACAGAAAATGGACTTTTTGTCCTGGGCGGATCGGAGACGCAGCTGCATGACATTCTTTGGGCCGTCCATGACGGAAAAAATCGTGGTAGAAGCGAGGGGGAGGAAAATTTTGGGGAGTTCCCTGTTACGGTGGGAGGTCGGGGGCCGAGCGATGCGCGTTTCTCTCGTACACATATGCGCGTGTGTGTGCGAGGCGTTGGCTCTTACTGAACCCGAGTGAGGCGTTGGGCTCTAACTGAACCCGAGCGATTGCACTGCAGGCTACGTGTTACTGAACCCGAGCGATCAATCCATGACTGTTAACTGAACCCGATCGAGAGATTCCTTCGCTACTGCTGCTAACTGAAGCCGATCGATTGGATGAACAGTGAGCATTGCCGGGGGGATTGGATGAACAGTGAGCGGAGGCGTTGCCTCTGGATGAACAAGACCCCATGGTGTGGAGGGTTGGATGAACAGTAGACGGTGGAGGGGTGCCCGTGGAGGGGTGGTTGAACAGGACCCTGTGGTGTGGAGGGCTGGATGAACAATAGACAGTGGAGGGGTGCCCGTGGAGGGGTGGTTGAACAGTAGCCGGTGGAGTAGCACGCGGTGGAGGCTGGATGAACAGGAGCTCGTGGAGGCTAGAGGAGGTCGACGGTAGCCTGTGGAGGCTGGAGGAGGTCGACGGTGGAGATGAACATTATCCCGTGAAGTCCCGTTTTGCGGTACGCCACACCCCTCCCGATGAACAAGACCCCCGTTTCGACCGTAGGACGTCCGTTTCATCCGTTTTCTGGTACGCCACACCCCTCCTGATCAACAGGACCCCCGTTTCGACCATAGGAGGTCTGTTTCCTCCGTTTTGCGGTATGCCACACCCCTCCCGATCAACATGACCCCCGTTTCGACCGTAGGATGTCCGTTTCCTCCGTTCTGCGGTACGCCAGGCCTCGTTTCCATCGCCTGTTCTGTCCAAGCCCTCCCGATGAACACGACCACACATGTCGTTCTGACCCAGCCGGTTGGCTCCCACCTGTTCCGTTGCCTCCCAATGAACACGACGCATTCCGTTGCCTCCCGATGAACACGACGCATTCCGTTGCCTCCCCATGAACACGACGACGACGATGTTTCTCCGTTCCGACCCAACCATGTAAATGAGCCCTGGCCGTACGTATGTGTGAGTAGGCATTCGAGACCCCGCCCGTACGTACACATATGTGGCCGTATTTTCTTTCTTGCACCCTGGACGTTGTACGTACGTGTACATGCTACGTGCGCGCCTCTACTACGACACGTGCGCGCCACTATATCGACCAGTATGTACGTACACGTTCGCGACCAGAATGACAACGCTACGTATGCTTCGACCAGGTGGGTCCCGACTGTCAAGCACTTCCTTGCGTGCGAAGATGTACTTGGTGGGTCCCAACAGTCAGGGGGGGGGGCGAATCGTCTTTTTTGCCTGGATGCACTTCCTTGCGTGCGAAGATGTAGCTGGTGGGTCCCAGCAGTCAGGGGGGCGAATCGTTTTTTTTGCCCGGACGCACTTCCTTGCATGCGAAGGTGTAGCTGGTGGGTCCCAGCTGTCAGGGGGCGAATCATTTTTCTTTTGCCCGGTCGCACTTCCTTGCGTGCGAACATGAAGCTGGTGGGTCCCAGCAGTCAGGGGGAAACATTTTTTTCCGCGAAATACAGTGGCCCGTCCGGTGGGTCCCAACTGTCAGGTGGAGGAATCATTATTTTCCGCGTAATAAGGAGGCACTTCCTTGCTGCGGCCGTGGACCCAGCTGTCAGCATCTCCACGTACTGTCCACGTCCGATGGAAGTCGTTCCTTGACCACGTTGACTAGGCCGCGCCGAGAGCACCACGGCGGTGGATGACGGCGAGGCCTAGGAAGGGGACGACGCGGAGCCGGGGAAGACGCGACAGTGGAAGCCCATGCGGAGAGGAGTACGAGGGTTCACTGGTTCGGCTGCGGTGTGAGACTGCCGTCGCCGCAGAGCCTGGCCAGCCGTGGGAATAGTAGGGGGCGGTGAGGCCTCCGCGGCAGCACGGCCAGCCACGGGAGGCAGGAGCATGCGGCACGACCGGCGCTACTTTGGGCGGCTAGAGCAAGAAGACCAGAGGTTGAAGAAGCACTATGGCCGTTGGATGGACATCATACGGTCACTGGATCTAGAATCGTTCATATTGACTAAGTTGACAAAGCCCTCCATCCCTGTCAACTTAGTTGGCCCACAAGTCATCCTCCCACTATGGTGGGTCCCAGCTAGCAGGGGGTATTCATTTTTTTGTGCATAATAAGGAGGCACTTCATTGCGTGCGAAGATATAGCTGGTGGGTCCGACATGTCAGCGGGAGGAAGATTTTTTTGCGAAATACAGAGGCCCTTCCGGTGGGTCCCAGCTGCCAGGTGGAGGAATCATTATTTTGCGCGTACAGTCCATGGCCGATGGATGTCGTTCGTTGACCACGTTGACCAGGCCGCGCCGAGAGCACCATGGCGGTGGACGACAGCGAGGCCTAGGAAGGGAACGACACGGAGCCGGGGAAGGCTCGACAATGGTTGCCCACGCGGTGGGGAGTACGAGGGTTTACTGGTCCGGCTGCCATCGCCGAAAAATAAAAGGAGGTGTGGGTGAGTAGAGGAATGACCTGGCCAGCAATGAAGTAGGGTGGGGCAGTGTGGCCTGTGCGGCAGCACAGCCGGCCACGGGAGGCGGGAGCAGGCAGTCCCACCGGAGCTGGTTTGGGCGGCTGGAGCAAGAAGATCAGATATTGAAGAAGCGGCACGGCCGTTGGATTAACATCCAAGGGTCACTGCTGCTAGAATCGTTTGTGGACTAAGTTGACAAAGCCAAAGTACACGTCAACCTAGTAGACCCACAAGTCAGCCTCCAAATCTATCCCAAACAGCATACAGCCTGAAATTTCTAGCCAGATTCAAATTAATTTTAAATCTAAATATACCTTAATTTAAATTCAATGAAATTTTACCAGCACAAAAACAATGAAATTTAAAATATCAAAATCTGAAAGAAAACAATATTTTGGAACTAATTGCTTATTTGTTGTATTTTTTCATTTTACAGCCCATTTATTATTACTTATAGCCCATTTCTTATTACTTATAACCTATTTTCTGGGCAAAATGCATCCCTCCTTGTCTTGAAAGATTTCCGGCCCAGCAGGGCGTGGAAAAGCAAGTAGGCCTACATTGGTTATTGTGCAAAAAACAAAATAGCTGGCTAGCCTTTTAAGAAAGGAAAAAAACAAACTGCGCTGGTCATGTGCTAAACATATGAAATAAAAGCGTGGGCTAGACGGGCCACGGGTCCCGCACAACCCAGTTGATACCCTTCTCCATCCTGAAAAAAACAAAATTACTGCGCGCGCTGGTGGGTCCCTACTGTCATCCTCACCATGTAAAGTCATCTCCTTATTCCTCTCGGTTGTTGACCATGTTGACAACACCGGAGGGCGGAGCCGTGGCAAGCGAACCAAGGCAGAGGACGATGGTGAGGCCTCGGACGGGAACGAACAGGAGCCGGGGAAGATCACAGCCAGCCGTGGGAGGCGGGAGCAGGCGGTCCCGCCGGCGCTGGTTTGGCTTTGGCGGCTCGAGGAAGAAGAGACTGAAGAAATGCGACAGACGTTGAATGTCAATCCAACGGTCAAGGTTGGCACAATCGTTTGTTGACTAAGCGGACACCAAGTAGCATACTTTTTTATATATAGGAAGAAAACTGCGAGGAAAATGTGTTCGTCTATCGTCCTCCTCACAGGGAACGTTCGCCACATAAGTGACTAGCACCCTTGGTTTTCAACCAAGAGGTCTTGGGTTCGAGTCCTATGAACTCTCAATTTTGTCCTCCTTCCTTCCTCGCAAAAAAGGGAAAGAAAATCAAAGACTTGGGAAGGCGTACAGAACAAGCTAGTGTACCCATAAAGAGACGTTGCTGTGTTTTAGAAAAAAGAAAGATGTGCTCCTGTAGCTGGTTCGAATCCAAACCTAGACTATGACTGTATATGGTGCTATGCTACTCTGCAAGTAATGAAACTGACATATCCAATGTTCGCTTCTCCTCTTCTCTACTTACTCTGCCTAGCATCAGAAGCTCTGGCCGCAGCAACCATGTCCGCTGGCTGCTCGTCCACCTGCTCTTTAGCAGGCAACAACCAGATATGCGCCAAGTCGCCACCCGTACCATCGCCTATGGGTGTCATCACACCCCCGCCGGCACGTGCACCGCAGCCGATTGCTCATCGCAACCCGCTGCCATTGGTGTGGTGCCACTGCTGCAAATCACGCAGAGTCATCCGTCGCATCTCAACCACAATCCGCAACCCTGGCCGAGTCTTCTACAAATGCCTGAATCATGGGGTAATAATATGTTTAAGTGTTGTTCTGCTGCTTTCAGTTGCTGATTTTTTTAATAGTTTGGTTGATGATCTTCCAATTTGATTAGTTCAGAAAAGGGAAGATTTGTGTGATTTGTATTTCCAGGAAGTTGCTGATGTGGGGGAATGCAACTACGCTGATTATTTGGTTAGCTGAGGAATCCCAATACCAGCAGGTTGGGGTGTTGGACAAGTAACTGAAGGAACAACAGAAGAGGAAGATGCAGAGCAGAAGGTTAAAGATGCAGTTCCTC
The DNA here is from genome assembly GCF_018294505.1 of Triticum aestivum. Classification (NCBI taxonomy): domain Eukaryota; kingdom Viridiplantae; phylum Streptophyta; class Magnoliopsida; order Poales; family Poaceae; genus Triticum; species Triticum aestivum. The sequence continues at coordinate 243,049,666 of NC_057797.1, read as the reverse complement.
TGATCATGGCCAAGCAACAGCTGTTGAACGTCCTTGACAGCAATGAGGAGATGAAAGAGCTTGTGAAGATAATGGGCAAAATTGATGTGCTCTGTAGGATGATTGTCTCTTTATTTGCAGTGTATGTAGCACTCATGATGTATTCAGTGGCTACGACATGAGCACTTTGCTGAAACTAGTAATGAATGAAACCTGTGTAGCAGGCTGGGCGTAGTATTGTGAACATCTAATGATTTCTATTAACGGAAATCAGGGGGTATCCCCTTTTGCTCATATAAATAAATAAATAGCAGAGGCCCTGTCGGGTCAGCTTTGTTCTCATTCGAAGACGTCGAGCAAATTGCAGTCCAACAGCAAACTATGTCATCAAATTCAAGTTTCACAGCCAAATATGAGTACAACTAAACAACAATGTCATCTTGTTTTAGTTGTCATACAATCACCAAACACAAATCATCATACATAACAAGTGATGTTCTCACAACAACATACTAAACAACATGTTCATCAAGTTTTAGTTGTCATAGCAAACACAATTTCACATAGTACATAAAAAACGTCTTCTGACAGGCAAATGCGACAAAAGCAATGTAATCATCATCCGCGGCAGCAGCGTCAACATCTTCGCCATGTGTATCAGTCTGAATCGTAATTCCCCACGGTGTCATCTTCTTCTTCGTCCTCAACATCCTCGAACGTTCGCTTCTTCTTGATCAACTCTTGTATGTCCACAACACGACATGCAATCTTTTCACCGGCGTCATTGACGTGATGGTTCTCAAAGATATTAGGAACATCTGTGTTATCTTGTACATCAGGAGCAGTGTAAGCATCATCTTGTTGTGCAACTTCATTAAACGAAATCCTCTGCTCAAACCTTTGCAATACTCTCCAGTCATCGCTACGTGCAAATGTGTCTTCCAAGAAAAATATCTGTGTTGCTTGGTTTGCCAAAATAAAAGGCTCATTGGTCTGGTACGCTGCCTTGACATTGATGGATTTGAAATAATCATGGTTTTGCGATCCTGGAAAATAGGTTCTACCAACGACTGCACAACAGAACCACACACCGATGATCCTCGAAACTAGAGATATACTGCAAGTGAACAATGTCTGTTATGTTAGCATACATTTTAGTTGTCTCTTTATCATACGTATCCGTGCTCATGATGGCACTGTTTTGTGTCTTCCTGCCTTTATCTCGTGCAAGGGTGTTGTAGTGCACATCTCCAACAACGCAAGATTCATAATATCTTACCCGAGTATCAGGACCCATTGCTAGTGAGTAAAGAGCATCATCAACTGCCTGCCCATCCTCCCGCATCTTCTTACCTATGGTTAGAAATAGACAAGCTGATCATCTTATGTACTCAATATATTAAAAAAACTGACAGTGCACTTCAAAAGCTTACATGGTTCTTGAACCATTTCGCAAATCCTGCCATAACCAGTTTGTCAATGTTTCTTGGATTTTGCGGCAGTAACTCCTCTTTGTAGATGCTGCACAACATAGTGATCACGTCAAACATCTAAATATATAAGAATGTGCTGCAAGTTTAGTAGATTACGATGTATAAGCTGCAGTACTGCACTTACTTGATATAAGGTAGTATCTCAGGATAGTTATTCAACATACACCAAACCATTTTGTCCAAATCTTTAGGTTTGTCCTCTTGTCGATTCTTCCCTGTAACTCGAACAGAATAATCGAAAACATTGATCCCGGGATTGTCTTCACCCACCTCTTTGCTAAGCTGATCAGTTGTTTCAATGTATTTTGAGCAGAATGTCAACGCTTCTGTACCAATGTAGGCCTCTGCAATGGAACCCTCGGGTCTAGCTCTGTTCCTAACATAGCCCTTGAAAGTGCCTAGCCGCCTTTCAATAGGGTACATCCAGCCATACTGTACTGGACCTCTAAGTAGTGCCTCATCAGGTAGATGAACAGCCAAATGCACTATCACATCAAAGAAGGCTGGAGGATATATCTTCTCAAGGTCGCATAGGATAGTTGGTATCTTGTCTCTAAGACGCTCCAAAGCATCTATCCTGATATTCCTACTGCAGAGTTCCCTGAAGAATTGTCCCAACTCTGCAACTGCTTTGTAGAAGTCAGGGCGGCCAAATCCTCTAAGCATAACAGGTAAAACCCTTTGAAGTAGGACATGGCAGTCATGAGTTTTCAACCCTTGTACCTTGTTTCCATCTGCACTGACTCTCATTTCAGGGTTGGAAGCAAATCCATGTGGGAATCTCACACGTGACAGGACCTCGCAGAATTCTTTTCTTTTTACCTTGTCCAAGACGTACACAGCTAGTGCCATATCCCGTGGTTTACCGTCATCTTGCACCTGCAAATCCTTTCTGATACCCAGGTGTGTCAAATCAATGCTAGATTTTAAGGTATCTTTCGTCTTGCCTTCAATATTAAGAAGTGTGCCGATAATGATGTCACATATATTTTTCTCGATGTGTAGCGCATCAAGATTATGCCGCAGATCCAAATCTTTCCAATACTCCAAGTCCCACAAAGTGGACCTGCGGGTAAACAATAATCTCTCTTAGACCCTGCCATGCTTCCTTTTCCTGCTACCATTACTAGGATGGTTTCCTGGTGTAATATGTCTGACCTTCTCTAATTCCGCTTGCAACTCATCGACGGTGAGCCTCTTTGGCGCATCACGGTTTTCATGCTTTGCATTGAATACATGTCTTCGGTATTTTCTAGGATGCGGCTTGTCCTTGGCAAGGAAACAGCGGTGTCCAATGTAACAGATCTTACTAAGTATTGCGTATGATAGCGGATTCCTGTCACAGCGAACACATGCATTGTAACCATGTGTCGTTCGCCCTAACATAGTGGCCAAAGCCGGATAATCATGGATGCACCAAATTATAACAACACGCGAAAAGAAATCAGCTGGTGGGCTACTATATAGGTCTCGAGTGAGAACACCCTTCCATAGCTGTCGAAGTTCCTCCACAAGAGGCTCCATGAACAAATCAAAATCCTTTCCAGGACTTTTTGGACCTGGGATGAGCAAGGCCATCATGTAGTTTGATTCTTTGGTGCAGACATTTGGAGGCATGTTGTAAGGGATAACAAGCACTGGCCACATGCTATATGTGGCGCTCTGGTGGCCAAATGGGTTAAATCCATCTGAAGCTAAGCCAAGTCTAATGTTTCTCGGGTCAGCAGCAAACTCTTTGTGTTTATCATTGAAGCTTTTCCACTCACTACCATGAGATGGATGGCTCATTACATTCTGATCTTTGTACTCCTGGTCCCTAGAATGCCATAGTACACCCTCTCTTGTTTCAGCATCATGAAACAACCTCTACAATCTTGGTGTAATCGGAAAATGTCTCAGAACATTATGAGGAATCCTCTTCACAGCATCGCCCTCTTTCCATCTTGATGATTTGCATTTTGGGCATTCACTTAAGTTGGCATAATCCTTTCAGAACAGAACACAATTATTCTTACAAACATGGATCATATCATATCCAATTCCAAATGCACGAAGGAAATTCTTCATTTTACTGTAGGTGTGTGGCAGCTCAGACGCATCTGGGAAAGATTTGCGGAAAGCAGCCAACATCGCATCGAATGATTTGTTGGTCATCCGCTCAGATGTCTTCACCTGAAGAAAGGTGACCATAGCTGAGAATACTGACAGCTTATTTCCCGGGGTGACAACAACGTTGCATTGTTCCAACATGTGGGCCCACCATTTTACTTCTCTAGGTGAAAGTTCATGGAATGCACGAGCATTTCGTAGCATTGTTTCAATGTTGGTCAAACTCACTGGCTCCGCCACCACCACCTCCTCCTCCTCTTCCACCTGAGCATCAGGCAGATCAAGATGGTGATCTGCTGCTTCCACGTAGTCAATAACATTGACGTTCACAGCTTCACCATGATGAACCCACCTAGTATATGTGACCGACATCCCATACAAGTGTAGATGATTTTGCACAGTTGACTGGGGTCTTGTAACTGAATTCATACAACTGCTACACGGGCAAAGCACATCTGATTTCGGACCACCGTACTCAGCTCTGATAAAGTTCATGAAGTTTTCAACCCCCTCGACATATGCAGCAGAGAATCTTTGAGCAGAAGTTATCCAAGTCCTGTCCATCTGTTAGACATACACATTAGTTCTTCTACTAGATATTACAGGAAAAACATATATGCTTTTTTATGAAGTCCAGAAAAAATACCTAGGTCGATGTCTAAAGCTATGGCAAGATATTTGGACGAGCAGATATAAGTAACGAAATATATGTAAAGCTAATTTAGCAAACATATTTGAGTGCCAAATTATGGTAGGCTGTTTCAGCAATCAATGAGGCCGAGCAACAGCCATCGAACTATCGAAGGCCATCGCAGCAACAAAGATCGAGTATAAAACGGTGTAGAGCTATTTCACCTAACAGATTGGCTACTAGACCATGGCAATCTACGCCACAATAAATATATGGCATGATATTTTAGCAACCAATCGGCCTTGGCATGCCATCTCAGCTAAGCGGATTGAGTGCAGAATAGGGCAAGGAAGCTTCTTAAGAAGAGCATATTGACAGTAAACTACTTTGGCAAGCAGTGAGATTAACAGTGTCTATCAGCTAACATTCAGCGCTACACCGACATGAACGGGGCCTCAGTCTAGAATGCGCATACCGTGGGAGAAGCTGACCGCCGTGCGTCTCCACACGAACGTCACCAGCGGTGGCGGCGCTGACCGCCGTGCGCCTCCACAAGAACGTAGCCAGAGGTGGCGGCGCGGCTAGAGGACGGCAGTCTACGAGACCATACTGTGGGAGTGAGAGGATCGCCAAACCGTGGTGCCGACGTATCGGCGTGTCGGCGTTCTGGGAACGGGGATCCCCAGACTTGCCTGCCTGTGGCCTGTGGCGTTGCTCAAAAGGGGGCCCAGCGCGGCCCATCTTCACCAACACAAACCCAAGACCCTCGCGAGGGGCCAAGCCTCGCGGGGCGGATGACACGGAGCCTCCTCAGGCACGGCCTCGTCAGGCTGGCTCATGAGGAGGCGGAGATACCAAGGCGGGGTACCTCACGAGGTGCCCATGACGCAAGCCATGACGACCAAGGGCGCCAGGCGGGTGCCAGCCCGCGCAGTGTCCTCCTTTCCTCTTTGGTGCAAAGGGGGCAAGCGTAGCCGCGGAGTATCGAGGCATCAGGCAAAGGTTTACATTTCGGTGCAATGAGACCAAGACCAGGAGGACTACGAGACGGAGGTCACCGTGGAGCCCAAGACGACGTCATCACCAGAGCTTTGCGCAGGCGAAGACTACTTTTGTCAGGATAGCTAGTACTAGCTGTCCCCTTCAAATTAGCCCGCCATTGTTGGCTCCCTTCCCGCTCGATATTTGGGAAGAGGACCAGGGCCCCTATAAATAGGACCGGCCACCCGCTAGACAGTGAGGAGAGGACGGACCGAGGGCAAAAAGAAAGAGAGAGAGAGAGAGAGAGAGAGAGAGAGAGAGAGAGAGAGAGAGAGAGAGAGAGAGAGAGAGAGAGAGAAGGGCGACTGAGCTCCTCCCAGCAGTTCATCGCCCCAGCCAAGAACAAACCCTCGCGAGGCTGTTCTTCCTTGTATTGTTCATCATCATCAGCCCAAGAGGCAATCCACCACACCACACACTGGAGTAGGGTATTAGACCACAACGGTGGCCCGAACCAATATAAACCCTGTGTCTCTTGTGTTGTTCTTTCCTTAGTTTAGATCCTAGCAAGGCAGAGGGGTGCAGGTAGGTAGGAGACGAAAGCTCCACGCGCACCCCAGTGTTTGAACCTCAAGGGTCTGCCGGAACCCGAAATCCGACATTTGGCGCGCCAGGTAGGGGTGCGCTGGAGTCCACCTTCTATCGCTTCGCGCCCCGTCGCGTCGTCATGACCATGTCCGGCGACCAGGTGGGCAACCCAGATCCGTGGGCGGCGTGGCCCGCCTGCACAGAGCCGCTTGCCTCGGGCGACCCCGTGCCCCAGGCAGCTCGCGGTCCGCAGGGCGCTGCGGGCCGCGGGCGACGCGGACAGGCTTCGACAGCTCCCACGCCGCGGCAGGCGCAGTCGGCAGCAATGGGCCTCCAATCATGCCGCGACCACGACACCGTACACTCGCAGGAAGCAGGCGAACTCGAGGGCCGCGCTCACAGTGGCCCGAGAGCTGCTGCAGTGCAGGCTGCTGGAGGGCGGCCACGACGTGCTGCAGGAGCGAGTGGCAGAGCTCCTGGGCTTCGCCGCCTCGGGGGCTCACCCCTTCTCCACCCAGCTCCCATATCAAGCCCAGGAGGGCCCACGTGGGGGCTCCGCACGCGCCCGCGGGCTCCAACGCTACTCCGACGCCAGTGAAGCTGTCAGCGCCGGACCGGCGGCGGTGCTGCCCCCGCTCCCGGTCCGCGAAGAAGAAGGACTCGACGCGACCCGTAGCCCCAGTGGGCGGCCGCACTGCCAACCCACGGTGGGCGCGTCAGGCAGGACCGCGTGGCATGCAGGGCATTACGGCGTGGCATTCGGTCAGCCTCCCGAGCCTCCTCAGCGGCCCAAGATCGGGCCTCCCGAGAGGCCACCAGCGACGCCTTGGCCTCTGTGTCATCAAGATCATGCTGACGGTGCGCGAGGGCGATGGCGCCCTCCAGCTCGCGCCTCTCTGCAGCCAGGCGCAGGCCCTCGGCCTCAAGGTGCATGTCTTCATCGGCAAGCTCCTCTCCAAGCAGGCTTACCGCGTCAACCGCCCTCCGAAGGAATCCTTGGCGAAGGGCGCGACGCTCCCGAGCGCGCTCAAGCACGTCTTCCACACCACCATCTGCCCCAAGCAAGCATCGGGGGCCGCGAGTCAGCACTCCCCCTCTGGGCTGGGGGCTGGGGGCTGGCACCCTCGCGACGGCCGGGCACGCCGCGTCAGAAGCCCGGCCTGGGGCCAGCCCGTCCCCAGGTGAAGAGCGCAGGAAGCGCCTCAGCCAATCGCAGTCCACGACCAAGCGAGAAGCCCACGGCAGGCTGGTTATGCCACAAGAAGGCCCACGAAGGATCGCGAGGCGCGTGGGGCCACAATACGCCTCGGGACGGCTCACCTCGTCGATCGCCCTCACCACAAGGGCTCCACTGTTTGGAGCGCTTGAGGACGGTGGAGGGGGCGAGGCCAAGGGGGACGGCTCCTCAGCCGTCTCCACAAGCTCGACTGGAAGGGGCCTGCGGAGCAATGGTCAGTAAGAGCAACAGAGGAAGAGTGTGAGAAGTGTTAGTTTGTGGTGCATTGTCCTTGCACACGAGGACGTAGTGTAGGACACTAGATGGGTTCTCACACACTCCTCTTATCTCACTTTTGGTGGCAAATAGGACTAGGTTCTTCTTTTCGCTCATCGTGGAGGTGTTCGATTTGGGCTTGTGGCGCTCATTCTTATTATGGTGGCTCGCTCTCTCACTATGATCTCCACGATGGGTGGCTTGCTTGTCGGTGATCACTTGACTTGGCGACATTGGACGAAGGACATACTACTTACCCTTCATCTTGAAGATGTAGTGGTTCGTTTGACCGTTGTGGATGACTCCTCTATCGAATTGCCATGACCGTCCAAGGAGAAGATGATAAACAATCATTGGAACGACGTCGCACTCCAAGGTGTCTTCGTAGGCGCCGATTTTGAAGGAGACTTGTACTCGGTGCTCGACTTGGATGGTGCTGGAGTCGCTAAGCAATTGCACTTTGTATGGATGTGGATGCTTCGTCTTGGGCAATTGGAGTTTGGAGCAAAGTTCTTCACTTGCGAGATTATGACAACTCCCTCCATCGATGATGACCTTGACGGATCGTCCATTGATGCCGGCCTTGGTGTGGAATATGTGGCATCTTTGGTCTTCTTCTTGGTGATGTTGGAGAGTGAAGACTTTGGAGACAACAAGTGCGGGACTTGAGTCTTCATCGCAAAAGACTTGTTCTTCTTCATTGTTCACTTGGCGCTGCATGGCGACTTACTCAAGGGCTTCCATTTCGCCTTCACTTAGGGAGTCATAAGTGCCATCGTCATTGAAGACCATGGTTCGCTTGTTGGTGCACTCATAGGACTTGTGGCCTCGGCCTCCGCAAGTGAAACACTTGAAGGAACTTGTCTTGACGGTCTCATCGGTTGGGGTTGATGATGATGAAGCTCTTGGCTTGAAGTTGCTCGTAGTAGGATGGCTTGTAGTTGATGAAGCTTTCTTGGAACTCGACTTGTCGATGTTGGTAGTGGAAGGCTTTGTAGTCGGTGTTGGAGTCATTGAAGCTTGGTTGTTGGAGAAGCCGTAGGACTTGAATGAGAACTTGGCATACTTGAAATCATCTTGCACTTGGCATTCCGCTTTGGTAGCTTGATGTACTAGCTCGATGAGATTTGAGTATGGTTGGAAGTCGGTGATCTTCTTGATGGGATGATTGAGTCCATTCAAGAAACGTGCCATTGTTTGCTCATCATCTTCCGTGACATTGGCTCGTATCATTGCAATCTCCATCTCCTTGTAGTACTCTTCAACGCTCTTGGTTCCTTGCTTGAGTTGTTGGAGTTTCTTGAAGAGGTCGCGGTTGTAGTAGGTAGGTACGAAGCGTGCTCTCACGACAACCTTCATTTGCACCCAAGTAGTGATGGGTGGTTCACCTCTTGCCTCACGGAGCTCTATGATTTGTTCCCACCAAATGAGGACATAGTCTTGGAACTCAAGGGATGCCATCGCGATCTTCTTCTCTTCTTCATAATTGTGCAAACAGAAGATCTTGTCAACTTTCAATGCCCATGAAAGGTACTCTTCGGGATCGTTGCTTCCGTTGAACTTGGGCATGGTGAACTTGAGCTTGCCATAGCGTTGCTCTTCATTGTGTTGGGGTCAGGGATGATGACGCCCATATTGTTGATGATTGTTCAACTCATGGTGCTCTTGGCGCGGAGGGTTGTCAACCTCTTGTTGCTCTTGTCGTGGAGGATCTCCATTGTCTTCATGATCTTGAGGAACTTGTTGTTCTTGGCGTGCTTGTGGAGGAGCCTGTCGAGCTCGAGGAGGGACTTGACGGTGCACGCGAGCTTGATAAATCCTCTCGCGGACTTCTTCGCGAAGTGCTTCGGCATGTTCACGAGCTTGTTGGCCTCGGTCCACTACAACTCGACTTGAATCACGTAGAGCTTATTGTGCCTCAAGTGCTTGAGCGTCACGGAGTTGTTGTTCTTGACGTTGTGCCTCGACATCTTGAGCATTTTGGTGTAGATGCGCTCGCTCTTCCTCTTCATGTTGTCGTCGTCATTGCCATTCTCGTGCTAGCGCAAAGGCCTCTTGAGTTTGAAATTGTCGGCACTCTTGAGAGTCGGTGTCGCGTAGGGGATTGAGGCTTGCATGACGATCATTGCGCGCGGCTCGGCGAAGCGTGTTCGATGTTGGTGTACTTGAGCCAGAGAGGGTGAAGTCGGAGTGGCGGCTTGAACGACTCCTTCTTGAAGTGGAAGAAGAGCGGTTGAGCAACAAAGCATGAATCTCGTCCATCCTTGCGTCATTCTCTTGCTTGTGACCATCGAGCTTGTGGTCGAAGTAGTCCCTTGTACGTTGCTCGGAAAGTCGCAAGTCGGCGGCAAGGTTTTTGATGCGTTCACTCATAGCTTGTTGCTCTTGATGCAAAGCACGTTGTGCACCGAAGAGGTGACTCTTGGTGACGAAGGAGTTCATGTCGTCGTCTTGCTCCATGAAAGAGTGGGTTGGTAGAAGTACTTGGCCTATCCATCATTCCAAGACAAATGTGAGTGGTAGAAAGAGAAGAACGAGTACCAAATGTACCTTGACCGAAGTTGAAAGTGGATCGAGGATCACTCCAATGTAGGACAAGGAAATAGCACAATTGGTACTAGCTCTTGTCGGTTTCTCACGCCTACACAAGTAAAAGCTTTTGGTGGAGCTTGGTTAGGATGGTGGCACAAAATTTGATGCAATTGTAAGTGAGTTTCGATAATGTTGGAAAAGATTCGCAAGATGCAATGTAACAAGTAGACCAAGCATATAAGGTACACGGAAACACACGCGCAAAAAGATAAGTGGGGTCGGGCAACCAAGGGTGAGCCAAAATGTGGAATCCACAAAAATGCTCTTGTTTCACAACACTAGAGAGACGCTAGCACGATTGCACAATAGGCGGATACAAGAACTTGGGCACAACCTACTTAGCAAAAACGCAACGACTTCTATCCCAAGTATGCTCTATGCAAGGTGTTGGTATGATATGATCCAAGATGATCGAGTATGACAATCTCAATGTTGTATGATGCTATGGTTCTTGCTTAAAAGCTCTGTGCTTATCTTTCCTCTTTGCTTAAAAGCTTGTTTGGCTCTTTGATGTTTGAGCTCTTTTCTCATGCAATGCTTGACGAACCGATATAGCAAGTGAGTATGCGATGACAACTTTGTGACACAAGAGATGATACCAATATATGCAACAATCATATATGGATGATATGAGAAGTATGATCACTAATGTGCACAAGTCTCGTTGCCGGCAATACTCAATGGCTAGTCTCGATGGGTAAGCAACGGAAAGGAGTAAGGCTATAATGGCTATCAATGTAATGGAAAGAGTGATATGTCCAATACCAAGATGAGGTTACTAGTCTTGCTTCCGGTATGGTGTCAAAATGGTGGCATGAATACCAAGGTGTAGTCGAGGTGGTCGTTGTTGATGACGATGTAGGACGGCGGTGATGATGTAGGACGCGTCTGTGGCGAAGATGAGCGGCGGTGATGTCGATGTCGAACCGTACCTAGATAGCCAAAACACAAAAGGATACGGTACCGCAACTCAAATTCTCAAACCTCGAAGTAGCAAATGTGTCGGAGAGCAAAACGGTCCAAAATGGTTGGGCTATGCGGAAGTGGTGGAGGTATGCGGAAGTATATGTGGTATATGGTGGGCACCGGAACAAATTTTGGTGAAAAATGGACGGAAAACGGGGCGGTGGATGGAGATGTTGCTGCCAGGGGTCGGATGTCCGGGTGGAAGGCTGGATGTCCGGGGGCTGGATGTCCGGGCTTGACAGGCCGGATGTCCGGGCTCTGGATGCAGGGACGAACGGGATGAACACTGCGTGGAGAGGTCAAATCCGGGCGAAATTCAGAGGAATTTGTGGATGGAAATTGGGGGAAAATAGATGGGAAGCTAGATCCACTCAAAACAAAGCAAATCCACGGATCCAAACCAACAAAATCTCAACACACCAACAAATCACAAAAAAAATTGGGGCTATTTTTGGCGGGGAATTTTCGAATTAGGACGAAAAACAACAAAACAAGGCTAGAAACCCAACAGGGAGACTGCGAAATCGTGATCAACGTGGCTCTGATACCAAGATGATGTAGGGCAGAATCCTAATCGACCGATCTTTCGCGAAAGGAGTGGAATCCCGCGAAGAACATGAAGAACACAAAGTGGAAAACGAGAGAAACACAAGGGGAAACAAAGAGGAACACTCAAACCAACATGAATAGGTCACACATGTGCTAGATCCTCGGATACATGGAACGATACACGGTACACGATCAACTAGGGATGATACAATGGTAACGGTCTTCTTCGTGAGGAGGTCTTGAGTTCTTCCCTAAAAGGGGTCTTGAATCCGCTTGGGGGATCTTCTCCGGTGGAGGCTCGAATGTCTGTGGAGAAGGTAACCAAGTGGATGAGCAAAGCTCTCACACAAACATGAGCTAAACCTTTGCTAACCCTAGAAAGTTGGGCGAGGTGGAGTATATATAGTCTAGGGGGAGAAGGGATACACATGCCTCGGCCCTTCACTGTGCGCAGACACGGGAGGTCGGATGTCCGGGCTGGTCGGGCCGGATGTCCGGGCTTTCAGGCGACGCCGGATGTCCGGGCTGGGGAGGCCGGATGTCCGGGCTAGAGTGGTGGCATTTGTTGCTCTCGGGTTCGGAGGGGCCGGATTTCCAGGCTGGCGGCCGGATGTCCGCGGGCTCGGGAGAGGCCGGATGTCCGGGCCTGTAGCTTCTGGCGGTTGTGCTGCTGTAGTGGACGACACTCCAGGGGACGAATGTCCGGGGCCTGGGAGAGGTTCTTGGCTCCTTCCATTGGTTCTCCTCATCCGTGGACTTGGGGACTTGTACATCTTCATGCGCATCTTCGAGAGGGCCCTCTTGGTGCCTAATCATGCACAACACCTCGGACTTAGGTAGTAGCCATGTCTCATGCAAAGAAAGTGGAAGTTCGGAGAGGTGTGAGTTCACCTTATCTTCGATAGCCTTGGCTCGGGCTCGTGTCATTGGTCCAAGTGGTGTCGTTGGAGGTGTAGGTGCGTCCATGGGGATGATCTTAGGATGCTCTGCATCAACTGCAGTTGCCATGTCGCTGAACTACAGATGCCATATCGGACAACTACAATTGCCATGGCTGCTCAACTGCAGTTGCCATCTCAGGTCAAGTGCTAGATGCCATTTTTAGACAACTACAGCTGTTTCCATGTATGGTCTGGTTTTACTGTAGTTGCCATGATTTGAAAAACTTTAGGGGTTGCCACCTACTAACACTAGTGAAAGGATCGATGTGGTTG